>NC_136500.1:146062117-146144617 GCF_053919585.1 Euprymna scolopes | reverse complement strand
GGAATGTGTATAGATAGATTTATTTATTTTGTATGGAATGTGTATAGACAGATTTATTTATTTGTATGAAATGTGTATAGACAGATTTATTCATTTTGTATGAAATGTGTATAGACAGATTTATTTATTTTGTATGAAATGTGTATAGATAGATTTATTTATTTTGTATGAAATGTGTATAGATAGATTTATTTATTTTGTATGAAATGTGTATAGACAGATTTATTTATTTTGTATGGAATGTGTATAGACAGATTTATTTATTTTGTATGAAATGTGTATAGACAGATTTATTCATTTTGTATGAAATGTGTATAGACAGATTTATTCATTTTGTATGAAATGTGTATAGACAGATTTATTTATTTTGTATGAAATGTGTATAGACAGATTTATTTATTTTGTATGGAATGTGTATAGACAGATTTATTTATTTTGTATGAAATGTGTATAGACAGATTTATTTATTTTGTATGAAATGTGTATAGACAGATTTATTTATTATGTAGGAAATGTGTATAGACAGATTTATTTATTTTGTATGGAATGTGTATAGACAGATTTATTTATTTTGTATGAAATGTGTATAGACAGATTTATTCATTTTGTATGAAATGTGTATAGACAGATTTATTCATTTTGTATGAAATGTGTATAGACAGATTTATTTATTATGTAGGACATGTGTATAGACAGATTTATTTATTTTGTATGGAATGTGTAGAGACAGATTTATTTATTTTGTATGAAATGTGTATAGATAGATTTATTGATTTTGTATGAAATGTGTATAGACAGATTTATTTATTTTGTATGAAATGTGTATAGACAGATTTATTTATTTTGTATGAAATGTGTATAGACAGATTTATTTATTTTGTATGGAATGTGTATAGACAGATTTATTTATTATGTATGAAATGTGTATAGATAGATTTATTTATTTTGTATGAAATGTGTATAGACAGATTTATTTATTTTGTATGAAATGTGTATAGACAGATTTATTTATTTTGTATGAAATGTGTATTGACAGATTTATTTATTTTGTATGAAATGTGTATAGATAGATTTATTTATTTTGTATGAAATGTGTATAGATAGATTTATTTATTTTGTATGAAATGTGTATAGACAGATTTATTTATTTTGTATGGAATGTGTATAGACAGATTTATTTATTTTGTATGAAATGTGTATTGACAGATTTATTTATTTTGTATGGAATGTGTAAAGACAGATTTATTTATTTTGTATGAAATGTGTATAGACAGATTTATTTATTTTGTATGGAATGTGTATAGACAGATTTATTTATTTTGTATGAAATGTGTATAGACAGATTTATTTATTTTGTATGAAATGTGTATAGATAGATTTATTTATTTTGTATGAAATGTGTATAGACAGATTTACTTATTTTGTATGAAATGTGTATAGACAGATTTATTTATTTTGTATGGAATGTGTATAGACAGATTTATTTATTTTGTATGAAATGTGTATAGATAGATTTATTTATTTTGTATGAAATGTGTATTGACAGATTTATTTATTTTGTATGAAATGTGTATAGACAGATTTATTTATTTTGTATGAAATGTGTATAGACAGATTTATTTATTTTGTATGAAATGTGTATTGACAGATTTATTTATTTTGTATGGAATGTGTATAGACAGATTTATTTATTTGTATGAAATGTGTATAGATAGATTTATTTATTTTGTATGAAATGTGTATAGACAGATTTATTTATTTTGTATGAAATGTGTATAGACAGATTTATTTATTTTGTATGAAATGTGTATAGACAGATTTATTTATTTTGTATGAAATGTGTATTGACAGATTTATTTATTTTGTATGAAATGTGTATAGACAGATTTATTTATTTTGTATGAAATGTGTATAGATAGATTTATTTATTTTGTATGAAATGTGTATAGACAGATTTATTTATTTTGTATGGAATGTGTATAGACAGATTTATTTATTTTGTATGAAATGTGTATTGACAGATTTATTTATTTTGTATGAAATGTGTATAGATAGATTTATTTATTTTGTATGAAATGTGTATAGACAGATTTATTTATTTTGTATGAAATGTGTATAGACAGATTTATTTATTTTGTATGGAATGTGTATAGATAGATTTATTTATTTTGTATGAAATGTGTATAGACAGATTTATTTATTTTGTATGAAATGTGTATAGACAGATTTATTTATTTTGTATGAAATGTGTATAGACAGATTTATTTATTTTGTATGAAATGTGTATAGATAGATTTATTTATTTTGTATGAAATGTGTATAGACAGATTTATTTATTTTGTATGAAATGTGTATAGACAGATTTATTTATTTTGTATGAAATGTGTATAGACAGATTTATTTATTTTGTATGAAATGTGTATAGACAGATTTATTTATTTTGTATGAAATGTGTATAGACAGATTTATTTATTTTGTATGAAATGTGTATAGACAGATTTATTTATTATGTAGGAAATGTGTATACACAGATTTATTTATTTTGTATGAAATGTGTATAGACAGATTTATTTATTTTGTATGAAATTGTTATAGACAGATTTATTTATTTTGTATGAAATGTGTATAGAAAGATTTATTTATTTTATATGGAATGTGTATAGACAGATTTATTTATTATGTATGGAATGTGTATAGACAGATTTATTTATTATGTATGGAATGTGTATAGACAGATTTATTTATTATGTATGGAATGTGTATTGACAGATTTATTTATTATGTATGAAATGTGTATAGATAGATTTATTTATTATGTAGGAAATGTGTATACATAGATTTATTTATTTTGTATGAAATGTGTATAGACAGATTTATTTATTTTGTATGAAATGTGTATAGACAGATTTATTTATTTTGTATGAAATGTGTATAGACAGATTTATTTATTTTGTATGAAATGTGTATAGACAGATTTATTTATTTTGTATGGAATTTGTATAGATAGATTTATTTATTATGTAGGAAATGTGTATACACAGATTTATTTATTTTGTATGAAATGTGTATAGACAGATTTATTTATTTTGTATGAAATGTGTATAGACAGATTTATTTATTTTGTATGAAATGTGTATAGACAGATTTATTCATTTTGTATGAAATGTGTATAGACAGATTTATTTATTTTGTATGAAATGTGTATTGACAGATTTATTCATTTTGTATGAAATGTGTATAGACAGATTTATTCATTTTGTATGAAATGTGTATTGACAGATTTATTTATTTTGTATGAAATGTGTATAGACAGATTTATTTATTTTGTATGAAATGTGTATAGACAGATTTATTTATTTTATATGAAATGTGTATAGACAGATTTATTTATTTTGTATGAAATGTGTATAGACAGATTTATTTATGTTGTATGAAATGTGTATAGACAGATTTATTCATTTTGTATGAAATGTGTATAGACAGATTTATTTATTATGTATGAAATGTGTATTGAAATATTTATGTATTTTGTATGAAATGTGTATAGACAGATTTATTTATTTTGTATGAAATGTGTATAGACAGATTTATTCATTTTGTATGAAATGTGTATAGACAGATTTATTCACTTTGTATGAAATGTGTATAGACAGATTTATTTATTATGTATGGAATGTGTATTGACATATTTATTCATTTTGTATGAAATGTGTATAGACAGATTTATTTATTATGTATGGAATGTGTATTGACAGATTTATTTATTTTGTATGAAATGTGTATAGACAGATTTATTTATTTTGTATGAAATGTGTATAGACAGATTTATTTATTTTGTATGAAATGTGTATAGACAGATTTATTTATTTTGTATGAAATGTGTATAGACAGATTTATTCATTTTGTATGAAATGTGTATAGACAGATTTATTTATTTTGTATGGAATGTGTATTGACATATTTATTTATTTTGTATGAAATGTGTATAGACAGATTTATTTATCTTGTATGAAATGTGTATAGACAGATTTATTTATTTTGTATGGAATGTGTATAGACAGATTTATTTATTTTGTATGGAATTTGTATAGATAGATTTATTTATTATGTAAGAAATGTGTATACACAGATTTATTTATTTTGTATGAAATGTGTATAGACAGATTTATTTATTTTGTATGAAATGTGTATAGACAGATTTATTTATTTTGTATGAAATGTGTATAGACAGATTTATTCATTTTGTATGAAATGTGTATAGACAGATTTATTTATTTTGTATGAAATGTGTATTGACAGATTTATTCATTTTGTATGAAATGTGTATAGACAGATTTATTCATTTTGTATGAAATGTGTATTGACAGATTTATTTATTTTGTATGAAATGTGTATAGACAGATTTATTTATTTTGTATGAAATGTGTATAGACAGATTTATTTATTTTATATGAAATGTGTATAGACAGATTTATTTATTTTGTATGAAATGTGTATAGACAGATTTATTTATGTTGTATGAAATGTGTATAGACAGATTTATTCATTTTGTATGAAATGTGTATAGACAGATTTATTTATTATGTATGAAATGTGTATTGAAATATTTATGTATTTTGTATGAAATGTGTATAGACAGATTTATTTATTTTGTATGAAATGTGTATAGACAGATTTATTCATTTTGTATGAAATGTGTATAGACAGATTTATTCACTTTGTATGAAATGTGTATAGACAGATTTATTTATTATGTATGGAATGTGTATTGACATATTTATTCATTTTGTATGAAATGTGTATAGACAGATTTATTTATTATGTATGGAATGTGTATTGACAGATTTATTTATTTTGTATGAAATGTGTATAGACAGATTTATTTATTTTGTATGAAATGTGTATAGACAGATTTATTTATTTTGTATGAAATGTGTATAGACAGATTTATTTATTTTGTATGAAATGTGTATAGACAGATTTATTCATTTTGTATGAAATGTGTATAGACAGATTTATTTATTTTGTATGGAATGTGTATTGACATATTTATTTATTTTGTATGAAATGTGTATAGACAGATTTATTTATCTTGTATGAAATGTGTATAGACAGATTTATTTATTTTGTATGGAATGTGTATAGACAGATTTATTTATTTTGTATGAAATGTGTATAGATAGATTTATTTATTTTGTATGAAATGTGTATAGACAGATTTATTTATTTTGTATGAAATGTGTATAGACAGATTTATTTATTTTGTATGAAATGTGTATAGACAGATTTATTTATTTTGTATGAAATGTGTATTGACAGATTTATTTATTTTGTATGGAATGTGTATAGACAGATTTATTTATTTGTATGAAATGTGTATAGATAGATTTATTTATTTTGTATGAAATGTGTATAGACAGATTTATTTATTTTGTATGAAATGTGTATAGACAGATTTATTTATTTTGTATGAAATGTGTATAGACAGATTTATTTATTTTGTATGAAATGTGTATTGACAGATTTATTTATTTTGTATGAAATGTGTATAGATGGATTTATTTATTTTGTATGAAATGTGTATAGATAGATTTATTTATTTTGTATGAAATGTGTATAGACAGATTTATTTATTTTGTATGGAATGTGTATAGACAGATTTATTTATTTTGTATGAAATGTGTATTGACAGATTTATTTATTTTGTATGAAATGTGTATAGATAGATTTATTTATTTTGTATGAAATGTGTATAGACAGATTTATTTATTTTGTATGAAATGTGTATAGACAGATTTATTTATTTTGTATGGAATGTGTATAGATAGATTTATTTATTTTGTATGAAATGTGTATAGACAGATTTATTTATTTTGTATGAAATGTGTATAGACAGATTTATTTATTTTGTATGAAATGTGTATAGACAGATTTATTTATTTTGTATGAAATGTGTATAGATAGATTTATTTATTTTGTATGAAATGTGTATAGACAGATTTATTTATTTTGTATGAAATGTGTATAGACAGATTTATTTATTTTGTATGAAATGTGTATAGACAGATTTATTTATTTTGTATGAAATGTGTATAGACAGATTTATTTATTTTGTATGAAATGTGTATAGACAGATTTATTTATTTTGTATGAAATGTGTATAGACAGATTTATTTATTATGTAGGAAATGTGTATACACAGATTTATTTATTTTGTATGAAATGTGTATAGACAGATTTATTTATTTTGTATGAAATTGTTATAGACAGATTTATTTATTTTGTATGAAATGTGTATAGAAAGATTTATTTATTTTATATGGAATGTGTATAGACAGATTTATTTATTATGTATGGAATGTGTATAGACAGATTTATTTATTATGTATGGAATGTGTATAGACAGATTTATTTATTATGTATGGAATGTGTATTGACAGATTTATTTATTATGTATGAAATGTGTATAGATAGATTTATTTATTATGTAGGAAATGTGTATACACAGATTTATTTATTTTGTATGAAATGTGTATAGACAGATTTATTTATTTTGTATGAAATGTGTATAGACAGATTTATTTATTTTGTATGAAATGTGTATAGACAGATTTATTTATTTTGTATGAAATGTGTATAGACAGATTTATTTATTTTGTATGGAATTTGTATAGATAGATTTATTTATTATGTAGGAAATGTGTATACACAGATTTATTTATTTTGTATGAAATGTGTATAGACAGATTTATTTATTTTGTATGAAATGTGTATAGACAGATTTATTTATTTTGTATGAAATGTGTATAGACAGATTTATTCATTTTGTATGAAATGTGTATAGACAGATTTATTTATTTTGTATGAAATGTGTATTGACAGATTTATTCATTTTGTATGAAATGTGTATAGACAGATTTATTTATTTTGTATAAAATGTGTATTGACAGATTTATTTATTTTGTATGAAATGTGTATAGACAGATTTATTTATTTTGTATGAAATGTGTATAGACAGATTTATTTATTTTATATGAAATGTGTATAGACAGATTTATTTATTTTGTATGAAATGTGTATAGACAGATTTATTTATGTTGTATGAAATGTGTATAGACAGATTTATTCATTTTGTATGAAATGTGTATAGACAGATTTATTTATTATGTATGAAATGTGTATTGACATATTTATGTATTTTGTATGAAATGTGTATAGACAGATTTATTTATTTTGTATGAAATGTGTATAGACAGATTTATTCATTTTGTATGAAATGTGTATAGACAGATTTATTCACTTTGTATGAAATGTGTATAGACAGATTTATTTATTATGTATGGAATGTGTATTGACATATTTATTCATTTTGTATGAAATGTGTATAGACAGATTTATTTATTATGTATGGAATGTGTATTGACAGATTTATTTATTTTGTATGAAATGTGTATAGACAGATTTATTTATTTTGTATGAAATGTGTATAGACAGATTTATTTATTTTGTATGAAATGTGTATAGACAGATTTATTTATTTTGTATGAAATGTGTATAGACAGATTTATTCATTTTGTATGAAATGTGTATAGACAGATTTATTTATTTTGTATGGAATGTGTATTGACATATTTATTTATTTTGTATGAAATGTGTATAGACAGATTTATTTATCTTGTATGAAATGTGTATAGACAGATTTATTTATTTTGTATGAAATGTGTATAGACAGATTTATTTATTTTGTATGAAATGTGTATAGACAGATTTATTTATTTTGTATGAAATGTGTATAGACAGATTTATTTAGTTTGTATGAAATGTGTATAGACAGATTTATTTATTTTGTATGAAATGTGTATAGACAGATTTATTTATTTTGTATGAAATGTGTATAGACAGATTTATTTATTTTGTATGAATGCTAAATATAAGTATTCTGATTTTATTATGATACTAGTCTACGTGCTGGCCCTTAAAGGATAAAATGAAAAATGTTCAACATGAAAAGTTATTTTGAGGTTATATTGTATTTTATTGTCTTGAGAAAACATTTTTTTTTAAACTGATGAGTAAATAAAAACAAAACAAAAAAAACTCAGGAAGACTCTATAGCACTATGGAAAGCACTCATTAAAATAAATGAGGCCCTACTAAAAGAACTACAAAAAACATGTTCCTACTTCCTCGCTCTTTGAAGAGAAACATTTTTAAGTAAGGCCTGAAAAAATTGTCACAATCCACAGGAACGCTACTAAAAGCAGTAAAAATGCTTATAAATATAATTATAGTTATATATTGTATAGTTATATATAAATCAGTATATTTTTTTTTAACTCAACGTAGTTTTATTATATTCATTTGTAAGGAAAACACGTTAAAATAAGTTTTTTAAAAATTTGAATAGCAGCAGCGGCTTTAAATAATCGGACTGAAGACAAAGCCTAAGCAAGTAAGCTGAGCTGAGTATTATAATTATATGGATTTATATATATATATATATATATATATATATTTATATATATATATATATATATAAAATAAAATCACCATTTTTTCTCCTCTTTTTCTTCCCTGATCTTTCTTATTTATATTTATGTCTTGGCAGTAGAGTGAAAAGCATATCTTATTTTTCTTTTATTAATATTATTGGAATTTTTTACTTTTCCCCTTGTACAAATTTTTGTGAATTATTCCATGGATTTCTGTCTTTGGATTATTATGGACAGACACGTTCACTTTTATAGATATATAGATATATCTATATATCTATAAAAGCAAAAATGTGTGTGGACACTAGGAACAGTTTGGATTGGCTAATCTAATAATCAAAACTCCTTATAAACGATCATTCCATTCGTTTTCATTTCAGCATCAAATGAAAGACAATAATTTATCGTTAATCTCAGGAGGGTGTTATTTTTTCCCTAAGTGAGGATTTACAAAATAAAATTATACGAAACTACCTCCAAAAGACATTGTATATACGAAAATTGCCATTTACATCCAAACCGTAAGTCTGGTTTCTATAGCAATACACCCGCACGCACATATACACGCAAGCATGCTATCGCCAGGTTGCTATGACAACATACACACACGCACACAAACGCAAATAAACCTAACTCATAAGCAAGCCTCATTTTTTAAAAATACATCACGATGGAGATATTTTGTATATTAGATGATCTGTTTAAATTTTAAAATGTACATTTTTTCCTATTCCCCTAGATAAACCTTTACGAAATACAATTATACGAAACTAACCCAAACACATTGAAAATACGAAACTGCTGTTTAAATGTAACTCTAACGCCAGGTCTGACATTCTTCCATTTTGTTGAAATAATTATTTACATGACATTTTCCTTGCATGCCAGTTTTCCTTCCTGCTAGTTTGCGAGGATGATCAAATTCATTTTACTGGTATCGATAATTTACAGAAAGTCCTTATTTGATATAGAAATTCTCGGATATATATATATATATATATATATAGTATTGATATGTAGTTTACTTGAAGCATTGTGTGGGATAGGTATGTAAAAGAGATTTAGAAGGCTGTCACAATGCGAGGAATGAATTATAGTCGCTGTTGGTAAGAGGAGACGAGAACAAGTGGCGATTTACAAATCAATAAGTACATATATATATATTTATTATTATTATTATTATTATTATTTTTTATATATATATATATTTATTCAGTTGTATGGTAAAATGTCTTACTTGTATTCATGCGACGTATTCCATTATTAATTTCGGAAAATTTTTCCCTTTTCAAATGGTGTGCGTAACAGGTCGATTCAAAGCATGCTGGATGAAGGGCCGGAAGTTGTGTAGCTATGTGAGCTGTGTAGCTATGTGAGGCCCCGAGGTATTTTTACATATGTGTTCTATTTGAGTTCCTATTTACTAACGCCTTTAAAACAGGAAAACAACTAATTATTCCTTAAACACAAGCCAAGTTCATTCCAGGACTATAAATAAAAAAAACCAAACACCGTTGAACAACAACAAAACGGACATGCCCCGCCTAACAGTACCATCATGAGGCGTAAGAGAAAAACAATTTTGATAAGGGCGAGTTTCCTCGCCGAAACATATCGATAAACATTATTTTAATTTGATCATTCTTCATGTTCTATTTGATATATCGATATATCTATAAAAGTGAAATTGTCTGTGTGTGTATTTGTGTGTGTGTGTGTGTGTGTGTGTGTGTGTGTGCATATTTCCTTACAAAACTACTCTGTGAATTTTCAGTCTACAGACTCGAGATTTGACATAAGGGGTATTGAGATTTGCGAAATTTTTTTTAATAGATTTTCGGCCAGAAATTTGGCTGCTAATAGGTGAAATTTCAACGATTTGACCTTTGAAAATTCTATCAAACTCCTCCAATGATTTTAGGTCTAAATTCTTGAAATCTTAGATGTAGGTTACTTGGACATTGATCAAACTTTTTAATTTTATTTGAGCTCAAACACACTAAATGTTAGAGGGTCAAAATTGGGGTCAATGTTCAAAAAATGGACCTCGACAGTCTCTATCAAATTACTCAGCCAATTTTTAGTTTAAATATTTGAAATTTTACATAAAGTGTATTCAGACATATGGCAAGCTTTTCAATCGTTTTTTGCCGAAAATTTGGCTGTCAAGGGGTCAAAGTTTAAAAGATTTGACCTTTTCGGTCTCTAGTAAACTATTCAGCCAATTTTGGGTGTAAACATTTAAAATTTTACATTAAGGTAGTATGGCACACAACAAACGTTTTAATCAGTTATTGGGCGAAAATTTGGCTGCAAAGGTGAAAAGTTTACTTTTGCAGACTCTAACAAACTCCTCCGCCAATTTTGGGTCTAAACACTTGAACTTTTAAATGTAGGTTACATGGATATGAGTCAAACCTTTCAATATATATATATATATATATCTATATATATATATATGTGTATATGCACATAAAGTTATGAACAATATGAGCATGAGCAAAGTCGGCTCACCTACTAGTATACACACACACATATACATATATATATGTGTGTGTGTGTGTATGTGTGTGTGTATCAAATATGTATATATATGTGTTTATGTGGACATAATTTTATTTAATTATACTTCACATTTTATTCAAACCAATCCTTTAATTTATGAAGGTCAATGTAGCTACAGAGCATATATAAATAAATGACAAATATCAGTATTCCAAAATTCAAAATTTTGACCATCTTACCGCTTATTTCTTTAAGTACGCTGACATGCACAATTCTCGACAGCACCTGTTTCGTAGCACAAAATCATTCATGTAACTATTCATATCAGTTTTTGAATAATTTCCTGTTTAACTCATCAGAAAAAAGAAGCTGATCAACTTTCAAAGAAAATAAATATAGACATGATTGCAAAATCAGAAAATTAGGAGGGAAGTCGCAATTACTTTTTCATTTTAGTTCGCCACCATTTCATATTACATGATTGCAACGTCTTGTCAGACGAGTACCACTCCCTCAGACACTTAAAGTCCATGAGCCCAAAAATAACTTCAATCGCCACAGGACTATTTTAATAGGCAAATGCCTGAGGGAGTATCTATACACAGATGATGCTACAGAGTCTTAGCTTTGTACGACAGCTAAGTCTCTCTCTCGGTTCAAAATGTTGAGATTCTGAGATCCAGCAACAAGCAAGAGCAAGATAGCCAGTAACAAGTTAAACTGCAGACCAGCTTAATGCGGGTATTGGTCTCCCGCTTTATGGTTTTTTAAAATCGTATTATATGCATATATATATATATATATATATATATATATATATATATATATATATATATATATATATGTGTGTGTGTGTGTGTGTGTGTGTGTGTGTGTGTGTGTGTGTGTGTGTGTGTGTGTGTGTATGACCATTAGCAGAAATCTCTCTAGAGTTATTTCGACTATCTTCTCACCAGGAAAAGAATCGATAAATAATAATATAATGGCGAAAATAGAGAACAACGGGAGATCCTTTATATATATATATATATATATATATATATATATATATATATATATATATATATATATATATATATATATGTGTGTGTGTGTGTGTGCGTGTATATATATATATATATATATATATATATATATATATATATATATATCTACATATATTTATATAACATGGGTTAAGAAATTCCAACGACAGAAAGATGTATATTTAAATAAGGGAGTAGTCACCAACAATGTGTATTTTTTAACATTATTTTATTATTCCGTGTCTTGGTTTTTCATTGAGAATTATGTTTAGATCATTGTCATAATGATTTCCGCTAATGTCGTGTTTATAAATTTTGTATCTCCAACCATTATTCATATATATATATATATATATATATATATATATATATATATATATATATATATATATATATATATATATATATATATATATACGGCATAATCGCGTTGACACGCAGGTTTTCATCATATCACCGAAGTCAAGCAACATTGAGCCTGGTTAGTACCAGATGGGTGACCATTTGGGAATTCCAGGCATTGTATATGCTCTCCGCTTATCTCGGCATTAGTTTTCAGTCGTCCTTTACATACACATCACTTGCCACTGGTATTTAAGAATATTGACTCAGGAGATGTCTGGTTGGAGATTGCGCACATCCTGCCACGAAAATTTCACGCGCAAGCACTCCTTCGTTGGTATCCATAGTCTGTCACAGACTGAAGGAGCCCCCACCTATATATGTATATATATATTCACACACACACACACACACACACACACACACACACACACACACACATATATATATATATATATATACGATTTTCAGAATGTGAGAGATTTTATATAATAAATTCCACAGCCAAACAACGTCGCAGCTCACAAGAGCCATGACAGTCAAAGAACCGGAAGTCCAAGACTCGAGTTTCGCCCTCATTTGGGCTCATCAGTTAGACACATCCGCACTCAGGATTCGAAACCAGGGCTCTGGTTTCGAATCCTGAGTGCGGATGTGTCTAACTGATGAGCCCAAATGAGGGCGAAACTCGAGTCTTGGACTTCCGGTTCTTTGACTGTCATGGCTCTTGTGAGCTGCGACGTTGTTTGGCTGTGGAATTTATTATATATATATATACACGTGTAACAGTTGCCGTATATCTATTAAGTCGTGTAGATGGAATCTCGCCGACACATGCGGTAAAAGACTCATTAAATATGTATATCACATTGTTATCCTCAAGAATCTCGGATCTAAAATCTCGCTTATGCTAGCGAACTGTCTGACACGTGTAAGTCGACAAAGACAATGATAAACTATTCATTTGTTTCTCGTGGATTGTTTGTCAAAGCAAGGGGAATTCGCTGGTGATGGACGACGTCGTATTCATCGTTGAGAAGCAAAGATAGAAGGAAACACGTGCCGATGGAAATGGAATTCTGATTAGACCGGAATGGCGTCCGCTCAATTTAGCAATAGAATATGGCAATCATGGAATACCAAACGCCACAAATGATATCCGTTATTCTAAGCTTTTCTTGCTGAGCTGTGTCTTTATTTGGATGCTTTCTTCGTTCGTAGGTTTGGCCAATTTGTTACGCATCATTGCGCAATAGTGTTCACGTCGCTAAACGCGTAGAGTGAATGTACGTATCTTTTTTTAAAAATGCATCCAAGCAGCTCTAAAAGAGGTTCTGTCCGAAGGTCAAGCGCTAAAGCTTAAATATAAAATAAGCTTTCGTCTATCTGTTTTGCTTATGATTCAAATAGCATCATCGTTGGTTTGTCACGTTTATTTTTTTTTATTAGAGGTTCATCTTTATCAAGGCCCATAGGCCACTCAAGTGTGCTAGTTTAACGAGTGTTAGCGTGTTAATAATGAGTGTTAAGTGAACGACAAGGACCATCTGAATATCCCAAAGAATTTATGGATGATGCTCTCTGTATTGTGAAGCAAGGATAGCGCAATCACTAACCACTCATTTCCTGAAACGGTACTGCTTGATTCCAGTGGCAAGGAGAACTCCAAGACGACTGAAAACGATGCCAAGATAAGCGAAGAACACATTCAACACCTTGTATTCCTAAATGTTAGTACCAATCGGGCAATGCTGAATTTCAGTGACCTAACGAGACGTGACTTATATCAGTGTTAAGTAGACAGTGAGGCGACACTCTGATGTAGGGTTCAATTATATAGTAGAAAAATTTTATTGCATAAGAGAACAACTAACAAAAATTATTTACATTGAATTTGAAAACGACCATGTCATAGTCAGCTTGGAAGCAACACCACGGCATTGTGCTTCACAGACGGCAGTTCTAAGAAAAGAAACTTCGCCCATAGAATTTTCGTTTAGTTTTAGGCACACAGAGAGTGAGGTAAATCGTTGACAGTTGTTGTAGAAAGACAAGTATATTCGTGAATGAGTTAGAGAGCTTGAAACTCAGTCGAGCACCTGACGTAAAAAATACTGAATTCATTGATAAACGCACTGATTGGATGGACATATCTTTCAACTGGATGTGTTCTCATGTTAATTATACTATCCATCACATTTCGAGATGTTATCAAAACGAATAGGCATCAAAGAGACAGACAAGTATGAAGCCCCCCCCCCCCAGTGGGCGAGGTCAACGAGTTAAGAAGAGAAATCGCAACGTTCAAGAAAATATAGGTCATTCAAGATTTCCCTTTTTTTTTCGTAGAGGATTATCTCTAATTGATGACAGACGCTGGAATGATTAATCGGGTATTCTACCCAGAAATAGAAATTCCATTTTCAGTTTGTATAAAAATAGAAAGTAAATTAAGAAAGCGATTATCTTAAGAACAAATCCCAAAATAAAATAATAATAAAAAAACCAAACAAAACATATTTTCTAAAACTTTGCACTTTTATTAACAAGCTTGCAAATGTTTTATTTATGAGCATAGATGGCGAAAAAAACAAAACACAAAAAAAAACAAAACAAAAAAAACAAACAAACAAACAAAAAAACAATACTCACTGCCTTCTCTCATCAAAATGGCTGCTCTCTAATCTATATCGCGCGGAAATGCAATTGTTCTCCGACCGACGACTTCTGAATTCTTGCTGGGAATTACTTTTAAAAAATGTTTGTTTGTTAACAAATGTTGCAAAATCTACTGAATAATTAAAAATATATACGCAACAATTATTAATCATATAAATATATTTAAATTATTAATCATATAAATATATTTAAATTATGGCAAACAAGTGAAGCATGCATGTTCCCCCGTCCGCAGTGAAAGAGACATAAAAAATGACTAAGTTCAGCGTTTGCCCCCTCCCCATTTAGCCCCAAAAGCTCCCAGGGGACGTCGAATCCTCGTGAAAATGAACAAACGGTGCAGTTTTAGGCATTAACATATATAAATTTGAATTCTGCACCATGCAAAAAAAAAAAAAAAAAAAAGAAATAACTAAGTTCATCATTTGCTCCCCCCTCATTAAGTACCAAAGTCTCCTAGCCTTAATATATTTAAATTTGAGTTCAGCACCATGCAAAACTGCTAAATAGACATGCACAGAAAATTCTGGACAAATATGGCAAAATATCCCCCCAAAATGGAGTGTTTTTATTAGCCCTAAAAGAGCCACTGGGACACACTCAAGAGTTATCGTGAAGTATAGACAAATAAAATTATATAAAAATCAGTTAGTTACAACTTTTCAGAAAGTTTTATAAACATCCAAGGCATCAATTTTTTTTAATAAGCGCAAAAGTGTCAATTTAGTAATTTTAACCCGAAAGGCACCCCTGGGGGGGGGACAACAGGAGTTTCCCCGGAAAATTCGTTCTGTTACTTTTTACACACATCATGCTTAATGTTTGTGCAAAATTTCAAAAAGATTCCAAGGGGTAATTATTGAGAAAAGTGCGGATAGACGAACGGACGAACGGATGAACGGACAAGGGTGAATTTACAGGTCCGCCCTCCTTTTGTCAGGGCACGAAAAATGTTTTTATCAGCTTAAATTAAAACTACCAGCTGATTGGAATAGTTCTGTTTAACGTTCTACGATTTTGCAAAAGAATTCAAGAAGATATATTACACATTTCCGCCTAGTTGTTGGTCAATGCGGGAAATGCTTAACCCAATAAAACGGGCTGTTTTACGACACAAAGGAGGTAATACATTAATAAAACGGATAATTTCAGGAGATTAGAAAGTAGATCTTAGATTTACTTTTGCCAGCCTCGTAACCCTCGCTTTTCTTATTTTATTCTTTAGTTCTCACATTCCATGGATGATATTTCTGAAAAAAAAAAATTTGCTCTTTTCTTAATAAGAATCTATTTTAACCTAGATAGCTAAGTTTTGACCTTGAAGAGTAAAAGTAGCCCAAAAATGTAGTGGCGTCTCCCTGCTAGTTTTAGACAAATATACTATTTTCAATGCTCAGTTTTGTGATGTAGTATATTTCTGTTTTGCCGTCATGATTCCACCCTTTATTGAGATATAGTATAGTATCAGTTCCGTGCTCATGATATCATAACTTCCTCTTTTTGGACTAGTATAGCATATACGCGTTCCTCGTGTTACCATTTGTCCAGACTAGTAAAACTATGATACCGTGTGGAGCATATATTTGCTATTTCAAACATAATGTCTCAACACTAAACAGGTTATGGACCAAGCCATCGTATTTTCTTTGACGGTTCGGAATCTAAATTCGAATTGTGGCAGGTAAAATTTCTTGGGTAGCCAAGGAACCGGAAACTACACAAAGTTATACAATCTCCAACACAGAATCCTAACGACCCTGAATTTCTCGAAAAGAACGCCACTGTTTTTGCAGAACTGATTCTTCACTGCCATCTTTGTTCACCATAATGTGTCAACACTTAACAAGTTCGTAGACAGAATAACTAACAATTATAGTTATTGTTACAAACACACACACACATACACACACACAGAGAGCTAAATGACTTTCTGTCATCGGTAATAAAGAGCATAAAATAGTATTCTTAAATGCTAAGTGTGGCGAGCCTGCTCCTAACTACCTTCCAGTTATTCTCCAAACGGAGATACATATTATTAAAATATATGTTTCGTTTTTATTCCTTTAATTTATGGCTTGGCAGGAAATCAGATTTATGCACATTTATCTAATGAAAACAATTGCAATAAATATCTGTTCTAAGTATGCGTAAGTCCCACATGAAAGTAGCTATGCTGGAATGCTTATCAACTGTAAGCTGAACGGAAGATAATACAGGAAAAGTAGCCCAGTAAAATGTAGTAAAGAGGAGGAAAATTCTTTTATTGTTTAAATTACGTGTAGTGTTATGAAAGATATTGGAAGTGCTCCCCGTTGACATCTATGCATTTCTGCCTGTAGATCAAGACCAATTAAAGAACATTACCAACCTTCTCAGGAGAATCTAATGATTCTCCTGAGAAGGTTGATAATGTTCTTCAATTGGTCTTGATTGTGAGGACTATTTATATAAACATTTTTGTTTTAAAGTTTCCCAAAGATAAAAATTACACGATGACAAGTCCGGGGGGACGTGGTAGCTATAACCCTTTGCTTATTGTTCTCTCTTCAGCAAACAGGCCATGAACTCGTATCAGAGATCTGTGAGACGTGTGGCATGTAGTGCCATCTTGTTGGAAAAGGAATTATATTTTGTCTTGTGGTGTCAGTTTGTCGTTAAGAGAAAGATTAGCGTTATCGGGTTACTTTTAAGTAGGCCACCCTGTAATTAAAAAATGGATTCTTGTTAGGATTCGAACGACATTCCAAGTTCCGACCCGTTCAGTCCAGTTCTCCCGAACTCGACCCCCACCAACTTGACTTCCGGTCTTATATTACCTCATTTTCATGTGTAGTCTCATTCATATGCAAATTACTGCCTTTCAAACTACAAATATTTTTTTAGCTTTATTGGCAACTAGCAGGCCGCCCGACATTTCCCGGTCGTAAAATACGCATCAATAGTATATTTTAATTAATGCAGAATTCTTATTTATCATAAACAGAAATAACGTATGTATTAAACGTAACGTTAAATTCCTTTTAATACTCTGAATACTCTACATACCAAATGTCAAGTCTGTAAATCAAAAATCGTTGAGTATATAGGTTGAGAAGTGTCCTCATGCACATATTCTCACTTTTATAGATACAATAGATAGATTGACTTCTTTACAGCTCGCTTTATAGGATGTCCATATAGAAATCCATTTTATGAAACAAAAAGGGTCATATATGTCTACTCGCTTCTTATAGCATCCATGGATACTGATTGTAAAAATATACTTGTCGTACCAAGTTATGCATTTTATAGTTTATGTTCCCAGAACAATTTCCAGAGTCGACAGAAATTCTTATAGTATGCCAATACGCATGGGTTCAATGAAATAGGATGCTGATGAATCCTAAATTGACGCAGTGATAGTGTTAATACAGACATTTATAGTATAGGTAAACAGGAAGCAGACGACAAATGATTTTTTCCTATGTTAATTTAATTATTTAAATTTTAGCTAAGAAATTTATAAACTTACGTTTGTCGCAGAAAAATGCGAAAACAACGAAGCTAAAAAAAGAAATATTTTATTAGTACATTCACTATGAAATAAAAATCTTGTCTAAAATCTCAGACTTCATAGCATTTAAACCTTTAAAATATTTTCTTGAAAGATGAAGCCGTCATATTTCGGCGGGGTCGTACTAGAAAACTATTCTAGAAGGTCAAAAACATTATCTATTTACAAGGGTCAAATCCACTTCAAAGAGAATGTTAAGAAAAATGAAACCAGTACAAATGGCAAATATAAATAATTATTATTGCACAAAACTTGACTCGATCAATGTTTATTTTTCTAACGCCTTTTCCTGTACATTCAAATAACACAAATGAATACTAAAATATATTTTAGTTCTGGGATTGAGTTATACTTTTTAATTCCGTAATGTTTAGTGAAAATTAACTGTCTTAGCTATCTTTGTACAGGGTGGACCAATAAAAATATCACCCTAAAGAAAAAAAAAACAAACAAACAAAAAAACACTACAGCGTTATTTAAAAACGTTTATTGAAAAAAATCAATTCATGTAACTTCATTATGTAGTAGAGCTGACATCTATTCAGTCTATCCGTCTTCAGACTCAATCATCGCCTTGATACGGGCCCGAAGCTGAGAGCATGGCTTTTCTACAAGCGCCGACGGGAGCTCGGCGAATACACGGCGGATAGCGGCGATCAAGCTGGCTTTAGTGTTGTAGGAGGTCATAGTAGACCAGAAGGCTCAGGCCGGGAAAGGAGAGGGGAGGGGGACCAGTGGAAAAAAGATACAAAGCCGTAGCATTCCTTCTGAAACAAAGTCTGGGTCTCTTTGGACTTTTGGGCCGGCGCAGAGTTCTGCTGCCACACCCAGGGTCTACCAGCGACAACATGATTGCACCAAGGGATCACCACACCTGCAGCACATCCAGGTAAACTTTGGTGTTGACTTTCAAGCCGACTTCGCAGATGTGAAGTCCCATGATGTTGCCCTCACTTGAAACCACACCAAAGACCATAACCGTGACCGGAAACTTTGTTTTCATCACCATGGGGATATCCCTGTTATTCATGGCAATTCAGCAATGCATTGTGAGGGAACTGGCAATGGTCCTGTCATAACTTTGGATCGATAGAGAGTATAAGTGGCGCATCTCCGATCTCACTCGTTGAACATTGTGTCATTTCCAGACATAATAGCAGGCTCCTTTCGTTCTTGGCATTTGTACACAACTGGCTAACTATTAATAGCAGATGGTTTTCAACAAAATAAAAAGAAAACTGCTTTTCATCAAACTGAAATGGAATTGTGTCATCTTGTCTAGGGTGAAAATTTTATCGTTCCACCTTGTAATTTAATTCTCCTTTTTGCTTAGGCGAATCAGACGTGTGTATAAACTCACGAAAATCGTGCCTTATGGTTGTCTGGTCTGCACGAACTTCTCCACATTGGTCGTAGATATTCGTTTTCCTGCAGTACTGCAAATATTTGTCTTTGCCACTGATAACTTCTAAACTCAGTTCTTACATGTGAAGTTGGGGAAGGTTTGGTTATAAAAAAAAAAAAAAAAGAATGGTGTAGAAGCAAATTTTTACGGGATCGATTTGAGGTTCCGAGCCTGACACGCCTTTGCAGAGGTAAAGAAGCAAACCTAGTAGAAGAAAGTGTCCTGAATGATGCTGGCTTAAAGAGAGCTGAGGGAAAAGATGTCTTATGTACATAAAAAGAAACTGGAATCTTGGGAATATCTCCATCATCTCAGTA
The DNA here is from genome assembly GCF_053919585.1 of Euprymna scolopes. Lineage (NCBI taxonomy): Eukaryota > Metazoa > Mollusca > Cephalopoda > Sepiida > Sepiolidae > Euprymna > Euprymna scolopes. Next base: position 146,124,299 of record NC_136500.1, on the reverse strand, counting down.
GTTATAGGAGCAACCAAACTCATGAAAAAGAATTTCAAAAACTAGCTGGTAAATATACTCTGTAAACCAAGTGCAAGAGAGATACAAACAATTGCACTTATTGGGGCGACTAAAATCTTTAAACGATCTCTTTATTGGAATGTATGAAATAGTGGGTGAATTGCTGATATCTGGTAGGATGCTCCATTTTTAGCTAGAAAAAATGATAAAAAAGAACAGATGACGATAGATCTTGATACCGACTCCTCAACAATTTTAACCAGAGCTCAGATATTCGGGTATCTTTGACACTGCTACCTTGCAATCGCTTCTAACCACGGAAGTGTGGACGCGTTGGACTTTAGTGCTGTCATTCTGTTGATATCGTTACATTCTGTTGCAACGATTACCTAATAAACAACCCTTCATCCGACTTCGTTAACCAGAAAGTGACAGCAAGGGGATATTTACTTTGGCCTAAAGCATTGGTTGTCGAATACTTTGTTATTGGTATAAAGTTCGATAAAAAGACCTTGCTACAGAGAACACTGACTTCAGCTGCAGTATGACGTTTCAGGCACCTTGCCGCGACAACACCGATTAGAGAAAAAAATCGAGTTGGCACACAAATCATGACGATGAAAAGGTTTAGTAAGGCAATGTGTAAAGTCCCGACCAAGCCTAATCTGAGTGTTGTTCAAATTATGTTTAACCTTCTGTCGTCGCAAAAGAATTGGGTGTATGAAATGGAATTACTCACTGTTCCGGATGACTAACTTCACTGCGTCTTTCAAAACAAAATGATCAACCAGACACGCAAGATAAAACGTTCTTTTAACTGCATGATGTCAACTGAGTTGATTAGTTCAGTAAATTGTAATGCGGCATCATTACACACTGCTGCTGTCGACTTAACACTATTTTATGCCGCCTTGAATCAAACGATGCCATCTGCTCGATTTCACACTGTGGTCATGTGCATACACAGGTACGTTTAGCCTGCCCAGCATCCCTCTTATGAAAATCTTTCTGATAGCCTTAGCATTCAGTAAAGTCAAGCTTGTTAGAGTATGTGCTATCCAAATGATTCATGTAAAGATATTATGTGACTGTAAAAGATTCGCGTGCTGTTCGTGTCAAGTCGTAACCATCGAGACACAAAGCCGATTAACTGATCTATGACGTCACGTTTAAATAGCGGCTAGTAGACAATAGTCGAGACAACAGAAAGTCTCGCAGTAGTTCATATTGTTGTCGGTTTAATTTATTAACTCGATACTAGTTTTTTTTTTCGAACCAAATCAAAACGTTAAAATATGTAAAAATGTACAAAACTTATCGAAGTAGGTAGAAGAGTAACTTATTTTCCCCTTGGTAATATTTATTTGTCATATATTAGAATTTTGTTGCCCCTTTTTTTTCGTTTGTTGGCTTCTTTGATAAATCCCCAAATTTTTACTATAGGAAAAAGTTAAAAAAATTCATGTTATTTTTGTTTGTTTAAAAAATGTATTCTCGATCGAAATAGCTTCAACTCCGTTTGTTTCGTTGAAATGTATTCAAATCCGTTACTTTTTTGTTTGTTTGTATGTCATAACACTTTAGTTGTAAAATAATTTACGTGACTAAAATAGGAATTAATTGTAGAAGAAAAGCTCTATTTCATTGGGGAAAGTTGAAAAATTAATGTCATATGTTTTGCTTTGTTTTTAAAATTGTAAAAATAAAGATAATTTTTACATCAAGTTTTTTTGCCAGTCTAAACTAATATTAAATATGAATAGCTTTTATTTAGTACTAGCGGGGGGGTATCCGGCGTTGCCCGGGTGTTTTTGGATGTGTGTCTAAATCTAAAAAACACGTGAAAATGGCTTAAATAACCCTGCTTCAATATTAAAATTTAAAAAATCGAAAAAAGGACATCCCACACCACGATTCGAACCCAAAACGTATAGATAATGAGGCCGCGCTCTAAGCAACTGAGCTAAGTCGATGTCGCCCAAATTGCGTTGCTTTTTCAAATATTTAAAGTAAATCAAGTTACGACGTCGTATGACGCATGCGTAGAAGGAACTCGTCACGAGAGGACGGGTTTTGCTGGCACCCTCTGTAAAAAACTACTAGTTTCAGGGTGAAGAAATTAACGTTTTTGGCCAATGTTTCGATATTTGTCGGGCAAAGGTTGGAAGTTTTAAATGATACCGATCTGGCGAAAATCCGTGACCCGTGTGGAAAGTTTTTGCGAGACATACAAACACACATACATACATACATACAAACAAGCACACATACATACAAACACACATTTTCGCTTTTATATATATACAGATTTCAAATATTTGAAAGTGACGTGTATTTTTTCAAATACGTCATGTATTGCGAATTGAAAACGTAAATGTGATTCTTCTCTAAGTTTGAGTTAAAAAGCAATATTTCTGCACTAATAACTTTTATTGCTATTATTTATATTTTTTGTTTGAATTTGATTTTTTTATTTTTATTTTTGCATTTTATCCTTTACATGCACTTGGTTTCCTTCAGTCTTGACAGACTATGGATACCCGTTGTAAGGTTGCCTGCACGTGAAATTGTGGCACGAGTTGCGCAATTCCCAACCATAACTCCCCAGAGTCGACATTGTTGAATAGCAGTGGCAAGTGGAAGTTCAGGACGACAAAAACAATGCCGAGATAAGCAGAAAGCAAATACAGCGCCTAGAATTCTCAAATGGTCACCCATCTGGTACTAGCCAGGCTCAACGTTACTTAACTTTGGTGATCTGACGAGAACCTGTGTGTCAACGTGATTGTGCACTACAGGGGATATACACATATTGAAGATTATAGATAAAACAAACAAGCAAAAAAAAAAACAAAAAAAAAAACAAAAAGACTAACAAAAAACAACTGTGCACGTATCAGATTTTAATGTTTTTAATTTTTTATCTTTTGTGTTTTGAAGAGTTAAATTCGTTAAATATTTTAGTAATAATTATCTTTCAGATTAATAAAAATATTATATATTTTTAGTATTTTTACGACAAAAAAAAACTACTTTTAAATTTTTGAAAAAGAAATTAATACTATTTTCAGCGAGCTCAATATTGCTAATATACTATTAAATAGAAAAAAAAAACCCTCTGAAAATCGATATCAAAAAGAAAAAATCTATAAACAACTGCGCATTTTGTTAAAAATACATTAATTTGTTTAAAAAATGTGTTGCTTTTTGATATTGACCCATGTATGTTGTTCATATTTACATACATTTGTTATTTTTCCCTTTTCCTTTCGCTGTGACTTGCGCTTGACTTAGTTTAAAGTGTGAGAGGCTTGCATTTACCACACTCTCTCGTCCAGAAGCACTTGGCCCTGATGGCAAGACAGGCTCAAGACCAAGCGTGATACAAAATATAAGAGCTGTTTCCAATACATACAACGCCTAGCATTCCCAAAATGATCACCCATCTGGCACTGACTAGCCTCATCATGGCTTAACTTCGGGGGTTATACAGGCAACATGTATATATATATATATATATATATATATATATATATATATATGTGTATATATATATAAGGCTTAGGAAAAAGAACTAAGCCCTTATAAAATTTATTCTTCACTTAATCGTCAAAACAAACGTTAAAAATACATGAATGTTTCATGTAAAGGCTACCGTAGTTTCTTTCAAACTATCATTACATTTCGGATTTTATAATTTCGCCACACGAAATCTATAAAGTGAGATAGAAGATAGAATTGTTTGAAATTTAGGTACTTATGTTACAGTATTTTACATATTCTTATAGCAAATCATCCTAAATCCATCGAGATAAAAATGGCAGTGAACGATGTTTTTTTTTTGGGGGGGATTAAAAATTTTAAATGCCATTAAAATTTTTTAAATTCCATTAAAAATTTTAAATTCCATTAAAAATTTTAAATTCCATTAAAAATAGTAGAAAACGTGTTATACTATTCTGCTTATCATATGATAAAATTTAGACTTTTATCTTTCTGAAAAAAAATTGCTAAAAAATAATGGATTTTAATAGATTTTAATTCGTTTTAAAAACAACTTGTTTTTCTTTCATTTTTTTGCCGTTCCTAATATACATAATATATACATATATATATATAATCTTTATATACTATACATAGTATACATATCGTATATATATTGTGTATATATAGTATGTATATAATATATAGTATATATAATGTATATTTATATATATATATTTTACAACGGAGTCATCACTTAGCAAGGTCGGAAGGCCACTCGAGGATAAGGGTTAATGCGTGTACAGTAGTCAATAAGGCAATATCATAATAATCGTTAGTGAAAATTATGTAAATTTGATTACTTAAGGGAACGGCTCATCAAGAACTTGTTTATGTTGGACTTGAAGTCGATCATATTGTTGCTAGCTGAAAAGCAGGGAAACGGAAGAGTGTTCCACAAGCGTGCAGTTCTAAGAAAGAAGCTTTGTTCACGGAATCTACATTTAGATAAAGAGTAGGGAAAATTATTGATAGTGGTGTTAGCTAGACGAGTGTTTTTAGTGAAAGTTTGGCCTGAGGGGACCATAGATTGGAGCTCAGACGAGCACTTGCCATGTAATGACGATAAAGCAGAGACGGGGTATCAACGTCTCTTCTGTGGGAAATGGGTTGCAGGGAAGATAAAAGGGCATAGCCCACTAGACTACAAAGTATTTTTTAAACTCTGTCAGCATATGTTGTATATATATATATATATATATATATATATGTTGTATATATATATATATATATATATATATATATATATATAACTACTTCATTTACTTACATAAATTTAATATACGGAAGTATAGATTTATGCGTAAACTTTAAGTATTTACTTCAAAAGTGCTCAATACGTAGGTAGAGCTAGTTAGTAATTTATAAAATATATATGGCGATTAAGCTACACTGAATATTCTGCGTTTCATCCTATGTAGGATTCGTCAGGCTTATGCGCAAAATCTGTGGTTGCTTCTTGTTTTTATATATGTTGAGGATTTCTAGTTAGCCAATCAGCTTTCTAGTATTCATCGCGCCCCTTCCTATCAGCCAATGGCCATGCATTTTATCGAACAAAGGATCTGTTTTTGAACTAGGTTAGTGGTTTTAGGTAGATCTTTTCCTTCCTTTTTTATATATATATATAAATATACCTATGTGTACACACATACATGCACACACACATATATATATACATATATGTGTGATCGTTTATGTATATTCATGTTTATTTAGTTTATTTATTTGTTTGTTTCCTATTGTTATTGTTAGTTTTAAAGCTATTTTGTATCGCTATCCTAGAGTAAGTTTTATTTTGTGAACATAGTTGTTTGCTATTTCTCGTCTACAGGTTAATAGATTTTGAGGTTCTTTAAAGTACAGGATAGCAAATTTTTCATGGAGGCATAATTTACATGGGTTGTCTAAATGTCTGCACGTGGTAACTTGTCTCATTATTTTCCATTCGACTACCGGCGAATGTCCGCTTTCTTTGAGTTCCCAGTATTTATTCGCTAGTGTTGTTTTTATACGGTGTTTTTATTTTTTTATTTATTTATTTATTTTTTTAAATTTTTTTAATTTTTATATAATGTATAAAAACAACACTAGCGAATAAATACATATATATATATATAGTAATTTATAAATATATATGGCGATTAAGCTACATTGAATATTCTGCGTTTCATCAACTATAGGATTCGTCAGGCTTATGCGCATAGCCTGACGAATCCTATAGTGGATGAAACGCAGAATATTCAGTGTAGCTTAATCGCCATATATATTTTATAAATTACTAACTAGCTCTACCTACGTATTGAGCACTTTTGAAGTAAATACTTAAAGTTTACGCATAAATCTATACTTTCGGATATTAAATTTATGTGAGTAAATGAAGTAGTTATATATATATATATAATTTCGGCCACCGATTCCGTAGTCAGGGGGTAGGACTGCCGACTGTCATCACGACGGTTCTAGGTTCGATCCTCGGCTTGGGAGAGGTGTTAGTCTAGCGGCACTGATGAGTTGTGAAATAACGAAACAGGTCTGTATGTCGATGACTAAAATATATTTTATAAAGCTCCCCTCTTTGGTAGAGCACTCTCGTAAATTATCTTACTCGCTACTTAATTTAGCTGAAATAATGCGAAGCTCGCGGCTTGTTTACAAACAAACGTTTGAGCCCTCTACGAGTGGCGGACGGATGTTTATTTAAATAGACGTTCGGACAGTTTAATTTCGGCCACCGATTCCGTAGTCAGGGGGTAGGACTGCCGACTGTCATCACGACGGTTCTAGGTTCGATCCTCGGCTTGGGAGAGGTGTTAGTCTAGCGGCACTGATGAGTTGTGAAACAACGAAACAGGTCTGTATGTCGATGACTAAAATATATTTTATATATATATATATATATAACGTTAGGTAGAACGCGCTTTTGCTGTTGAAGCATTTTTTCAAGCGGTCGCTCAATCGTTGCAACGCAACGTGCATCCCTTAGATATTTCAATATAGCTTCTCCACCCACAACCTCGACCCCAGTGGTCGTGTTCCTGACCGAAAGTCGATTGTTTCATGGGTAAACAACTTCAGGGAAATGGGTAATGTAACGAAACAGAAACCTGGTCTCCCCCGAACAGCAAGGTCACCCCAAAACTGTTTTTAGATCTCCCCCCCAACGGCGTGCCCGCAAAAACTCTTGGGTTGTCTGCTCGTTCTGCGAGACGAATCCGCCATGAAGAATTGAAATTTCATCCCTGCAAATTGGTCATAGTGCAGGAACTTAATCCACGCGAGTTTATTGCCCGTGAAATGCATGTGAGGCGCTTTTGGGCGTGTTTGATGATACACTTGTTTTCTTCAGTGATGAGGCTCACTTCCATCTTTCAGGATCTGTAAATATTCAAAGCATCCGTTATTTGAGCCTTGAAAACTCCAGAGAACGTCATCAACATCCTTTACACGCACGACCTGTAAATGTTTAGTGTGCACTATTGCGAGTTGGCATAATTGGCATAAATGGTTTTTGAAGTGACAAACGAACAGGCACTATCAGTGACATCTGACCGTCTGTCAACATGATCAAAGAGTGTTTTCTGCCAACACTGAACAAGGTGGGTGTGGAAAATGTGTGATTCCAGCGGGATGGTGCCACGGCACACACAGCGGCTGTTTTACGGTAGAACTTCCCAGGACAGCTTGTCTTCTTAGGGTGCGATCTGCATTTGCCACCATGGTCCCCTGATTTATCACCATATGACTATTTTTTATGGGGATATCTGAAATCTATTGTTTACAACGATCGTGCTAACACCTTGACTCGCCTGAAAAAAAACATTCGTCGAGCTGCCGCTAACATACCTCTCGATATGCTGGAAAGAGTTTAACGAAATTTCAGAGTCCGATTAATTCAGTGTATAGAGAAGAATCGACGCCATTTTACCGATATCATCTTTAAAACTGATAAAAAATAAAATGTAAATGTTGTACTAGTTGTAGTTTAAAAGTATTACATGTATATGTGTATTAATAAATATATAAATATATATATATATATATATATATATATATATATATATATATATATATATAGCATATATAGTATACAAGCCTGGTTGCCCGGGTGTTTGGAGATGTGTTTTGAGCAAAAAAGGGGGGTAGTAGGCAGGAAGGCAAGCTCGAACCCGTACGCGAAGGAGGACAAGAACGTGAAAAAAAGACATGACTTTTTCGCCATTGCGTCTATCGCCAAACCGGAAGTGACGAAAGTTTAAATAAAGGCTAGTCAATCGAAAAGAGGAGATCACTTTCGAAAATATCGGCGAAATAAGCAACCCATCCTTAACAGTGACGACGAGGATGAACGTCAAATATAACAGTTTGACGAAGAAATGGAAAGAACTTACTAAAAAAAAAGTACAACGCAACGGTTGACCTTTCTAAGGAATACAAGTTTTGACGAACGAAATCGTTGTAAAAACGGATTTTACGCTAAAGAGAAGTTCGACGCAAGCGGAAAAAAATGAATAATTCAGCGAACATTGGAAAACTGTAAAATATTTTCCTCGCGAAGTACAACACTAAAAGAAAGAAACGGTTGTTTCCCAAATTCCAAGAACAAAAACTACATTCAGGTTAAAAAAAAAGTAACCTCGATTAATAGCATTAAAATACTAGTCGGGAAAAAAGAGACAAACCAACAACTTTAATTGCAGTCTCAAAGAAAAAAAAAAAACTCGAACGTGGCAAAAAAAAAAAAAAAAAAAAGCGACGATTTACGCCGTTTCCCGTGGAATTCATCTTAAAAAAAATAACAAACTGTAAAAGTGATTTTTTGTAAAACGACAAACAGATTCGTATTACTAAATTACGAAGAACAGATTCGTATTACTAAATTACAAGGAAGTAACATACGAAGAAAAAAAAAAGTTCACCAGTGGATGTCCTAAATTGCTGTAAATGCCAACTAAAGACTTTTGGTAAACCAAATTTTTCTCTTCGGTATTTAAAAAAAATACCACAGTTAAACTAAAATCAAGAAAAGATATTTTAAACTAAAGTTGTCACTGGATAACGGATATAAGACAGTAAAACGTCACGCAAAAAAAAATTTAAATGTAGTCAATACATTTTATTTTTTTCAATTGTGACTCGAGTTGAAAATAACACTTCTTACTGGGAATGTGGAGTAGTGGATAAACGCATTGGTGATTGTACATACATGATTAAAGGTCCACAAAATATACATAAAACGCACCTGAACCAAATAAAAAAAAAACGCCACATTCAAGATGGCGATTATACAACAGCAGTCGAAGAGGAGGAAACCATGGACATCATATACGAATCCTTTAATTTAGAACCGCCTCAATATACACCTGAACCCCGAAGATCAGGTAGAAAAAGAAAGTTTAATGAACCATTAATGTTAAATCCCAAGAGAAAAAGATATTGAAATCTGTGCGATTTCAAATCTTGGGAGGAGGGTGTTGTGGTGGCACGCATTCATTTGCATATGTGGATAGTAGTTACACATAAATAGGAAGACTCAGTTAGTCTGAGTGTGTGTTCACCAGAAGCCACCGAAGGCCGCCGAGAGCAGATATGTTTCTCCAGCAAAGACTCTCTTATTTGACACCATTATGTAAATATCCTTTAAATATACCTTTTCCTAATACACTTCTTATTTGATCTACCTTTGTTTGTTGAGTCGTCATTTGTATTGCTTTCTACGTTACTTGTTTCAACCTGCAAACTTAACAGATTATATTGGTGAGATTTATATTATAGATTATATTGGACCCAATATATAGTAATGATTTAAACAGTTAAAAAAATGACTTGTGCGTCACCACCGAGAATCGAAACCAAAACTTAGCTTACGATTTATTTTCCTTTAACGTTGATACCTGAGCTATGAAGACACGTTTGCTGCAAGGCTAAAAATTAAAACAGGAACTAATAGCTATTACGTTACGCATGCATGTTCGTAATGCTGCCGTTCGCCCTTTACCTGCCACATTTCATGTTTTTAATTTGCACACTTTTGCACCGATTTTAAAGTCTCGTATGAGTGTGAATACCATATATATTAAGTTTCATGTCTGTAGATCAAAAACTGATAGAGGAGATTGGTAGACAACATTTTTTAACACACATATATATATATATATATATACGCATACATAAATATATATATAGAAAGAGGTTTGTGTTTAGTATTATTTTACGCAAATAGTACGCAAATATAAATCATGTAGAATATCTGCATGAATATAATTACACGTAATAGTTTAATAAAGATGATCATCCCATGAGAAAACCGACAAAGCTAATTAAAAAGCTTAGGTATTAATTAAAATGAATGTCTAAAAGAATATGCAAATTAGCTAGATATTTTGTAGATGAATGCAATTCCAAGTTGTATTTCTTTTTAAATAAATAGAAAAACGTTTTTTTTATATAAATATTAATGCACACACACACACACACACACACACACACACACACACACATACACACACACACACACACAACACACACAAAAGAACAAATTCATAGGAGTATAGATTTTATAGTATTTATATATTTTTATTATATATATATATATATATATATACTTATTTATATTATATATATATATATACTTATTTATATTATATATATACTTATTTATATTATATATATATACTTATTTATATTATATATATATACTTCTTTATATTATATATATATATATACTTATTTATATTATGTATATATTTATTTATATTATATATATACTTATTTATATTATATATATACTTATTTATATTATATATATACTTATTTATATTATATATATATTTATTTATATTATATATATACTTATTTATATTATATATATACTTATTTATATTATATATATATTTATTTATATTATATATATACTTATTTATATTATATATATACTTATTTATATTATATATATATTTATTTATATTATATATACTTATTTATATTATATATATATATACTTATTTATATTATATATATATATATACTTATTTATATTATATATATACTTATTTATATTATATATATACTTATTTATATTATATATATACTTATTTATATTATATATATATATATACTTATTTATATTATATATACTTATTTATATTATATATATTTATTTATATTATATATACTTATTTATATTATATATATATTTATTTATATTATATATACTTATTTATATTATATATATATTTATTTATATTATATATATATTTATTTATATTATATATATACTTATTTATATTATATATATACTTATTTATATTATATATATAATTATTTATATTATATATATATTTATTTATATTATATATATACTTATTTATATTATATATATATTTATTTATATTATATATATATATTTATTTATATTATATATATACTTATTTATATTATATATATATTTATTTATATTATATATACTTATTTATACTATATATATACTTATTTATATTATATATATATATATACTTATTCATATTATATATATATATACTTATTTATATTATATATATATACTTATTTATATTATATATATACTTATTTATATTATATATATACTTATTTATATTATATATATACACTTATTTATATTATATATATATACTTATTTATATTATATAAATATACTTATTTATATTATATATATACACTTATTTATATTATATATATACTTATTTATATTATATATATACTTATTTATATCTTATATACATATACTTATTTATATTATATATATATACTTATTTATATTATACATATATACTTATTTATATCATATATATATATACTTTTTTATATTATATATATACTTATTTATATTATATATATATACTTGCTAATACTTGATTTTTTTTAGTTTGTTTTTATTTGAATAAATATGCAAAAATTGTTTTTGGAATCCATAATATACCGCAATGTTTATCTTTTAACGCATGGACGACGTACAACGTTTTGTTTTGAATTAATTAAAAAAAAAATTAATATTGAATAAAGTAAAAACCAATATAAATTTTTTAAAAATTAATATTGAATAAAGTTAAATTCAATATAAATTTTTTAAAAATTAATATTGAATAAAGTTAAATTAAAGTATAAATGATGTGTGTTTTCTTTCTTTTTTAACATATATTAAAAACATACTTTTTTCTCTCCTTTTTTCGAAAAAGCTGTCATTTATCATCGACAATCTTGATGCTTTGCCTACTATGCGTGACGTCATTTTTCAGTTAACATGCCTTGTCCTTTGGTGGTGACAGTCAAATGTATTCTTTTGCATACGTCATCGAGATATGTCCTGTTTATATAACGTATATATATACGGCACAGACACGAAAACACATCGGTTCCAATCAGATCACGAAAGTAACGTTGAGCCTAGTCAGTCCTAAAATCGGGGACCATTTTGGAATTCCAAGTGCTGTTATGTACTCTCCGCTTGTATCGGCATTGTTTCTGGTTAGTCTTGGGTTTCTCTTTTCCACTGGACCCAAGAAGTACCGATTCAGGAAATGTGTGGTTGTGGGTTGTGCAACCCTTGCTTCACAATTACATGCGCAGCTACTCTTACAGGAGTATCCATTGTCTCTTGAGACTGAACGGAGACATCGATATAACGAGTACCTTTAGTAGGGTTAGGGTTAGGGTTAGGGTTAGTAGGATGTGCTCAACATTTCTATTCGACAAAAGGTTAATTAATTCCAAGCAATGCCATGTACGCATCACTCTTTTTAGACATGGTCACGCTAGCGCACGCTAACAACTGTCAATAATTGTCATATACTTTTCAGCTTTTCGTACCATAGGTATCTTTACGTTTTATAATACACGTAACGGTATGCACTCTCGTGCGTGCATGGGAATAACGAGTTTGTTTTCGATGGATGGACACTCTGCCCTATGTGTGACGGTTTGAAAAACATGTCACATGACTTCACGCAGATTACAATGTTCCCCAATGTTGATCTACGAACGCCTTCTCCCCCCAAAATTAAAAATATAATAATAAAAAGTAATAACTAAAAAAGAGTAAATAATTTAATCAGCAAATCAAAAAGTAGTTCACATAGGAACACAAAAGAACACTAAAAAGGATTGTTAATCAAAATGTAGTGGTAACAGGATCAAGGGATCGGTCAATATATTTTAGAATTACTTTAAGGAGTGGCGATGAGTTTTACAACAATTAGGAACAATTTACGGACAGTCTTGTGTTTGCGACAGTTGAGGACAGTTGCCATTTTGACACAGTCGAAGGCAGGTAGTAGGTTGGATCAGCTTGAGAGATTTTAGATAGTCGAGATGAAGAAATGAATTGATTCACCCGTTGACTAACACGGGCTGGGCGGACGATTAAGATGCGGACGTTAGCGTCGGGAGGGTCGATGTGCCCCCCCACACACAGTTGGGAACTGATATTTGCAAAATATGTCGAAGTTTGTGTTTTTTTTATGTTTAAGTTTTTTTCTGTTTTGTTTTTACATAATTTCTTTGGTACTTTTGAACCCGTACGTCCCCCTCAACATCTGCCAATATAAAAGACAACAATACGACTAGAAAAGGAAACGAAGGAGAAGACCGCTGAGACAATGTTGGGTCAGCTTTTGTCGAGGTGTGTGTGTTTCGTCATACAAATACGTTCAGACCTAATACTTGTACCGTGTTTACGGCATTCTGAGCGTTTTTTTTCAGTATTCTAAATACCGCCGTCATCGATGGCACGTAATAACGTTTTTTTTTTTTACATAGGTATCACCACTTATCCAGGCACAGAGGCCACTCGAGGATAAGGGTTAAAGAGTGTACAGTAGAAATTGGACAATATAGTAATCGTTAGTAATGGAAATTCGGTAAATTTGCTAACTTCTATGGAACGGCTCATCAAAAACTTGTTTACGTTAGACTTGAAGACAACCATATTTTAGTTAGCTGGAAAGCCGGAAAACGGAAAACAATTCCATAGGCGTGCAGTTCTAAGAACGAAGCTTTGCCCATGGAATCTACGCTTAGGTTTAGGCACAGATAAAGAGTGGGTGAAATTATTAGATAGTGTTTTCTGCTAGACGAGTGTTTCTTGTGAAAGTTTGGTGAGGCGGGACCAGAGATTGGAGCTCAGCCGAGCACTTGCCATGAAATAACGATAAAGCAGAGACAAACTCGCAACATCTCTTCTGTGAAAAAGAGGTTGCAGGGAAGAGAAAAGGACATCCCCCACAAGGCTACGAACTCTATCAAGGCAGGATAAGTCCTTTCTAGCAGCTCCTGCCCAAATGTGGCAACAGTACCCCATCCTTGGACGTACCTGGCTCTTATATACATAGAGAATTGCATCAGTAGTGAGATATCTACTGGATCGATAAAAGGATCCCACCATTTTTACAGCGGCCTTGGCAACAGATTTAATGTATGTGTTCCATTTAAGATCAGGAGTAAAGGTCAAGTCAGAAGCTTGTCAAAACATGAAGCCTCCCCATTCATTTCAATTGATGCCAGATGGGGATAAGAGCGTTAATGATGTAGATATACATTTGCTTTGCTTACCATCCGGATAGACTGGTTATTGAATAATATCGCCCCGAGAACAAACGACATTGTTAAAGTCACTAATTTAAGACCTCAAAACCAGTCTTGTGCGACATTAAATCTATCCATTTACAACAGCTGATAATACACCGACAAAGATGTTTCTATGTTCTCTATCTGCATGTGCAGATAAGAAACTCGGAAATCTTCACACCCGCAGTGTCTCTGCACACAAATCTGCGCTGGCCACGTATGTACGTACACATTCAACTACCAATGTTTCATCAGAGAATATATTTTCTGTTTATTCGGTCGCGCCAGTTATTAGCGATAACAGCACCCTTGGGCTAGCCAAGATCCTCTTTTGGTCAGCAACAGTCGCCACCCAATGTATGGAGTTTCTTTGACACTAGATACTTCAAAACACGGTTTGTCAGATTTACGGTCATACAACCTTCTCTAATTTCAACGCCGCAGTTTATTCGTTCCACAATTTGACGAATTCCGGCTTGAAATTTGACTCTCGGGAGATTGCGCTTCACAGATGGGTGTTCTTCGAGACATGGTCACCACCCAGTGCTTTGTCAGTGCCGACTCCACGAAGCAAGTCAAGATTTGGATTTCAATTGGCGTGCTACGAGCGACTGAATATCAGTTATATACTAGCTGCTTATCTGCTAGAATAGGCACGTGTTTTGACTGAGACATCGGCGATAGGTTTATCCCAACCTTGAATAAACGAGGTAAATCGCTATTTTCTTTATTTAACTTTATTTAACCCAAGGAGGTAGCATGCTCTCATTCTGTCAGCCATGACTGGGTAGAAGTCCTACGTAATTTGCAATTGCAACCTTCAGCTCCAGAAGAGTGTAATTTACAACTGATTTTACCAAATACTTTATCCACAACGTCACGGGTCCTTGCGGACATCAACCGACACATTATGAAAATAACACCCAAAATAAGAACAGTAGTTTGAAGAATTAAAATAAATCGAATAATCAGTTCGCATCTCAAATATTCAGTTCATCGATGTTCTTGAATATTATAGTTCTGCTCATACATTTCACATTTTCATAATTGATTATCATATTCGCCTATAAACGAACATTCGTGAAGTGAGACTTAGAGAATTTTGTACGTTTCATTTAGTTAATTGAACACCTATAAACCTTAACAATTTTGACATATATAAAATGCAATAACCCAATTACAGGAGACTAAACCAGACCTATTATTCCTAAGCGAAACTGGCATTAAATCAACTATTTCCCCAGAAGAGTTTGTAATTAAAGGATACTCTAACTTAACATTCAAATTTGACCCCTAAGATCGCCATGGGCATGGAATATGTTCTTAAATTGAAGATGGTTACATCGAAAACCAAGCTTTTTTTTACATCATCAACGCTCTGATTCCCATCTGGCACCAATTTAAATGAATAGTTCTTGCCTTGGGGAGACTCCATATTTTGACAAGCTTCGTGGCTTGACCTTTACTCCTGATCTAAAATGGAACACGTATATTAAATCCGTTGCCAAGGTAACTGAAAAAATAGTGAAATCCTTCTATCGATCCAGTAGATATCTCCCTCCTGATGCAATTCTCTACCCATATAAGAGCCAGGTACGTCCAAGCATGGAGTACTGCTGCCACATCTGGGCAGGAGCTGCTAGAAGCAGCTTATCCTGCCTTGACAGAGTTCAAAATAGACTTCGTAGCTTAGTGAGAGATGTCCATTTCTCTTCACTACAACTTCTTTCCCACAGAACAGACGTTGTGAGACTGTCTCTGATGTATCGTTATTTTCATGACAAGTGCTCGGCTGAGCTCCAATCTATGGTCCCCTCCTCGCCAAACATTCACAAGAAACATCCGTCTAGCAGAAAACACTATCAATAATTTCCCCCACCTTTTATTTGTGCCTAAACCTAAACGTAGATTTCATGAACTAATATTCTTTCTTAGAACTGTACGCCCGTGGAACTCTTTTCCGTTTGCCTGCTTCCCAGCTGACTACAACATGGTCGTCTTCAAGTCCAACATAAACAATTCACGATGAACCGTTTTCCTTAAGTAATCCAATTGACAAAATTGACACTACTAACTATTATTATGATATTGTCCAGTGACTACTATACACTCGTTAACCCTTATTCTCGAGTGGCTTCTGAGCCTTGATAAGTAGTGAATCCTTTGTAAAAAATTGATTATGTTTATATTATGACAAATGTATTATCATTCATGATTTAACTACGTCTATCAATAAATGTACCTTCACATCCATATGCTAGTGCATGATCGAACAAAACGAGGTAACACCAGAACGAGGTAACACCAGTACGAGGTAACACCAGAATGAGGTAACACCAGAACGAGGTAACATCAGAACGAGGTAACACCAGAACGAGGTAACACTCGAATCAGGTAACACCAGAATGAGGTAACACCAGAATGAGGTAACATCAGAACGAGGTAACACCAGAACGAGGTAACATCAGAATGAGGTAACACCAGAACGAGGTAACACCAAAACGAGGTAACACCAGAGCATTTTACAACTAATCAGTCAGAAGAGACCGTTTAAGAGCATTTCACAATTAGTCAACCAGAAGGGACATTTCCAGGGCATTTTAAAATCAATCAACGAGAAAGGACTTTTTCCAGGCCATTTTAAAATTAAATCAGAACGGACCTTTATAGGACATTTTAGAATCAGTAAGCAGAATAGGCCTTTTTAGGGCCTTTTACAACAAATTAACCAGAAGGAAACTTTCTAGAGCATTTAACAATTAGTCAATCAGGAGGGACATTTCTAGAGCATTTTACAATGAATCAACCAGAAGGGACATTTTCAGGGCATTTCACAATCACTCAACCGGAAGGGACATTTTCAGGGCATTTTACAATCAGTCAACAATAGGGACCTTTCCAGGGCATTTTACAATTAATCAACCAGAAGGGACCTTTCCAGATCATTTTACAATGCCAAGCAGAAAGGATATTTCCAGGACATTTTACAATCAATGAACCAGAAGCGACATTTTCAGAACATTTTACACTCAATGAACCAGAAGGGACATTTCCAGGGCATTTTACAATCAATGAACCAGAAGGGACATTTCCAGCGCATTTTACAATAGATAATGATACCTGTTGATAATGTGTCCAAAATAAAAATTAAAGTATACCTGTTAACGTAAAACGTGCCCCACTTTCTCTAAAGTCACGAAGAAAATCTTCCATTTCGTAAGCTCAGTAGTATTCGAACTCATAATAAATATTTAAGAAGGCCGTATCCTCTTCCCCTTAAAAAAAAAAACAAAAAAAAAAACTCTGATATTACCCACCGAGTTTTATTTATTTATTTCCAGGAAAGAGCATTTTCACGGTGAAAATCCATATTGGTCTTTCCGGTTGATCGTCCGAAGTTGGGATATGTTGAGGAGTAAAATATCCGATGCGAAAGCTGTCTAAATATCATTTTTTTGCAGTCATCATCTCACGATTAACATTTTAATATTTAAATCATTTAATTGAAAATCATGATGGCCGTATATTTATTTGGATGTTTTATAGTTTTTATGCGTGGAAGGGAAACAGGGGAGATAAACACATCAATAATTCCATTTTATCTCTCTCTAAATGCGAAGTAAACCTGCATTAATATTTGTTTATTATACAGTAAACAACATTTTCAAATGATAGATATAGGAAATATATTCAGGCACATGCGTCCATTTTTCAAACCAAGAACGGATTCCGACTTAAAATGCATCCATTTAATTTACGCGTTTAGCACTGAAATACAAGTTCTACTTTAAGTGTTACAGAACAACGAAACCTAATATAACATGCAGTCATTCAAACAGCATTTCTCAAAATGTTTTTAAGAACAGAAAAAATATTAGAAGGTATTAATATGCGGGGGTCGTCTTTTTGTAGGCAGAAATACTTTCACAGTCTTGAGTTTGTGTGAATATATATATATATATATATATATATATATATATATATATATATATATATAGTTATAAAACTCAAATGACCTTGTAACGAGTGTTGTAACCCATCATCCGGTTTACGACTTCCGGTTGCGCATGTGTACATAAACATAAACCCATAACAGCGTAAACAAATAAACACAAATCGCTACTTTTGTAGATTTTGACCTGCGCACTAAAATATTAACGTTATTATTTAAAAATTATTATTTAATATGGGAAGGATGAGGATGTTTTGCAACTATTCTGTATTACAAGTATACTGTCGCAATTTTCTTACAAATAAATCAACTTTAACCTTTGACAACCATAAGAGCATTTTTACAACGTATTATTTTACTCTGTACGTTTTCAGCGTCCCAATTGTTTTTTTTTTGCGCTTAAATTAAACGATATTTGAATAGTGCCGATTTACCTATAAGTATGGCAAACCACTCATAATTCAATGGCTGTAAGGTTTTTTTTCAAAAATAAACAATTATAAACAGAACGACTCATAAAAATCTATCTAAAATTTAAAGAACCTCAAAATCTATTAAACTGTAGGCGGGAAATAGCAAACAACTGTGTTCACAAAATAAAACTTACTCTAGGATAGCGATACAAAATAGCTTTAAAACTAACAATAACAATAGAAAACAAACAAATAAATAAATTAAATAAACATGAATATACATAAACGATCACACACATATATGTATATATGTATATATATATATGTGTGTGTGTGTGTGCATGTATGTGTGTACACATACGTATATTTATATGTATATAAAAAAAGGAGAACGTCTACCTAAAACCACTAACCTAGTTCTAAAACAGATCCTTTGTTTGATAAAATGCATGCCCATTGGCTGATAGGAAGGGGCGCGGTGGATACTAGAAAGCTGATTGGCCAACTAGAAATCCTCAACATATATAAAAATAAGAGGCAACCACAGAATTCGCGCATAAGCCTGATGAATCCTATAGTTGGATGAACGCAGAATATTCAGTGTAACTTAATCGCCATATATATTTTATAAATTACTATATATATATATATATATATATATATATATATATAAATATTATCCTCACCGTATAGATAGCATTCCTAACAACAAACAGATATATTTACATGTTTTGAATGTTATATATATATATATATATATATATATATATATATATATATATATATATATATATATATATATATATATACTAGCAAAAGTACCTGTCGTTGACTGGGTTCAAAAACAGCTTACAGAAAATAGACTTTGATTTATGAAAGTATGATAGGTTATGAAAAGGAAGGGTTGTAAAGAGATAGCTTCGAATTTGGGGGTATCAAAACCAAAGCAAAATATGATGAAAGTAAAAATAAAATAGATAAACCCCATAATTTATTATACCATACCTGTTCACACTATAACACTTATCACAATATTCTGTGAATCTATATTAAAAAAACCTTGTTAAACTTTGTGACATATTCCCATTTTATGGAGGTCAGGCGGGAACGAACACCCTATAATTTTATTATACTATATTTCTTCAAACTGAAACATAATTATCAAAGTATACTTACGCAAATATGAAAAGTCTTTATTAAAGTTTGTGCCTATTTCCATTCTATGGAGGCCAGGTGCGAACGCAGACCCCACAATTTTATTATACAACCCCTATTAAAGTTAAAACATACTTATCAAAGTATTCTTATGTACATCTATATCAAAAACACTATTAAACGTTTTTTTTTTAATTTTTAAATTTTTTATTTCCATACTTTGTTGACCAGGCGCGTACGCAGACCCCAAAATTTGAATGAACCACTGTTCTTCCAGATCAAACATACCCATTCCTGTATCGAGATACATCTTCTATCATTATATGTAATCATTTTTCTATAATAGTCAACCATATAGGAGCCTAAATCGCAAAAACAAAAACAAATAAATCTACGTAAATCACGATATATCCAAACAGTCGTGCGAGATGGTACCATGGGTTCCGATTTTGAATCTCGCAAATCCAGCCACTCTGATGAGTCGTAGACGAAGAAACACATGTTATTGGATAATTATATATATATATATATATATATATGTGTGTGTGTGTGTGTGTGTGTGTGTGTGTGTGTATGAACAAATGATTAATAAAACATGTTAAAAATATCTTGAAAAAGAGTTAAAAACATATTTAATTTTAAAAAGGAAGCACAAGATAAGTGGATAGTCCTTAATCCGCAGAGTTTCGAAGAAATATCTCCTTCTCATCAGAGGGCAGGAATTAGCAAAATGCGGGATCGGATTTTGCATGTAAAAGTATTTAATGAAACCACAAGTAAGTCACAGATCTTACTTGGTTAAAAAAAGGGTTAGTAAGGGGAATAGGAGGTAAAAGAAAAAATGATAAAAAGATTTCACATGAATTGATAGTCCGGTGAAGGGTAAAAAAATCCAAGAATGGTAAAATCCAAACACGGTCGAATTAAAAACTTCCAATTCAACAAGTAAGTTCCAAAGTTAAACGATTCCTTTGGATCTTATACTTGAACTTCTGCATATCAGTACAGTTGGGAAAGCAGAATCCCAGAAGGGTGTTCCAAGGACTTGCAGTTCTGGGGAAGAAACTATTGGAGTAAAAGCCACCAGCCCAAATGTGACAACAGTACTCCACACATGGGCTAATGGTGGCCTTATAGAGGTACAGGATACTTTCAGACGTAAGTAACTTTCTAGCACGGTAGAGAGAGCCCACCTTCCTTGCAGCAGCCTTGGCAATGCTCTCAATGTATCTATTCCAGTTCATGCTCCCTGTAAACATTAGGCCGAGGATTTTAAAAGAATTACTTTCAGGTATTGGCTATATGTTACTCTTTTGTGTTTTTGTTGTCTTTAGCAATGTACTAACTTTTTGGGTACTCTTGCATAATTTGACCCGAATTCTCGACTAATGACTACAACAACAACAACAACAACAACAACAACAGAAAAAAAAACGAAAAAAATACAAATGCAAATAATAAAAATAACAACAAAAAAACTATATTGAAAAATGAAAATACGTTTGTTTCGTTTTAGTATTTTTTTTTTTTTTTTGCAAAATATTTAACAACAGAAAGTTTTTTGTTTTTTTCTCCAAGAAAATATTTTTTAACCGTATAATTGTTAGGTGTAAGTACATTTTTTTGTTTTTTTTAACCGTATTTTTTTTTCTTGTTTTTTATTTTATTTTCAAGACTTGTTGTTCAGTCAAGTTCTTTTGGTGGCACTGTCCATTTGTACATCTCCAGGAGAAACCATCCTTTACACACGTTTTTTTTTAAAGTAAATATTTGTGTTTACAATTGTTGCACCTCATTTTTGGGGGGACAGAAATTTCTTCTCCTGAGATCGTCTGCATCGATGTTTTCATTTCTTTTTCTAACATGTATATATTTATTTTCTGTCATTTTTCTGTTTGGCGAGTTTGAAAATATATTTGTTTGTCAGCTTTTTTTGTTTAGTCGCTTTCTTCCAATTCGAATGTTGTCTGCTTCCATTTCGATAGCGCTTTTTCATTGGGCTAATCAAACTCCCAAACATCCAATTAAAAAATAATAAATAAATAATAAATAAGTAACTAATCAGAAAAATAAAAAGTTACCCCCGCCTCCTTAATATTACCTTAAAAATTATTTAAAAAATTAAATAAATAAAATAAAAAGTCGAGTTAGCGTTTCAACATTTGAACAACGCTCGACTGACACCGATGATTGTCGGTCTCGCCTGGTCCAATTATGCAAGAGTACCATTTTTTGCATTCATTTTAGGATTAAGTATTATTATCAAGTGACCAATTCTTACATTGTGGGTGTGTATGTCTATATATAAAGTGGTATATGACGCGTTTGGTACACAGTGAGTTTCTTCGCGTAGTCCACGTGTTTTGATGATGTTCTTTGTAAATGGCATAGACGAATTCATAATTAAAGGATACTCCAACTTAACATCTAAATCTGACCCTCAAGATCGTCATGGGCATGGAATATGCGCCTACACCAAAGATGGCTTTCCATGTGTAAGGGATATCGCCAGAGAAGACCCTAATGTACCTTATATGTGGTTCCGGTTGCACTAGTTTACACCACTGCATTTATATTTGCCCTCTATCGCCTTCAAGTCCAACATAAACAAACTCCTGACAAAAGAAACAAAATTCATATGAACTTAACAAATAAACAAATTCCTGACAAACCGCCCCCTTAAGTAAGACACTCTATCAAAACCCCCAATACTAATGATTACTACAATACTATCCCATTTATTACTGTATACGCAATAACCCTTATCTCTGAGTGGCCTTCGGGCCTTGATAAGTGTTGACCCCCCCCATGTAAAAAATGTTTATAAATATACATGACACGCATATATACAGTTACAACGAGACATATAACATTTTATCATAAAAAATTTCCTTACAACAAAAGGGACGGAACATCTCTCTGGAGAAGTATATCTTGCGAAACAGGAAAACATTACCATCACTCATCTGTGCTCTTGGTTGACGAACAGGCCAATTCTGAAATGAACATTCCTTCCAAAGAAAGGACCGGCAGACTGCGGTTATATTACATTCAAAATGTTTTCTGTTGGGAGGTTATTTGCGTCTTTAGATTCGGCTCTCTACCCTCCACGTATAGGGCCACATAGGCCCTGCCTCCTACGCTCCCTCTCTCCCCGTCCATTTAGTTCTCCGTAGCTCTCTTCTGTCTAACTCCTAACTCTGCTTGTATATATTCAAACTAATCCTTTGTGTTTAGGTCATTCGACTTTACATTTATCACTAGGTTTCAAAAACTTTGTTTATTTTCACAACGTACTTTTCTTTGTTATTGTGTCTAAGTATACCATAATATTTTACTAAACATTCCTTTCTTTCAAAACTTTCTCTCTCTGTAATGTTTTCAAAATAATAGTTAGCAAACTAATAATAATGTCTGTTATTTAACATGTTAACATTTTAATAATAATAGTCGATATTTCTAAATCGACTATCAGCAAGGCAACCCAATGTCGCCCCGGCATAATCTAACACATTAAATATTAGTCGAAATTCGCAGAGCTTATTCTTGAACCCAATATAAATTTTAGGGGATAGAATGGGTTGAGGGAAATTTCATGAAGGGGTGTAGACAAATAATGAATTTGAAATTTAGCTATTTACTCCCTGTCCAGAATTTATTTGAGCTGGTCAACGATTCATGTGTCCTGTACTTGCATGGAACAGGAAGTCAGTTTAATAGTCTATTGTTGAATAATCCTTTCGCTGTCATTATCTTAGTGGCTCTTTCTAGATTCCATGAGAAAACTATGTCTGGATCGTCGACTAGAATTTAATCTTTCGAAGCTCGAACATACCTTGCGATAAATTACTGACTATTAATTAGAATATTCCAAATATTGGTTTGCTACATAAATTTATTGGACATTTCTCTATGATGACATTTTTGTGTTTTGCTATTTTTTTTTTTTTACATTTTCACCCCAAACAAGGCACATTGCCACTTTGGTGTAGGGGCTACTATCAGGGGCAGCAACTACTGGGGCACTATATTGGGATTTGGGCAGCAAGATGTCGGTTCACGTTACACTTGAACTTCTGCATGTCAGTACAGTTAGGGAAGCGGGGACCTGGAATGGAATTCCAGAGTCTAGCGGTTCTGGGGAAGAAACTACTGGAGTAGAAAGATCTTTTACATCTAGGGATCTCTACTGTGTAGGGGTGGGATTTAGCTGCCTGTCGGGTTTGTCGATGGTGTCTACGTCGTGGGGGCACAAGTATCTGCAGTTCGTCAGAGCATTCACCATTAAAATACTTGTCGAACAGGCAGAGGGATGCAACGTTTCGTCGATGGAACAGAGGCTGAAGCTTAGATGCCAGTTCAGGGCATATCAGATTGGCGACTCTCCTTTGAACCTTGTCTAGGAGCGAGAGACTAGCAGCAGATGCACCATCCCAAATGTGACAACAATACTCCATACATAGGTGAATGGTGGGCTTATAGAGGTACAGTATACTTTCAGGTGTCAGTAGTTTTCTAGCACGGTAGAGAGAACCTACCTTTTTCGCAGCGGCCCTGGCAATGTTTTCGATATAATTGTTCCAACTCATGTTTCCTGTGAACGTTAGGCCAAGCAGTTTGAAAGATGTACTCTCAGATAGGGAGTCACTGGCCATTGCTATTGGTAGCAAAGAAGGTTTCTTGTAATTATTGAAGGAAACCAGTTTAGTCTTGGCAGCATTGAATGTGGCCATCCATTTTTGTCCCCATTCCACTACAGATTGGAGGTCATCCTCTAGTGTTGCTATAATGACGTGTTCGCACCGACTGCTTTTTCATCGATCCAACGTTTCATTTTCTTAAACTGACTAATTCAAAGTACCCTATCTCTACATTCACGTAATTTTGTAAAATAAACTAATCGCATGTTTGAATATTACAGCTCCATTTGCTAAAATTCCATGTTTATTTTAAAATTCTTATTTTACTTTTATTTTTATGTAGTCAATCCTAAGTTTTTTGTACAAGGTGGTCACCACTTATCGGGGATAAGGGTTATTGCGTGTACAGTACGTTGAGATTTGATAAAGTGTCTTACTTAAGGGGGCGGTTCATCAGAAATTTGTTTATTTGTTAAGTTCATATGAATTTCGTTTCTCTTATTCTCAAAATACGAGATGCGTTAAGTAAGTTCCTAGACTTCTTTCGTGTGGGCACTTTTATTATAATACACACTGAAACTCTAATCTTCATCGAAGTAATCTCCCCCAGCTGCAATGCATTTGTGCCGTTCCACAATTTCTGGAAGGCCCCATGGAAGTCGTCTTGTGTGAGCCTGTCAATGACCCTCATCATCTATAATATAAATCTCACGAGATCATGTTCACGAGATCGGTACCATTTTGAAGACCGATGTCTCGGATGACGAATATCGAAAGATTGGCCAAAAAAACATTAATTCATTCACCCTCAACTGGCCAGTTTTCTACAAAGAGGGGTCGATTTTTGCGAGCCATTTTTGCAAATCATCGTATCGGTTGGACTGACTTTTCTTAATTTTAACGTTCCGAACTTCCAGTCGCGTCATGGTGTAGCGGGAAGACTTCAGATTTTTTTTTCACTTTCTTTTCCTCCTTCGCGTCACGGGATCGAACCTGCGTACCTACTACCACTTTTTTTTTGCTCAACACACACCTCCAAATATCCGGGCAACGCCGGGTACCCAGACTAGTCTCACCATAATTGTCTGATAACGATAATCTCTAAGGTTTTCCTTGAGCTTAGGGAATAACCAAAATTCACAGAGAGCAAGGTCTCGACTATAGGGAGGTTGAGGAATTGTCTTGGTTGTGGACTAGTGCATTGTTCTAGTGGAAATGCCACTGACTCGATTTGAAGAGTGCTGGCCTCTTTCGGCGGAATCTCTTCCTGAACTTCTTTAAAACCGTAACATAGTATTCATTCGTTTATTGTCAGTTGTTTCAAGATATCATGTAAATTAAGTTGCGTTCGACTTTTATGAAATCAAGTTTTTTTTAATCCGACTTCCTTGTTATTATAATGTAGAATTTTAATAATATATTTGTATGCGTAGACATGTATATGGGTGTAACGTAAAGTTATTGTTTAGTCCTTGAAACACTATATATCAAACGTATAATCCTCCAATTTGCAATGTCATTTGTCATCACCACAATTTACTTGCCAAAATAAAGATCATATTCATTATCACGGTATCTACTAAATCTAATGCCATTCCTACGCAATGTCAACTAATAAAAAAAACACCCAACACATTTTAAAATTGAACAGTTATTGTTTAGACACAATTCCGGAAAGTTATGTTGACATATGAACAGAGATTGCAGTGTCATATAATAACATACACGCTTCTAAATTAAAACCAATGAAAAACATACAATAGCCTTCGTTATTCTTGCAGGCAACCTCTTCTTGAACAACCATTGCTTTCTCAGATAGCGATCACTAAACAAGAACGTTTGAAATGTGTTCATTTTCATGTGGTTCCAGTAGACATTGAAACAAAAAAGAGAAAACAAATAGGAAACATAACTAAATTCAACCTGTCACTATTATACATGACGAGTTTTGCACGTGACCCGTCGAGTCACAACCACATCCACTATTTGTTCAACTTTGATTCCATTCAAAAATTCATAGATTGCGATATATCTGTTAAGGAATTCTTCTTGCGTGATTAAAACACTAATTCTCGTCATTTCTAAATTGGATTTAGTCTATACTAGCAGGCAGCAGACAACGACGAGGGAAGAAGAGAGAGAGATGAGTCAAAAAGCGGGGACAAACTGACTAACTGACACATTTTTCTTTACTGTCAAGCAGACTTCACTGATGTCCCAACTGTCATACTGAAACCAAAAAGATAGTCATTTGCAACGAACAAATATTTTATAACCCAGCTGTGTGCGTTTCATTTCGCTACCAATAACAATAGTTGATTTTTAGAAATTATATAGACTGTCAAGAAGATTGGACGACTAGCTAAAGCGATTATGTAATACCCTTTATGTAAAATTTCAAATGTTTAGACCCAAAAATTGGCTTAATAGTTTGCACCTTGATCCCTTGGAAGCTTAATTTTCAGCAAAAATAAAAACGATTAAATGCTTCCCCTATGTTTTTAAAATTTCAAATGTTTAGACCAAAAATTGGCTGAGTAATTTGGTAGAGACTGCAAAGGTCAATTTTTAAAACTTTGACCTTAATTATGACCCCTTAACATTTATTATTCCTTTGAGCTCCAATCAAATTATAAAGTTAGATCAATGTCCAAGTAACCTATATCTAAAATTTCAAGTGTTTAGACCCAAAATTGGCGGTGGAGTTTGCTAGAGTTCTCAAAGGTCAAATCGTTGAACTTTGACCCCTTAACAGCGAAATTTCTGTCGGAAAATCGATTAAAAAGATTTTCCCAAATCTCAATACCCCTTATGTCAAATCTCGAGTCTGTAGACCGAAATTTTACAGAATTATTCAGTAGGGAAAACACACAGACATACACATACAAAGACATTTTAATTTTTATAGATATACTAGCATTTCAGTCCGGCGTTGCACGGGGGTTTAGATCTGTATGTTGAGCAAAAAAAAAGTGGTAGTAGGAAGGCAGGCTCGAACCCGTACCGCAAAGGAGGAAAAGAACGGGGGGAAAAACCTGACGTCTATGCTGTTACGACCACCGCCAAACCGGAAGTGACATTTTTAAAAATTTACGCTAGACAATCGAAAGGAGAGAATAACTTAAAAAAATATTGGCGAAAAAAGCGACCCCCCTTTAGATAAGTGCCCAGTTTAAGGTGAAGATATTAATGTTTATTCATTTTCGACCCAAACCGATTAAAAAGCTTGCCCTATCTTTGAATATCCTTTATGTAAAATTTAAAATTTTTAGACCAGAAATTGTCTGAGTAATTAGGTAGAGACCGCAGAGGTCAAATTTGTTTTAACTTTAACCCCTATTATGACCCCTTAACATTTATTGTTTTGGGCTCAAATTAAGTTATTAAGTTAGATACATGTCCAAGGAACCTATATCTAAAATTTCAAGTGCTTAGACCAAAAATTGTCGGAGGAGTTTGGTAGAGTTCTCAAAGGTCAAATCGTTGAAATTTGACTTCTTAAGAGCCAAATTTCTGGCCGAAAACCGACCACAAAGATTTTTCCAAATCTCAGTACCCTGTATATCGAATTTTGAGTCTGTAGACTGAAAATTGACAGAGATTGCGTATGGAAATGTACACAGACAGACACACAGAGACACTTTCACTTTATTAGATATATAGATAGATAGACTAATAGATTAAGCAAAAATATATACGTATACATAAATATATATGGAAACAATTTTTTGTTTACTGTAAAGATTTTACACAAATATTATGCAAGTATAAATCATGTAGAATATCTGCATGAATATAATTACACGTAATAATTAACTAAAGATGATCATCCCATAAGAAAACCGAAAAAACTAATAGGGAATTAATTAAAATGAATGTTTAAAAGAATATGCAAATGAGCTAGATCTTTTGCTAGTGAATGCAATTCCACAACCCATATATAAGAAAATTGTATTTTCTTTTTAAATAAATAGAAAAGAGGGTTTTAATATGAATATCAGTACACACAAAAGAAAAACGAATTTATAGAAATAGATAGATATATACAAATTTGTATCTTTGTAAAATAAAGAGGCGATAGAGGTAATGTGTTCTCACTTGTTTTCTTTTCCTCATAAAGGAAATGTTTCTTTTCCTTAATGTTTCATTGTTAAAGTGTTTTTATTTAATAAGTTTGAAGAAAGGCTGTTCTTGTGAAAATTTTCAAACGACATAATGTTTGAATTTGTCCAAATGGCCTTGAAAAAAAATTTTTTACATGGTGGTCACCACTTATCAAGGCCCGGAAGCCACTCAGGGATAAGGGTTATTGCAAGTACAGTACATTAGTGTGGATATTTGAAGTGTCTACTTAAGGGGGCGGTTCATCAGGAATTCGTTTACGTTGGACTTGAAGACATGCAAGTTGTAGTCAGGAGGGAAGCAGGCAGCGGAACAGAGTTCCACAGGCGTGCAGTTCTAAGAAAGAAGCTTTGTTCATGGAATCTACGTTTTGATTTAGGCATAGATAAAGAGTGGGGAAAGTTTTCGACAGTGGATTCAGCTAGACGGGTGTTTTTCGTAAAAGATTGGCGAGGGGGGGATCAGAGATTGGAGTTCAGACGAGCACCTGCCATGGAAATAACGATACAACAAAGATACGCTTGCAACGTCTCTTCTGTGGGAGAGAGGTTGAAGGGAAGAGAAAAGGGCATCCCCCACTAAGCCACAAAGTCTATTTTGTACTCTGTCAAGGCAAGATAGGCTGTTTTTAGCAGCTCCTGCCCAGATATGGCAGCAGTATTCCATCCTTGGACGTACTTGGCTTTTATATAGATAGGGAATTGCATCAGTAGTGAGATATCTTCTGGAGCGGTAGTAGGATGCCACCATCTTTTCAGCGACCTTGCCAACATACTTGATGTACGTATTCCATTTCAGATCAGGAGTGAAGGTCAAGCCCAGAAGCTTATCGAAACATGGGGCTTCTCCTAGACGACAGCCATCCATTTCAATTGATGCCAGATGGGGATCAGAGCATTGATGATTTAAAGATAGGAGTTTGGTTTTGGATGCATTAAAGGTAACCAGCCACGTCTTCCCCCACTAAACCAACAGATCAGAGGAGAGAGAATCAGAGAGAATCAGAGAGATCTAAGGCAGCTGATGAAAAGCAGGGAAGTAGAGAGAGAGAGAGAGAGAGAGAGAGAGAGAGAGAGAGAGAGAGAGAGAGAGAGAGATAGAGAAAGAGAGAGAGAGAGAAAGAAAGAGAGAAAGAGAGAGAGGGAGAAAGTCACATTGTTCCAAGCAAGGAGCCTGACCATGTAGAAGATAGATAGATAGATAGGAACCTCCGCAATCACGGGTGGAATTTTGTTGCTTGTTGATTTAGTCGGGGCTGTAAATTTTAATGGCAAACGAAAAAAGCAATGGAAATCTTGAGAAATAACTTTTTGAGAGATAGAGAGTGAAAGGGGGGGGAAAGAAATTTTGTATATACTTTTTTTTGTTGTAATAAAAATTACACATACAAGCCTTTATAAATAAGATTAGTATGTTTATAGAATTGCTAAATATAATGTTTTGGATACAGTAAGTGATAAGCGTATTTATAAACAAGTATTATTTCCGATCTCTTTACTTCAACCGAAATATTTATGTGCGTCATTCACTGTTGTTAAGTTACAGCTGCAACCAGAAGGCAAATGAAGTCTAATGACTTGAAATATCATTTACACATGCAACAAGAAGCGATTCGTTCTTAAGATGTGCCAAATCAATCTGCGCGTTTAGTGGTGAAACTCCTACAGAAAACTGAAACGTGACAGATCAACATAACAATTAGATGACTAGACACATTTCTTTCTTAGAACTGCACGCCTGTGAAACTCTGTTCCATCTGCCTGCTTCCCACCTGACTACAACTTGGATGTCTTCAAGTCCAACGTTAACAAATTCCTAATGAACCGCCCACTTAAGTAAACACTTCATCAAATCTTCACACTAATGTACTGTACTTGCAATAACCCTTATCCCTGAGTGGCTTCCGGGCCTTGATAAGTGGTGACCACCGTATAAAAAAAAAATAAGATGCGTCTAGACGGACTGCGAAGTTAGCAATAAAACTTTCTACGAAAATTATGGAACGTTCTTGTTATTTTGTCTCCGTGAACAGTTTTTGACATCATCAAAATAAGGTAAAAATTATGAGGCAACTAAAAAGTGAAAACACTATCGAAACAGGGATCGCGTAAAAACGTACAGTAGAATGAAAGTGTAGATCTATGGGGTCACAACATTACCAATTTGAATATTATCTTATTTGTTTGTTTGTCCCTATGCATACTGGATGACGTCAACATTTTGTGATATCATTTATTAAAACCGAGGCGAGGATAACCGCCAGAGATGCCTAATCTTTATTGATATATTCCGATCTAGGTACCTAAGGCCAGATTCAGTGAAGTTTTTTTTGTTACAGCAAGTCCGTAAATCATGCATCACGAACGAATATCCGCATCATAACATTTCGGAAGTACAGCAGTGTTTCACATAGGCTTTATTTCATCTCCAAATTCCAAATATACCGATCTGTGATTCTTTACAATCCTTATGAACGCAGGTGAAACTTGAACTGTATATGGCAGACATTCCAAGAAACTGAACCATTTCCATATGACCTGCCTCCGTAGACTGTTAAAAATCAAGTGGCAAGACAAGACACCAGACACTAAGGTTTTAGTCCGGCCAAACCTTCCGTCAGTAGACACCATGTTGCAGTAGTGCCAGGTGCCTTGGGAAGGTCATATATGCCGCATGCCTGATTCAAGGCTCCCAAAACAGCTCCTTAACGGTGATTGTCCATATGAAAAAAGAACAGCAGGATGATAGCGGAAACGGTCCAAGGATAATCTGAAGATCTCCCTC
This sequence comes from Euprymna scolopes, assembly GCF_053919585.1. Taxonomy (NCBI): domain Eukaryota; kingdom Metazoa; phylum Mollusca; class Cephalopoda; order Sepiida; family Sepiolidae; genus Euprymna; species Euprymna scolopes. Next base: position 146,093,091 of record NC_136500.1, on the reverse strand, counting down.
AAACAGTTCGGTTTGTATTCTAAAGCCAGGGAAAAACTAATCCAAGATATGTTTCTGGCGTTCCACAACTCACAAAGAGGCTACAATTGTTGAATTAGAACTCAAGGACGCAAGAGAAAATGTGACATTAGAAAAGACAGATCAATCAACATCTCTGATACAGAATTATCCCACAGGTGTCCAACATGCGGGGAAAAACTTTAAAGTTCGCATCGGTCTAAGAAGCCATCTTTGAAACCACAGAACAATTGCATGATCACGGTCATCTTCGCATATGATGGACGAACATCATTTCATCCGTAAAAGGAACTTTAACGCCGTTGACACTCGCGATAAAGGGACAACTAGCCTCGGGGCGCCTTGTGTGGGACGCCACCCACCCCTCGTGCTTGTGCACACTTTTGTAAGTATAAGTATAAACAATGAATGACGTCAGGAAATGATGACGTCATGCATTAAACAAGTGACTGAAGAGAGAAGAGCACCTTCATGAAGTTTATCGAGGCGAATAGCAACTCGAAAGTTCACGGGTCTTCTACCAGAAGAATAACTCCGACCTCCGGGAATCTAGTACTTTTGGATGTTGTTTGTTTGTTTGTTTGTTTGTCTTCGTGAAATCTATTAAAACAGATACGGAGAATAAGCGGGCACAATAAATAACGTCGAAAAATAATGATATTATCTATTAAATAAAAGAAAGGAGAGGAGGGAGAAAAAGAAAATTAGAGAGGCAGACAGACAGACAGACCGAGCCTTCGCATCACGGATCGTCTATAAGGACTAGACAGTTGGGTGTCTAGTAGACTAACACTCTACTGATGTTATCCTGCTCGCGCATTATCTAGAATAAATATTGAATGGGTGTTTTATGATAATCTGCATCCGTATACAATCATTTATTCGTAGACGATCATTCCTATATAATAGGCTAAAAATAGACAGACAGACAGACAGACAGACAGACAATATTAATACTTCATATATAGATGTGTGTTTTCTGTGTTTAAGAAAAAGAGTTAACAAGAACTTACAGTTACTGAAACATTATTATCACTTGTATTGCACGTATTTAATTAATTGAATTAAAACAATGCACTAACTTGTCCTGTCGAAATCTTACAGAAGTTAATTCTCAAGGAAGCAGATGTCGGACGTTTACCTCGAGGAAATCTAAAGAGTAAACTAAAATAGTTATTTTTCTTGCATATTTTGACTACTTATTCCAAGCACTTGACCCGACATTGTAAGTCACCAAACCTTTCAGGGCTAGACAGTTCCGTTATAGAATTATCAGTTGATGGTAAAACATCCACAGAGATTGTGCGCCGTGATGTTCGCTCACACATTGCGGTCAGACGCCCCGACTGGAAAACAATACTACTCTGCAAGCGACAACGTTGACGTTCTTGCAACTAATTCCAACAGAATGAACAAATAATAAATATTAGAATTGTAACTAATCGAAAATGAAAAGTTTCTCTTATTATTTTTGTTTTTATTCTTTTTCGCCAGGCAAGGAATATTGCCATTTGGACGTGGTAACTGGGTATTACGAGAAGTTGAGCAGCGAAATACCTGTTCACATGGAATTGAAACTTTTTCACGTTAGTCAGTCAATGAAGAAGGAAACCAGGGGAGTTGTGTAACGAGAGTGTTCATGACGGGGACGACATTTATAACGGAATTGAAAGAGAGAGAAAGGGAGTGAAAGAGAGAGAGAGAGAGAGAGAGAGAGAGAGAGAGAGATGCTTTTAACGCAATGTTTTATTTTTTCCAACTTCAGCTATCTGCGTGTAAGACCTTCCTTGAATTATTCTGACACCGCTGAAGTTTCATAAACACCTGTCATTCAAACCCAACCGACATGCTCTAACCTTCCTAAACCCACAAAACACCTGCATGAAACGTTTTTAACTTCATCACAAAGTCAGGCACAAGGTTAGAAGCTAGATATAGGGGTTATTAATGTAAAAGCCCCCAGCTCCCTTAAAAGAGGCTACGTCATTGTTCCACACGCAGAACAAACTGATATTTAAGAACAAGTGTGGCTCGATCAGAAGAAAAGTTTGAAACCTCGATTGCCAGCACTGCCAGTAATTTGTCAACATTCAACGATGTGTCATCGTGGCAAATTCCTGTGACCAATAGTATCAGAATTTATATCAATAATAAGCAGGGGCCTTTCAAGTCGGTTAAAAGGCCAGATGCAAAAATTAAATGTCTAGAAGTGTAAGCCATGTTTAGTTTCAGAACAGATTCCGATCGTTCGTTATTCTACGCAAGTCCTGGAGGTGACTGGTTCTCAGTAGACAGTTCTCGAGTTGGAATCCACAGAGCAAAATATTCTTCCCGTGTTGACACGAAGAAAACATATGCGAAGTTTCTACAGAAAGGTTTAATATTTATGGATCAATTCTGGTTTCTGATTGGTTGGTAGCAGAATGGGAATTAATTCGATTCGTCAGTTCATAGCAGCATCGTTTATAAATAGAATCTTCCGACTGTGCGGAATCATACCCCTATTATAAGCCTCTTATGATGGGATGTGTCTCCTAGCGGCTTCGGTTGCAGGGAGACAGGGTAGTAGTACACGTCAAAGATCCGTTCTTGACACTCAGCCCGACAGGTGAGAGGCCGGCAACCGGTCCAACACTTGTCGGACTGAGGTACACCGCCTGGGTATCACCCAGGAGGTCCCCCTCCCGGGCCTTGCCACCCGACTTTAAGGTGTAGCAAGTTTGCTGCTGGTCGCCTGAGGCGCCCCGACCGGGTAATGCCGACGGGGCTTACTCAGACAATTTTGCGATTGCAAGAGTGGCCCTCATTTAGAGGAGCTTGCTTTAGATTCCCATTTTCTAGGCTTTGCGCCAAATATTGCTGATGTGGCCAGCAATTAAATCACTGCCCCATTATAAAACAAAGATATTGCAACAAAAGGTGAATTGCGGCAACTTTCTGCAACCTGGTTTTATTCCTCATTATCAAATGGCGACAAGGTGCTACGATCGTGGATGGCTTACTGGCTTGCTAGGGTTCTAGAATGTCTACTTTCGTCACTGGTTTTGAAGCCTAGTGGAAGGTAAATCCCAAAAGTATTGAGCATGAACAATCAAAGGTTGGTCTATTGTGCTGGGAGAAGTGGAAAACGCTGGCTTCAGGACTCCGGCTGCAAGAAATTATCGATGCAGAAAAGGGGGAAGGAAGTTCACAGACATTCAGCACAGAATTTTAGACGTGATACTTTTTCTTGCACGACAGAACCTGTTATTTAGAGGACATCGCGAGAATATGTCCTCACTAAACTAAGGTAACTTTTTGGAGCTTGTTGAATTGTTATCTCACTACGATGTAGTGTTAAGGGAACATCTTTTCAGCCTCCAGCAAAGCGCGGACAGTCAGGTAATATGTTAATACATGTTGCATGGAACACAGAACGAGTTTATTTCTCTTTTGGCAAAACGTGATTGTAAAACTCGTTGCTGACGTCGAGAATGCAAAGTACTTTGGTATACTGTTTGAGAGGACACCAGTTTCGCATGCAGATCAAATGTCAGATTTGTATCAGCGATGGTGAGTCATTCCTCAGATTTTTACATTTGTTCTAATCATTTTTTGAACCTTTGTGGAAAACATTCGTTTTCTAACAATCCCTCTTGTGTAATAATTTTTTGGAAGTCTTGAGGCGCTATACACTTTTTTCTCTCTGTTAATCCATCGCTGGGATGTTGTTTTTTTTTTTTTTTTTTTTTTACACAGTGATCACCACTTATCAAGGCCCGGAAGCCACTCAGGGATAAGGGTTATTGCAAGTACATTAAGTTAGTGAGGAGATTTGCTGAAGTGTTTACTTAAGGGGGCGGTTCATTAGGAATTTGTTAACATTGGACTTGAAGACATCCAAATTGTAGTCCGGAGGGAAGCAGGCAGACGGAACAGAGTTCCACAGGCGTGCAGTTCTAAGAAAGAAGCTTTGTTCATGGAATCCGCGTTTTGATTTAGGCACAGATATAGAGTGGGGGAAATTTTTCACAGTGGATTCAGCTAGACGGGTGTTTCTCGTGAAAGATTGGCGAGGGGGGACCAGAGATTGGAGTTCAGACGAGCATCTGCCATGGAAATAACGATAAAACAAGGACAGGCTCGCAACGTCTCTTCTGTGGGAGAGAGGTTGCAGGGTAGAGAAAAGGGCATCCCCCACTAAGCCACGAAGTCTATTTTGTACTCTGTCAAGGCAGGATAGGTTGTTTTTAGCAGCTCCTGCCCAGATATGGCAACAGTATTCCATCCTTGGACGTACTTGGCTTTTATATAGATAGAGAATTACATCAGTAGTGAGATATCTTCTGGAGCGGTAGAAGGATCCCACCATCTTTCCAGCGACCTTGGCAACAGACTTGATGTACGTGTTCCATTTCAGATCAGGAGTAAGGGTCAAACCCAGAAGCTTGTCAAAACACGGAGCCTCGCCCAGACGAGAGCCACCCATCACAATTGATGCCAGATGGGGATCAGAGCGTTGATGATGTAAGGATAGGAGTTTGGTTTTGGATGCATTAAAGGTAACCAGCCACATCTTCCCCCACTGAACCACGCGCTCGAGATCAGAGGAGAGAGAATCAGAAAGAACTATGTCATTTACAGCTTTTGATGTGTTGCCGTAGATGGTCGTGTCATCAGCATAGATGTTAACGAATGATTTAAGTATGTGTTTAGGAAGGTCATTGATGTAGATCAGGAAGAGAGTTGGGCCCAGGATTGACCCCTGGGGGACTCCAGCATTTATATTGCAGGCCTCCGATTTTTGTCCATCGACCACTACTCTTATGAGCCTATCGGAGAGAAATGATTTAATGATTGAGAAAACATTTCCCGTTATACCGTAGCTGGAAATCTTGTGAAGTAGACCCTTATGCCATACCTTGTCAAAGGCCTTTGATATGTCAAGAGCAATTGCCCTAGAAAGAAAGCCTTTGTCAAGAGATTCACTAATCCTGTGGGATATAACTGTCAGCACATCTGCGGTAGATCTTGCAGAGCGGAAACCATATTGTGTGTCACTAAGAAGGTTATTCCTGCTGAGGTGGTTGACTATTTCTCTATTATGGATTCCAGCAACTTACTCATAACACACAGGAGACTTATAGGTCTGTATTGAGAGAGAGATGACTTATCACCTGAATTCTTAAATATAGGGCAAACTGAAGAGGTCTTCCAGGGAGTCGGAAAGCACTTCTCCTTAAGGCAGCGCTTAAATAGTTTCGTAAGTATGGGAGCAAGTTCTGTTTGAAGCTTTTTTAACACTATAATTGGGATGCCATCAGGGCCAGTTGTTTTACTGGAATCTAGGTTCTTTATTAGCTTGGCGACCTCATGCACGGATATTTGTATGCTACCCAGCTTGTTCTGGCATACATATATGTGTAAGTAAAATACACCAATCTTACAATGAAGAGATTGTCCACAGCTGGAGTGCACATGCTGATGCAGTGAAGCCCGTGATACAGAGGTTTAACCAGTTTGTGAAAGCTGTTGAAGCTCTGTTGTCAGCTACATGCGACTTTTCTTTCATTGCTTTCTTGTTATTTTGGAGTGATGTTTTACAAGAAGTAAACGTAGCTCAGAAGTATATGCGAACACTAGGCATTACCCTGGACATGGTTGCTACCAAACTAAGGGCTCTCAGGGTCTTTTTGGAAGAGCAGCGTATTAATGTTGTTGACAATGCCATCCAGCAAGCACTTGCAAAATGTGAAGAACTTGAGAGGAGATTCAGAAGAAAGAACAGAATGCCAGGAGAGGAGGCAAGAGATGCTTGATTGTCATTGCAGCAGGAGACTAAGTAAGCAATGTTAGAGTGTCTTGACCGTTTCCACATCGAGTTGAATACCAGAGTACAGGAAGTATATGACATTTTGTTGACGTTTTCTGTCGTTAAGCCAAATAATATTATTTGCGCCGGCGAGGAAAAAATACAGTTGTCTATTGCCAGACTCACAGCTGCATATGATGATCCATCTGAAGAAGACCTGTGTCTAGAAATTCCACGTTTAAAGCGACACCTACAAGCAGTTGAAATAAAATTGGAGGAAGCCAAACGCTGTACTGTACTGCAATTCCTACAGTTTATCATCAAGTCGGATTTGTTGAGTCATTGCCATGTCTTACGCTGGTTCTAAATTTAATTCTGACGATATGTGTTTCTGGGGCATCGCGTGAAAGAAGTTTCTCCAAAATGAAACTTATAAAAAATTACCTCCGATAAACCATGAGCTAGTCCAGACTATCGGATCTTGCTGTTCTGTCCATTGAAAACGAACTTACAAGACTTATAGATTTTGACAATGTCATTGATCACTTTGCCACAAGGAAAACAAGAAAACATTCATTCTAGGACTATAATATGGAAGGTACATCCTTTTTTGAATTGTCATGTTTTACATTTAAATGTTCTGAAAGTGAGCATTTGCTTTTAAAGATGAAAATACGATGGAGTCTAGCGTTTTATGTTACGATATTTAATAAAAAATAGTTATTTGGATTTGTTTTATCCACTCTATTCTATTATTTTTTGTTATTGTTTTATATAAATATAACTACAAACCAGAATGAAAAAAATAGTTTTTCTTTTACACATGCCTATTTCAAATTCGACATGATGAAACAAGACTGTAAAATAAGTAAGATTTTTTGGTACTTATGCAGTTTTGTTACCGCGATTTTTCCGAACTTACACGAACATTTTCGAGCAGATATCGTGAAGAATCTGGATATGCCGATGCAGAAACACGATGAAGACCAAAATCCCAAATAACGTAAAAATAGGTGCTAATATATCGTAAGGAGAAAATGATTAAAGCACCGCTGTTAATGTAAAACTTTTATTTTAACAAGAAAACGTAAACGAAGTAAAAGAATTTAAACAACATATGAAAATTTTTTTCTTTTTTATGAAACTTTTGATTAAAAACAATTTTTAATTTATAGTTTTTTAGGGTCATTGTTGTCTTTTTTTTCTGGGAGGGACACTGTCATGATTTTTATTCTTGTTAGTTATTAATTTTATTTTGTCGATAGTTAGTGGTCATGTTTATGTGTTTCTTTTATTTTTTAATGATTTTTTTAATGTAGAGTATAGGGCGGTTTGCAAATTTTCTTTTGCTGCAAGAGCAGACGATAACCACGAAGGCAGAGAAGATGGCGTAGAGAAAGTGGAAGGAAGCTGAGGGTAATATTGAGCTACCTGGTTCATTATGAAGGTGACAGGATCTTTAAATTTCTGTCTCAACATGAACTCTGTCAGGTTTCTAATAGTTCCTTATTGGTCCCACATTCGATTATGTTTCTTTGCTTTGCTTCCCACCACATTCTCTCGACGTGGTTCGCGTATGTAGTAGGGTCAACACAGTTTATAGATTCATTATCTTAATTATCAGAAAACTTTGGAAAAAAAAGAACTTCATTAAAGAGTGAACTTTGACAAAAACATAATTGAATAAAGAAATTCATTGAATTTTTATAGCATTTGCTAACTTGAATTCGATTCGCTCGATATATGCCCGGAAACGTTCGTGAAGGTTCGGAAAAATCGTCGTAACAAAACTGCATAAGTACCGTTGCTTCTTTTCAGTGTAGATTTAAATATAAAACAAAAATATCGTTAATTCACAGTTTCTTATTTTCTATTCGTTTTTTTTTTAATATTTTATTTCTTCTTTTCTTCGTAATTTTATTTTCCCATTCATTCGTTTATTATCATCCCTTGACCTTCTTCTATTTTTTATTCGCTTCGTTCACGAGTTTACAAGCATGTCGGCTGTTATGTGTCTTTTTGTTTTCAAACTATCTTTTTCGATTTTATTCACTAACTGATTTTTCCTTGTTGTTTTTTCTTTTTCGGCGTTTTTATTCGACTGCGTTTCTAAATCCCCCTTTTCTTCTTCATAACAACAATTAATTAAGTTATTTATTCATCCTTTTACTAAGTGAATCGTCGTAGTGTACACGTATGTTTTTCTTCCTAAAAAGGTTTTTATACCTGGTTTTCATACTAGTAAATAAGTTTATTATTATTGTGATATTATGAACAGTTCCATTTAAAAAAAACCTTTGGATTTGAACTGATTGTTTTTCCTTATATGAGTTGGTCTTTGCTTATACGTGTAAACAGTAGTGTACTGGACATTAAGTAAGTAGAGCATGTGTGAAAATGTAATGATAGCAAACCATTCAGCATAGAATGAAGTGGGGGTCAGTGGGGTAACATTTTAGTGGACCTTCCCGGGTGACGTTTACTCTAGCTACGCCACTGGCTTCCCTGAAGTTTTAACATGGTCGTCCTCAAATCCAAGTACTTCTTATAAGCCGCCCACATAAGTAATCAAATGTTGTTCTTTAAACTTATCATTTTTAAACCTCTCACTTTTAGACATCATTATGGCATTAACAATAGCTCCATCTCATTAATTTTTATTCTTGAGCAGTTTCCAAATCGAAAAGTAAGTTTTTAAAACAGGTTACGTCAGCAGCACGGTAATTTGATTTTAGAATAATTAAAATTAAAATGGGAAAAGTTGAATTCTTTTTGTGAAAAATTTTTCTATGCAAATGTTTAATCTTAGTGGTATTTATTTGCTTTTTTTATTTAAGAAAATTAGACATTTATTCAGGACTTATTTCAAACATATGTAAACAATATATTTTGACTGTGTAACAAAAGTAGTTTTCCTGGATGACTTAATTCGATTTTTAACCAAACATTTTTAAATGGTAACAAATCAGAATTTCTTTTACCACAGCAACACCAACTCATCCAGCTAAAACCACTCTTAATAATGTCCCTGTCTCCTTTTTTAAAAACTAAACAGAGCTTACTACGAGCCGAGTTTTTTTTTCACCTCGTCTATGAAACACAATACCGAGAGGCTGCTTTACAGCTGGCTACAATACAGCTGTTTGCATGTCCAATGTAAACAAATTATTGTTGAACCATCTTCTTAGATAATCAAATCCTGCCGTATTTCCATCATTGTTATTGTTGTGGTCACGTAAGGGTCGGAAAATTACAACTTAGTAATTAGTGGAAATAAAATAGATTGAACAGAAAAACAAACGCAACATAAAGTGTGGATATACGTCAGTCCGACTCCAATTAAATAATCAAATTCTGTCAAATTTTCAACTGTCGATACCTATCCTCTACTGGTGTTGTCTCATCGTTCCCCGGACAAACTACAGGATGAAACGATAAATGTGTCCCCCCAAAGAAAACAACACTACAGTTTTATTTAAAAACCTTTATTGAAAAATCAATTTAGGTAACTTGGTTATATAGTAGAGCTGACATCTATTCAATGTAGCCACCTTCAGCCTCAATCACCGCCTTGGTACGAATTACTTGGAATTAGGAGCATGCTTTTTCTACAAGCGCCGGCAGGAGCTCGGCGAATACTCGGCGGAGGTCGGCAATAACGCTGGCTTATGTATTGTGGGAGGTTATGTTGGTGATGTTCTCGACGTATGACAAAACGAAGTAGTCCAGCGGGTTCAACTCGAGGGATGAGGGGACCAGTTAGAGAAGGGTATAAAGTCGTAGCTCTCCTGAAGTCAAACCCAAGTCTCTTTGGACTTGGGGCCGGCGCCAAGTCCTGCTGCCACATCCAGGGTCTGCCAGCGGTCATCTGATTAGACCAGGGGACCACCACACACATCCAGATACACTTTTGTGTTGATCTTCAAGCCAACTTGATGTGAGGTGGCATGATGTGGCCCTCACTTGACACCAAAGACCATAACTTTGACCGGAAACTTCGTTGAGTTGTGCCTTCAAGCGTTGAACCATCCGGATTTGCATTTTTAGGGTGCTGGCAATGGTCTTGTTGTCATAACTTGATTATATAGTAGAGCGTATATCTATTGAATGTAGCCGCCTTCAGTGTTAACCACCGCCTTGGTACGATCTGGAACTAGGAGCATACCTGTTCTACAAGCATCGGCGGGAGCTCGGCGAATACTCGGCGGATGTCGGCGATCAGGCTAGCTTTTGTGTTGTGGGAGGTCATGTTGGTGATGTTCTCGACGTATGACCAAACGAAGTAGTTCGGCGGGTTCAGGTAGGGAGGGAGAGGGGGACAGTGAGAGAAGGATACAAAATCGTAGCACTCCTTCTTAAGCCGAGTTTGGGGTTTTTTAAACGTGCTCTCAAGCGTACTCTTGAAGGAGCTGAACGTGATCGCTGGTCTGTGCACACGCTGTTTTTATAGTCTTTTTCTTCGCACACGGCTCGGCATTTGCATATGCGCTCTGTGACAAATATATCACGATAATTTTGATGAACATTTTCAAAGATAGAATTATAAATATTTTTTGGTGTGCTTGCAGTGAGTAATGAGAACAGCTCGAGAAAGCAAAACAACAAACACTGTGAAAGATATTAAACTAGTGTATGGGTACGTTTCAGCTGCGAGTCATGTTAGGCGTTTTATTATTTTCACATGCTTCCATTGAAATCACGAGTAAATCATATCCTTCTTTATCACAATATATAACAATCCGAGCTCTTAAAAGTTTAGAGCTCGTAAAATATGCCAAAATGAAAAGTTAGAATTAGAACCATTGCATCGTATATAAACTTTTAACTGTATGCACAGAATAATGTTCTCGTATTTAAAAGAGTTATTCGTTATTCGCGGCTCCTTTGAAACCTATATAAACAATGTCAACTATCCATCAAAAGCAGTTTGTCGTCTGGGAAATATGTGCATAAAACTCAAACACACGAGTCTATTTACTTTGCTTTGTGCGGTCGAACAAGAGAACTGGGTTGATTTGGGTGATCGTGTGGACGGCCTCTTTTGTTTCGTTCCAGTTGACCCGTTTCTATTTTTCATCCAACACATTTTCGTTTCGTTTAGAGTCTGGTTTCGTTTATTTAACTTGCATGAGATTTGACAAAGAAATGACACAATTCATTCACAAATATAAGTGAGCTATAAGTGCTTCAACGAAATATTTCAACAATAAACTGGTCAAGATAAATGGTAATGAAAGGAATATATATTAGGACCTTTCATGCACGGAAAGAAATCATTTATAAAATGAATATACCTTAAAAGCAGTCACACACACAGACGCGCTTGCCAAAACTTACCAAAACATCACAAACCAGAATCTATTGTGTAACGACTTGGCGTAGTGGATGAAGTACTTCGTAACACTCAGTTATAAGTTACAATATTCAGGAGGTTAAAGGTTCAATTCTCAGTGCGGGTAACGCTCAATATACAATTGCGAATTACTTAGGACATCTGCCCAGTCATGATTGATTTAACATGGTACCTCCATGGATAAAATAAAGGTTTGATCATGGTAAGATTTACAGTTCTATTAAGTTACACGTTTTAAAAAAAAAAGGATGGCATTTCCCATTATATCCTCAACGTATCATCTATCTATATATAAAAGTGAAATTGTCTGTGTGCGTACATTTCCCTATCAAACTACTCTGTCAATTTTCAATCTACAGACTCGAGATTTGACATAAGGGGTATTGAGATTTGGGAAAATCTTTTTAATCGTTTTTCGGCTAGAAATTTGGCTATCAAGGGGTTAAAGTTCAACGATTTGATCTTTGAAAACTCTACCAAACTCCTCCGTCAATTTTGGGTCTAATCACATAAAATTTTAGATGTAGGTAATTTGAAGATGGGTCAAACTTTTTAGTTTGATTTGAGACCAAAATAATAAATCTTAATGGGGGTCAAAATTGGGGTCAAAATAAAAAAAACATTTACCTCTGCGGTCTCTATCAAATTACTCAGCCAATTTTTAATCTAAACATTTGAAATTTTACATAAAGTATATTCAGACATAGGGTAAGCTTTTAAAACGGTTTTTGGTTTGTGCAAAATTTCAAAAAATTCCAAGACGTAGTTATTTAAAAAAATGCGGACAGACAAACAGACGAATGGACGCACGGACAAACGGACGGACGGACAAGGGAAATTTGTCGGGGGGACTAAAAAGCTATTGTTTCAAGAAGAAAAAAAAGTCGAATTTTTTCCCTTTTATTTTCTTACTGGGTGTCTACATGTTACCACTGTAATGTGATAACAATAAAGACCATATAAATTTAGAGATTAACCAACTACATAATTATTGAGTTATTAACGTTTCTATAGTATAAACTAGGGAATACATGGCACTAAATAAATAAATAAGGTCCGGATTAGACTTTGGCCTATCCTTACATTATCAGGTAGAGGTATGTAGTCTCATGGCTAATTTATATTTTTATATTCATCATAAGAATGCTTGAAGACGTGCAGTCAAACCTGAATAAGCGACGGCTGTTCGAGAAACCGTCCCCACAACAACAAAAACAATAACAAAACAAGACTATCAATAATCCCCCCACACTTTATCTGTGCCTAAACCTAAACGTATATTCCATGAAAAAAGCTTCTTTCTTAGAACTGCATGCCTGTGGAACTGTCTTCCGTTCTCCTGCTTCCCAGCTGACTACAATCTGGTTGTCTTCAAGTCCAACGTAAACAAGTTCTTGATGAGCTGTTTAGTGTTTCACTTAGTTAACAAATTTACCGAATTTCTATTGCTAACAATTACTATATTGTTCAATTGACTACTGTACACTCTTAACCCTTATCCTCGAGTGGTCTCTGGGCCTTGATAAGTGGTGATGCCTATGCAAAAACGATACACAAACAAAAGGAAATGGAATAACTAAAAGGTCGTAGCCAAAAGAACAGACGAGCAATAAGTGCTGAAAGCAAGAAAATCGGTAAATGTCGAAATAAACAATGTAACAGATCTGAATGACCCGATCTACCTCGACGAAAAAAAGAAAGGGGCGGGGGAGGTCGGGTGACAAGGGAATGTATATGTCGAAAGAATAGAGAGATAAATAAAAACAAAGTTAAACATTTGGGAAGATGAGATTGGATGGAACTGGGAACGGATATTCAATCTTCGCGTTATGTGATAAAAATGCTATTTAAAACGTGACAGACCAACACCCTATTTCAAATTTAAACGTGACAAACCTCCAAAATAATTAAGAAAAAAAAAGATAGACTGGTCGACAGACTGTTAGTTAGATATATGGACGCTTGTAAACTAAGTTACGTCGATTTAATGTACACTCTGGTGATTAAATGATATTTAAAACTGATGCGTGACGGACCAAAAAACATCAGATTTCCAATTTAACCGTGAAAAACTGGCGAAATAATTCAGAGAAATAAGTATGGCAGACTGGTTGACGAATTCTTAATTAGATTATAGGACGCTCGTAAAATAAGATACGTCCATTTAATGAACATTTTAGTGATGAAAGTGATATTTAAAACATACATGACAGATCAACAGACCGACCTCGGGACAACTTTCCTTCATATAAATATGGGAATATATCTAAATACGTCTAAGTTAACAAAAAAAAAAAAAAAAAAGAAAAAAACATTTAAAGAAAAGTAATATTCGCAATAGAAAAAGCAAAGTGAAATGGACGCCATTCTAGACTATGGGAAAATTTTAAACAGAAATTCCCAAACATAATAGAAAGAGGAAATAAGCCCGTTGTCTGAAAAAAATAAATAAATAAAAATAAATGAACAAATAAAAAAATATTGCCAGATACAAAAAAAAAAAAAAAGAACGAAAATATTCTATTTTAAAAAATGAAGTTTTATAAAAACATAAAGATTTTAAGAATAAAAAGGGAAGACTATGGCAGAAAATAGTGAACAGATGTTAAAATATACAAGAAACAAAAAAGGGATTCAGGGAAGGAGGGAATTGAAAAGTTACTTTAAATATGAAAAAAAGGGAAAATGAACATCGAAAGTAGGAGATTAGTCTGTATAGTAATAGAATTAAGTGCACCGTGAGCTGTGTGAGCTATAGAGGAAAGAGAGATAAGTGCATTTCATATGGCATGATATTCTATGAGCATGGGAATATAATCTGAGTTTTCTACAACCATAGCATTTTTTACGTGTTCCTTTTTGACATCTTCAATTGTGCACGTCTTTTAGATACTAACTGTGAAGAGAGAACGATTTATCAAGTAATGAACATGTAGAAGTTACTCGACTGGAGCAACCTCCCTGTTCACGTACACGTGTTCCATATGACCCTTTTCTTCTGCCAAACAGAAAGAGACCGTATTTAGTAGTTTCGAATGCGTGGAGATTTCCAAGAGAATTAGAGAGGTGAAAATGGGCGTGAAAATGCATCAGAACCAAGACTGGTTACGGTATTGAAACATCCTCCATATTCACGTGATCTTGCGCCATGTGACTTTTTTCTCCGAAACTTAATAGGGTTGATTTGAAGATAGAAACCGTGTAGAGAGGCTTGTAACAGAGTTGGGGGACATCTTTCAGCAGTGTAGGAGATTTGGAAAAAACGAGATGTATCAGACGCAACTGTGATTTTCATCAAAAAAGCAAGCGGCCACGCGTTTGTGTTTTGTGCGGCTATACAAACGATAAATGAATGATCAACACTCACATCGGAGAAGTTCTTTTGTCCTGCGGGATGAGGAAAAAGAAAAAAAATCGAAGATCCAAGATGGCGTCCGTGGTCTTTTAAAGCCCTTGTTCTCGCACAGTTCTCGCACAGTTCTCGCATGGTCAGATGACACATCTGCTAATGAGGCATGTCTGGACACTATAAAAGCAGGTCGCTGGGAGGAGTTGGGACAGCATTCAGGCCTACTACGGTGAACAGTGCTCTGCGTCTCGTCAGACTTTTTGATACAACCCGTGTAATGAAATTTGCTTTGCGTCTCGTTAGACCTTCTCTTTTATATTTTGCTACTTTGAAGAGGCAAGTATGGAGTCTGTTTTTTTTTTCAAATTATTTGTAGCAGATACATCTTATAGGTTTTGTTTGTTAAGCAATCTGTTTTTACTATCATTAACTTCTTATAATTGTTGATATATCTTAATAATATTGATATATCTTTATTGTAATCAGATTCATACTGAAGTAGACCAAAGGATCGGTCGAAAATATGTGCTTTTGAAAGAAACATTTTCGTTTTCTTTCAAAAGACTTTTTGTATTCCTACACGTCAACACATGGAAATAAATACAGAAAGGATATAAACATTTAAATATTTTTCGTATTTACTTTTTATCCATACATATTTGTATATTATAATCAGCATATCTATATTATATTTCTCTTAGTCTGCTATTTTGTCTGTTTCACTCTTTATCGGTAACTTTGTCACGATAAGGTGCAGCCAGCAAAGTATTATGATATCCGTTTGATGCACAATTAAGGATGAACAATGGTCTTGTCATCAAAATACTACATTTGCTTTAACGTTTTTATCGAAAACTACTGAGCCGATCTGGATGAAATTTTGTATGAGCTTTATTATAGGGTGCAGTGAACTTATGATTATGGTATCCGTTCAATATACAGTTATACATTAACTTCCGTATATATATATATATATATATATATATATATATATATATATATATATATATATATATATATATATGTGTGTGTGTGTGTGTGTGTGTGTATCTCCTTCCTTTCATTTCACCGTCGTCTTTTATGGCGCCGTCTTTGTTACTCCTGCTATTCTCTGTCCCGTTACATTAAAGTTACAAATCATTCGTTTGTCATGACAAAGTGCGGCGAGCAAAGTATTATGATATCCGTTTGATGCACAATTAGGGATTAATAATGGTTTAGTCATTACAATACTACATTTGCTTTAACTTTTTTATCGAAAACTACTGAGCCGGTTTGGATGAAATTTTGTATGAGCTTTATTATAAGGTGTAGCGAACTAATGATTATGGTATCCGTTCAATATACAGTTATACATTAATAACATATTTTAACTGGAGGCATAAGAACCTTGGAAAATTCATGAATTCTTTCTAATTCTATATCTATTGTTAACCAATCATGTTTTTTTTACTTGGGAGTCAACTCTTATCAAGGCACAAAGGCCACTCGAGTATAATGGTTAATGAATGTAAGGTTGTGGTGTAGTAATTGATAATGGTGTAAATTGGATAGAATTTGAGTATTTATGAGGTCGGGGTCAACAAGAATTTGTTTACATTAGATTTGAAGGTTACTATGTTGTATTCAACCGGGAAGCAGGCCAGAGAAACAGTGTTCTAAAAACACGCAGTTATCAGAAAGAATCTTTGGTTATGCAATCTGCGTTTACATTTAGGCACAGTTAGAGAGTGGAGAAAATCATATGAAAAAAAACAAAAAAACCCCGAAAACGGAATAATTGTCACGGTCGGTATAAAGAATTGAGACTTAAAAAATTTTTTTTTATTATATTTTCACCCCAAACAAGGCACATTACAACTTTGGTGTAGGGGCTACTATCAGGGGCAGCAACTACTGGGGCACTATGTTGGGATTTGGGCAGCAAGATGTCGGTTCACGTTACACTTGAACTTCTGCATGTCAGTACAGTTAGGGAAGCAGGGACCTGGAATGGAATTCCAGAGTCTAGCGGTTCTGGGGAAGAAACTACTGGAGTAGAAAGATCTTTTACATCTAGGGATCTCTACTGTGTGGGGTGGGATTTAGCTGCCTGTCGGGTTTGTCGAGGGTGTCTACGTCGTAGGGGCACAAGTGTCTGCAGTTCGTCAGAGCATTCACCATTAAAATACTTGTAGAACAGGCAGAGGGATGCAAATGCAGATGCACCAGCCCAAATGTGACAACAATACTCCATACATGGGCGAATGGTGGCCTTATAGAGATACAGGATACTTTCAGGTGTCACTTTAAAGAAAATAGAGATAAAGTTTGTAAAATTAATTCCTCCCTCGACCGGAAGTACGCTCCGCCTCCTTCCGCTTATATATATATATATATATATATATATATATATATATATATATATATATATATATATATATATATATATATCCTTCCTTTCATTTCATCGTAGTCTTTTATGGCGCCGCCTTGGTCCTTTTCTTTGCTTCTGCTATTCGCTGTCCCGTTACATTAAAGTCACAAATCATTGCTTTTCAGTTCCACAACCTGTCACTTCATCCTCCCACTTCCACCTGCTCTCACTCCGTCTTTTCTTTTATCCAACATGACACAAAAAAAGAAACGAACTTGCACATTTACATATAGGATAATATATTTCCAAGCAGTATCTGAGGTATTAAAATGATCACGATAGATCTGATAGAATTTGAACGCATGCATTCAATAGGGACAAGCAACCTTTAAAAAATGAATTCTGATTGCGTGAATCAATGATAATTACTAACTAGGTGTATAGACAATTTTATTACCATTTATTAACAATCAGAGATATGGAGAGAAAGACCAACAAAGGTAGAGAGAGGTAGAGGATAGAGTGATAAATAATATATAAATAAGATTGGGATCCTACGTCAGTAATTAGAGATTATATTAACCCTTTTTTATTTTTGCATTTTCTTTCTTTGAAGATTATAATGCTGGGTATGAGGCAGCTAAACCAGCTGCCAACATTTTCCTGCTTTTTATTGAAACCAACCGAGAGCTCTTTTTAGTATCCTCATTGTTTCCTTAAGTGCAATTGTCTGGATCTCTTTTGCACTTGATTCACCAGAATATTAGTTAGATTCTTCTTCATAAGCCCTGTAGCACCTATAATAACTGGTATAATTGATATCTCCCTAAGATTCCAGTTTCTTTTCATATCATACATGAGACTTTGATATTTGGTCTGTTTCTCTTTTTCAGCTCTGTTCATACCTCCATCATTAGGGACACTCACTTCAACCAAGGTTGCAACTTATTCCATATAACTATGTCAGGTTTGACAGCAGCATTTTCAAGGTAGGTGGCTGTAGGGATTACATGGTCATAATGTATGGTATATAAGTCATTTCCAACTGTTCTTTCAAGTTGATGTTCCCAGGATTTGCTGCTACATTGGATGTTTAATTTTTTATAGATGACCTAGTGGAGGTACTTGCATACTCAGTCCTGTCCCGCTGTGTAGTAGCCGTCCCTCCAAAGAACCTTGCAACTCATACTTTCCCATTCTGTATGGCAGAACCTGCATTTGTTGTCATTACTGATGCCTGCCATCTTGTTGAATGCATTGGTCATCAACTATTAGTCATTATCTAGTATGAATTTCTATATGTACAGCATAATTACGTTTGACATACAAGTTCCCGTCAGATTATTGAAGTTAAACAGCAATGAGCCTGGTCAGTTTCAGATGGGTGACCATTTGGGACTTCCAAGTGCTGCATATACTCTCCGCTTATCTCAGAATTGTTTCCAGTCATCCTGGACTTCTCTTGCTACTGGACTTAAGCAGTGCTAATTCAGGAGAGATGTGGTTGCGGATTACGCAACTCTGGCCACACAATTACACATGCATCTGCCTTTACATGGAGTTTCTTTTGTCTTCCGAGACTGAAAGGAGACATCGATGAATGTCGGCGACGATTACATTTGTACATATCAGGATAATCTAGCGGCAAACAGAAATAAATCGAGCCGAAGGTGACATGATTAAAACGAGGGGAAAAATTAGCTCACCAGAAAAAAACGCGGTAGAAATGCAATTGCCGACATATAGGAGATGATGATGTCGTACTTCCGAAGATGGGAAACAAAAGGATTTTTAAGTCAGTCCGAGTCAGGAAGTGTGACAGACAAGATGTGCCAGATAATGTAGAAGGCTAAGTAAATGTTGCCTCGAGACTGCCCGTGCGTCGCCACGATTAAGACTAAATTAGAATAACAAGTTAAGAAAAATTAAGTAATATATACCTCACGTGATCTCTCCCTCTCTCTCCCCCAAATAAATAAAACCCTGAATAAACCTCAGCAAGTCTCTATTGCGTTTTGATTCTTGAGTAGATATGTCTTAAGTTAAACAGCAAATCAATAACATGAGCGGATCGCGACAATCAAAAGAATAAAAGACTAGCAAGCGCGCACGTATGTATAAAAAACCTTTATTTGTTGATTTGTTTCTTGATTGCTTACTGGCGAAAACAAGCAAGTGCAGAAGCGAGCGCACACGTAAACGACCATGCAGGAACTGTTTGTGTAACGTTTAAAATGTTACATTTACTAATTAGAATTAATCAGAATGGAAGGTCCTTTTTTAAACAGAACTCAATATCCCCAAAAAATCAGACAAAAAAACAAAGAAATATTTTAACCTGTACTTAGTCTGATGAAACTATACAAGAAAGAAGACGTTGATTAATTCAACTATATCATTATAATAAATAGCCGCTTGCTAGGTACATTGCCTACTGACGCAAATTTATAAATCAACATTTAAGATCTACTATCTTGTTAATGTCTAATCTTTATTAATTGTTTGCTTGTTAATTACTTTGCATAATAATAACAACTAGCGGGACACGTGGAAATTTCATAAGTAATATATTGCTGATAGGCATTCTGTGGACGTTCAGCATGAATGCAGACATCATCATATTATAGTAGTCCTTTTGTTAAAACTGTAACGCCCCCTTACTAAAATAATAACTTTGATATCTTGCCTGGGCTTATTATTTCATGACAAACACACCAATCAATAAACTCATATTTAATAACTTTTCATAATTCTTGGATATGTTACTAATTTTGACAATCATTTTTCAAAATTTTTACCCACATTATCGCCCTTTCTTACTAAAATAATAATTTTGATATATTGTCTGGGCTGATTATTTATTACAAACACACCAATCAATTAAAACACATTCAACCATTTTTCATTATTCTTGGATATCTTACTAATTTCGGCAAACATTTGTTATAATTTTAACCAACATTATTGCGCCCTCCTTTTCTAAAATTATTTCATTTCAAACACGCCAATCCATTAATTACATTGTATAATTTTTCATAATTCTAGGATATTTTACTAATTTCGACAATCATTTTTCATAATTTTAACACACATTATTGCCATCCTCACTAAAATAATAACTTTGACATATTGCCTGGGCTGATTATTTCATTACAAACACATCAATCAATTTCGGGAATTTTCATAGCATATATGTTCCACCTATCTTATCCAATCCCGGGTGAAGCCGCGTATTCTGCTAGTATATATCTTCCACATATCTCATTCGATCCTGGGCAACGCTGGGTATTCTATTACTATATGTTTTCTACCTATCTCATTAAATCCTGGGCGACGCTTGTATTCTGTTAGCATATCTTCGTACATATCTCATCCAATCCCGAAACTGACTTAATGTCCGACACGCCACTGTTTAAAATATACATGAAATAAAGTCATGTTTAAATCCTTAACTGTTTCAGGCACTTCAGGGACTGACGTTATATCCCCAACTCACTGTTAAAAATATACATGAAATAATGTAATGTCTAAATCGTAAACTGTTTCAGCCATTTCCGGGACTGACTTTATATTCCCCACCCATTGTTAAAAATATACATGAAATAAAGTAATGTCTAAAACGTAAATGGTGTCAGTAATTTCCGGGACTGAAATTTACCGGAAAGCGTGACGCACAAAAGAACACACACGCTATCGTATTATTATTATTATTATTATTATTTATAATAATAATAATAATAATAATAATAATAATAATAATAATAATAATAATAGGAAGAAGAAGAATACTGCTGTAAAAAATATTAACTTCTATTTTCTCTCTCTAATTCAAGTTGAAATAATGACTTGTGTTCAGCTAATCTCTCATCATTAAATGGCACTATAGATGGTAAAATGGACACACAAATCAACTCTTGAAACGTTAAGGGAGGACACAAAATGCATCAACTAAGTAACATCTTGGTTTAAAATAATTCAGTAACGAAAAAAAAACATATCAAGCATGATGTCGTATTCGAGTAAGTTCTAAAACTAATTCTTTCATAAAACAACAGATATTTCTAAATCTAGTGACGTGTAGAAGTCTGGTGATACTCGGGACCAATTGTTTGATTCTAGACACAAAAAATCAAGTATAAGTCCTAGTAATGAGAAATAAGTGAAAAGGAGATTATTTGAATACGGTTGTAATCTCTTCCTAAATTTTGATTCCCGGGGTCACCTTCTCGTTTTCACCTTTTGCACGCAAATGCCTAAATCAAAATGCCTGGAAATAATTTTACTATTATTGCTGAAGTACTGTGGTAGACTCTATCCCTCGAAGTTTACTTTTCTAGATTTGAAAACTTGAAACCCCCCCCCCAAACAAACAAACAGACAATAAGCGTTAATTTTACGTAGGAGAGGAAAAAAAAAAACGAAGCTTTAAATCATAGTGAGTTTGTAAAGCCATAAATATAAAAATGACTCCCCCCCCCAAAAAAAAGATCTAATACTCCGGACAAGAAGATAAAATGCAATCTTACAATAATTGTTCTTTTTGGAACGATGTCGAAAATGTCTAAGATCGTGTTATATTAATTACAAATTCCAGGAATTAGTAACATTGAGCAAGTCACAATGTTACTTGATTTAGTGAGAAAAACAATATGGCTCCTCTTTTTCACACACACACACACACACACACACACACACACACACACACACACACACACACACACACACATAGTAAGATAGATAGATATACATGCATTTTTCCAGTACAAGAACCCAAGTTTTCTCAGTTGGGCAAAGTTGGATTTTTGTACCGGAAATATATCCAGTAAATAAACGTTGTTTAGTAAATCATTATTATTCCTTTTTTGTTTGCATTTCCATACACCAAACGTGGATATAAATATCACTAAAACATACGCTGAGTCATAAGCTTCATTTCAGTACCTTACTTGCCTGGATGAGTTGCCTGTAGGCTGAGATAAACCGCGTCACACACACACATACACACAAACACACAGTATATCGAACTTACTAAGGGAGATAATAACTTCCGGTGAACACAGGAAAAATATCCAGTAAATAATACGTTGTTTAGAAAATCGTTATTTTTTTGCATTTCTTTTGCATTTCCATACACCAAACATGGATATAAATATCACTAAAACATTCGGTGAGTCATAAGCTTTATTTCGGTACCTTACTTGCCTGAGTGGGTTGCCTGTAGGCTGAGATAAACCGCGTCACACACGCACTGCCACAAGTACAGAGAGCCTTTACTTGGTAATATCAGACCTACCTTGCTAATAAATTTCGGATCATTATCAAGGTCCTTTGGTCGTCTCTGATTGCGTTTGGTAAGCAAGGACGTGTCACGAATGAAAGCGTAAATCAATCGCGTGAAAGTGGCAACATTACACTATATATTTTGGGCTAAAGATTTTCTGTCGCGGGGAAGGTAAGCATTTGAAATCGTGTAAGTTAATGAATAGCTATGATCAACAAAGATGACGTCATGCAACGCTAAGCCGCGGTATTCGTGAGCTTTGTGTAGGAGTGAGATCCACCTGACAAACAAATAGGAAAACAGTTTGCTTCTTTTCGGCTTCTGATGAGAACAGCAGCCATCTTTCTTTTCTTTCATATAATAATGAATATAAATTAAAAAAAAAAGCTTCAACATCTTTTTGCTCAATGGTTTGTTGTTTCTCTATTCTTTCATAGCATAACTATAACTTCTTGTCCATTCCATGGAAAGTAACATCTAAGCATAGTCATCTAACAGACGCAAATATACAAATCATTCTCTCTTCTTCGTCAGGCCTCATTTCGAATTTCCTGTTAGTTATTTCATGTCTTGACGCATATCCTCGAGTGTCAAAGGCCTTTCTGCACAGGAGTTTGGCAGAACAACCTGGCATGAGCATACTTTTCCCTAGAAGTAAACATTGACTGAATATTCAAAATCACGTAGTATTTGCTGCCCAAATAAGATTTCAAAGATGGTTAACTCACATTAGCTTTTATGAGTAATGAAGCACATTCACTAAGTAATATTACCTCAAGTATCAGTATAAATCTGGACACCCCACCAGAATAGATGAATTCTTGTCCTAGAATCTATTAAGCTAAAAAGACCACAGGAAATATATATTATATTTACATGGTCAACTAAGGAGATGAAAATAATGTCCTTAACTTTTTTACTATAATAACTTAGTGTTTAAGACTTTACTATAATAACTTAGTGTTTAACTTTAATAGAATATGTAAATATCGTATAGAGATCAAATGTAAACCTCGTAAATGGGGGATTCCTTGATTTCTGAGAACTTCCACCAGAGTAAAATGAAACATTAAACTCTGACATATAATTGAACTTCCCACTCTACGTTAACATGTGAAGATTTTCTGATTTTCACCTTGTTTTTATAAAAGCGCATCTAAATATTTAAACTGGATGCATGAGTGAATTTGAAATGCCTGCAAGATACTGTCTTCAAGTATCTAAGAATTTTTCTGTACAAGAGTTTGTCAGGGCAACCTACCATGAGGATACTTCACTCTACAATTAAATCTGTATCAAGTATTAAAAATAACATAGAATTAAAAAAATAACATAGTATTAAAAATGACATACTATTAAAAAAATAACATAATATTAAAAAAATAACATAGTATTAAAAATGACATAATATTAAAAAAATAACATAAGATTAAAAAATAACATAGTATTAAAAAATAACATAGCATTAAAAATAACATAGCATTAAAAATAACATAGTATTAAAAATAACATAGTATTAAAAATAACATAGTATTAAAAATAACAGTATTAAAAATAGCATAGTATTAAAAATAACATAATATTAAAAATAACATAATATTAAAAATAACATAGTATTAAAAATAGCACAGTATTAAAAAATAA
This sequence comes from Euprymna scolopes, assembly GCF_053919585.1. Classification (NCBI taxonomy): domain Eukaryota; kingdom Metazoa; phylum Mollusca; class Cephalopoda; order Sepiida; family Sepiolidae; genus Euprymna; species Euprymna scolopes. Next base: position 146,069,299 of record NC_136500.1, on the reverse strand, counting down.
CATAGTATAAAAATAACATAGTATCAAAAAATAACATAGTATTAAAAAATAACATAGTATTAAAAATAACATAGTATTAAAAATAACGTAGTATTAAAAATAACATAATATTAAAAATAACATAGTATTCAAATAATAACATAATATAAAAAACTAACATAATATTAAAAATAACATAGTATTAAAAATAACATAGTATTAAAAATAGCACAATAGTCAAATAATAACATAGTATTTAAAATAACATAGTATTAAAAATAACACAACATTCAAATAATAACATAGTATTCAAAAAATAACATAGTATTAAAAATAACATAGTATTCAAATAATAACATGGTATTAAAATAACATAGTATTAAAAATAACACAGTATTCAAATAATAACATAGTATTAAAAATAGTATTAAGAATAACATAGTATTCAAAAAAATAACATAGTATTAAAAATAACATAGTATTAAAAATAACACAGTATTCAAATAATAACATGGTATTTAAAATAACATAGTATTAAAAATAACACAATATTCAAATAATAACATAGTATTTAAAAATAACATAGTATTAAAAATAACATAGTATTAAAAATAACACAGTATTCAAATAATAACATGGTATTTAAAATAACATAGTATTAAAAATAGCACAGTATTCCAATAATAACACAGTATTAAAATAACATAGTATTAAAAATAACATAGTATTAAAACCCCCCAGAGTAGTCAAAGCTCAAAAAAGGTCATCGCGACACACCTATATAATGACTCACTTTGCGCCTTCTTCTAATAATGTTATTGTTATGCAGAGGGAAATGTATATATAAACAGCGTCTATTTAACAGATGTCTCTTAAACGTTGTGTCGTCTGTTGGTTGGATTGTGAGAGAGTGTACATACGTGGTACAGTCATCTATAATACTGTGTTCGTCTATGACGGTCTAGCGTTGTGATCGTCTAATCTAGAATTCGTTGTTTCTGTATGTACAGTTAAATACAGTCCATGACCGGACAAGAATATACATAAAAACCTTTACAGCAAAAAGGAATACCATTTATTTGGGGTTTCAACATCTGGCCAATCGGGAACATATCTGGTCTATCTTTGGTCTTGGTTGACAGAAAGCGGCAATGGAAATCAACCCCAAGAAACGACAGAGCCTCGGGTTTTATTTTCGGCAACGTTTTATTCCAGAATGCTTTTTTTTTCTTTGGAAAGTTGACCCCAGCCCCCTACTCGGAGTCAGCACGATCTGTAGACGGTTTCGGACCCTGTCCCAACTTCGACTCTTAACTAATTTTCACATATCTCAAAAAGACGATCTCCCTTTCTAAATGACGTCATTAGTATACGTTATTAAGATAATCACTTGATGTTTTTACATGTCATAATTTCTAAGTTGTCAGTTATGTTACGATAACATTTTTAATCTAACATTCCTGAATTACATATAAAATATTAAGTATGCTAAATACTTTTATTATTCTAAAACATATATTAGCTGACAAAACTTTTTGGTTGGAATAATCATAGAAATCACAGCACACCTTCGGTGTTGCCCGGTCAATATCTAACAACACTTCAAATAATAACACTTTGATAGATACTCTAGACTAAATAAATACTTGTGGAATGAGGTAAGAGCAAAATAAAACATAGTTAATCGATTAATAAGTGAGATAGAAGTTAGTGTTTTTTTATTACATTTTAGTAACTCAGCCTTTGATAGGTAAATACGAACTTTAGTTAAGTACTCAGATATTTATGCATTTCATACAAAGCTCAAGCGTAAACTTCAGAAAAGGGCTCTTGGGCTTCTGAGATTTTATACTGAAATAAAAAAAACAAGATCTACTGCAAGCGATTCATTGTAAATGAGGTTATTTTATACATAACTTAGAAGAAAAGACTATTATAATGTTCTATATGGTATTAATGTGTAAATATATTAATTTATCTGATTAGATCTGAGCTCCGCTTTTCTATTTCATAGTCCTCTCATTTATCTATTAGACCACAGGTAAGCCTCTTCTATAATATACCTTTACCCCTGAATAATATAAACTTCATATTCCACTGGTTCAATAGAAAAGTTGTTTTAGAACCATCTTGCTGTTAATTGAAATACTCAACGAGAACCCACTAACTGTGGCTCTAAATAAATTAAATATTAAGGAATACCATTTTAATAAGTTTTATTCGCACTAGGGACTAAACCAGAGTAGGTTTCTGTAAAATCATCTTTACCTTAGGGTGATATATAATTATTGTCTGTTTTTGTCATTTTATAATAGTATTGTTTTATTTCGTATTAATTGGATTCATCGGACCACTGTTCTCATCTTTAGTGTGATTTTCACAACATTTCGGTGTATATAACCTCCGACCTTCTTCAAATGTATCTTATCAAACTCGGAAAGATACAGCCGAAGAAGGCCGGCGGTTACATACGCGGAAACGGTGTGAAAATCATACTCAAGATGAGAACAGTAGTCCGATGAATCCAATTAATACCAATAACCAATCCTCATCTCAAAAAGTCAGAAATTGTTTTAATTTATATTAAACTACCTGTACTTACTCGGTGATGCAAAATTTGTTTGCATATTTTCCTAAACTTATACAGAAAAAAAATAGCTGTAAGGGAGATAACTCTTTTATATATTTCAATGAAAATTCTTAATTTCTTGATGATTTTGATTGGAGTCTGTTTCTGTATAAGTACTTGGAAATGAGACTGCATAATTAAGAAAATAAACTATAACGAAGCAGGCTGGGACAACAGCATATTCTTTTCATTGTTTTGACTCTCGAGTGTATATCCGTTGATATCCTATATGCTTTCATATAGAGTGATGTGGTTCTCGGTTGATTAACTGTGTCTAACTGTGTCGGATATATGCTCGAATGTCAAAACAATGAAAAGAATATGCTGTTGTCATAGCCCTAGTTATTACAGTGCCAATTATAGGGTACAGTTATAACATAAGAAACATTTGTTGTCAAAATACAATGTTGTTATATAAGCTTACATGCTATTAATCAATTAATTTTAAAATCCCACCAAGTAACGTCATACGTAAAGTTGACATTTAACACGATATTAAATTTATACTCATTTTATAATCGTATACTGATTATATTTGTATTAAAATCCATATTCACTTGTGCTGTAGTATGTTATGTCAGGGTTCAAAAAGGAGTCCCAATCTAATAAATCCCGTACTATCAACTAAGCTCCAACCTCTGTTCCATCACCGCAATGTTGCATCCTCGTGCTTCTGAATCAGGCTGTCTGAAGATATTGACTTCCTAAGACAAAATCCACCAAAGATTGATGTTTTTGTTTTTCTACTTCTTTTTGTAAAACTTAATTATGTTCTGCAAAAAAAACAAACAAAACAAACAAAAAAAAAAACAACAACCTACATTTCTCCCCCTTTTCCTTCTTCCCATTTCCTCTTTCTCCTTCTATCTCTCTCACTTTCTGACTGGTTTCCTAACTTAAAATCTACCACACATTAATACAGTAGCCCTTTTCCCGCCCCCATTGCAAATCTCATTCATGTTCTGTGGGGGGGGGCAGGGAACAAATACGTCAAAATTCACTATAAAAACAACCAAACCAAACACTAAAACCTAGCGATTCAAGATACAAAAAGTTTGAAAAAGAAAAACCTTCTACAAAATAACTGGATGCAACAGGAATACTATTGTCAAAATTATTGGGTTCGGCATTAAATAACCTGAAAAGGGTTGATATGCTGTAAAACTAAACTCCAACCCCTGTCCCATCACCCCCAATGTTGCATCACTGTGCCTGTTTTACAATTGGTATTCGCTTTAATAAACTCACCGCGATTGTACCCCTTCGACGTACATACCTGTTTAGTAACAAAATCCACCCCTTCAGTGTAGAGGTCCCTAGATATCGGAAAGCCTTCTACTCTAATAAATTCTGTCTTCGGACTGCTAGATTTTGAAATTCCTTTCCAGTTACCTGTTTTCCTGACTGAAGATCTCGCTCATCTTTTTAAAACATGATCCTAAATAGTAGACGCTTACGTCCATGCCTTGCTTTGAGTAAACACGATAAAAGGAAATACTGCATTACTTTGCTATTCTCATCAATGTTGTTTATTATGGAACAATGTTGTTTATTATGGAACAATGTTGCTTCTATGGAACAATGTTGTTTATTATGGAACAATGTTGCTTATGATGGAACAATGTTGTTTATTATGGAACAATGTTGTTTATTGTGGAACAATGTTGTTTATTATTGAACAATGTTGCTTATTATGGAACAATGTTGCTTATTATGGAACAATGTTGTTTATTATGGAACAATGTTGCTTATTATGGAACAATGTTGTTTATTATTGGACAATGTTGCTTATTATGGAACAATGTTGTTTATTATGAAACAATGTTGTTTATTATGGAACAATGTTGCTTATTATGGAACAATGTTGCTTATTATGGAACAATGTTGCTTATTATGGAACAATGTTGTTTATTATTGGACAATGTTGTTTATTATGGAACAATGTTGTTTATTATGGAGCAATTACTTTGGTTCGAATATGGTCTATTCATTTAATATATTTAGAATTAAATGATAAATTTGTCGATCTTGAGAAAGCAACACTAGAGCTTTATTTTAATACTTTTATTGAAAAATCAATTCAGGTAAATTGATTATGTAGTAGAGCTGACATCTATTCAATGTAGCCGCCTTCAGCCTTGATCACTGCCTCGACACGGTCCGGAACTGGGAGCATGCCTTTTTCACAATCGTCGGCATGAGCTTGGCGAATACTCGGCGGATCGCTGAGATCAGGCTGGCTTTAGTGTTGTGGGAGACCAGGTTGGTGATGTTCTCGACATATGATCAAACGAAATAGTCCAGCAGGTTAAGTTCGGAGTAGTGAGAGAAGATACACAGTCATAGTACCCCTTCTGAATTCAAGCCTGGGACTCTTTGGACTTGTGGGCCGGCGCTGAGTCCTGCGGCCACAACCAGGGTTTCCCAGCGGCCACCTGATTGCACACTCTTTGGCAAATCTAGGTACACTTTATTGTTGACTTTTATGTCGTATACGATGGTGTGAGGTGGCATGATGTGGCCCTCACTTGAAACCACACCAACGATCTTAACTGTGGCCAGAAACTTTGTTCTCATCATCCTTGACACGCCCCTGTTACTCGTGGCAATCCAGCGATGCATTTTAAGGTGCTGGCAATGGTTCTGTTGTCATAACTTTTATCGATAGAGTTGTATCGCGGCGCATCTTCGATCTCGCTCGTTGAACACTGCGTCAATTTCAGGCATAATATACGGTTCCTATCTCTCTTAGGATATGTACACGACTGGCCAACTAGTGGATAGTCTGCCCCCCCCCCACAAAAACGTGTTTGTTTCCTTTTTATGGCGACAATTTCAGCATTCCACCCTGTGATATAAGCTTGGATGAGAAGCCAAGAAAAAAATTGATTATTGAATTTTTATACCTTCACTCTTTCAGAGGTTGTAGAGGATGAAAGATTGCTCAACAGAATGATAGTCGAGCTTTGTTAACTCATTGATCATCGTTCATTGTCTTTAAAATCTCAAGATGTGGACATTACTTGGAGTATGTTTACGGCATTAAGAAAGAAACAAACAAAACGCGTAAAAAGTACAATTATATCATATACCGTTGTCTTTCATAGATTGTCTTTCATAGATTGTCTTTCATAGATTGTCTTTCATAGATTGTCTTTCATAGATTGTCTTTCATAGATTGTCTTCCATAGATTGTCTTTCATAGATTGTCTTTCATAGATTGTCTTTCATAGATTGTCTTCCATAGATTGTCTTTCATAGATTGTCTTTCATAGATTGTCTTTCATAGATTGTCTTCCATAGATTGTCTTCCATAGATTGTCTTTCATAGATTGTCTTTCATAGATTGTCTTTCATAGATTGTCTTTCATAGATTGTCTTTCATAGATTGTCTTCCATAGATTGTCTTTCATAGATTGTCTTTCATAGATTGTCTTTCATAGATTGTCTTCCATAGATTGTCTTTCATAGATTGTCTTTCATAGATTGTCTTTGATAGATTGTCTTTCATAGATTGTCTTTCATAGACAGCGCATATCTGCTTTCAACATAACTATTTTTATTTTGTGTCACTTGAATCCAAATGGAAATCACATTAAAAAACAAACAAACTATCATCTTGTATCAACATCCCGAAAACCTGTAGGCGATTAACTCTTGACCCAATTCGACATCTTTGTGCCTAAATTTCTTTAAAACGTGGTGGTGTTTTATGAGTGTCGTTTGCAAAACTATTTCGTTCGAAAGCTGCGAATAAAACACGTTTTCATTTATATTGCTGTTCTTTGATATATATATATATATATATATATATATATATATATATATATATGTTTTATTTTTTATTACCGTATCTTTCTGTTAAGTTACATTATTGTTTCAGCTACTCGGCCGTTTTTTTGGCCGTCTGTAGCTTCCTCAGACTTTTACAGAAATGTTCGCTATTTTGCTCTACAACAATATTGAGGACTTTATTCAGTTTTTATTAATTACCATTTCCACTATATACACACACATATATATATATGCATATATATATTGTATATTTTATACGTATCTATATATATTGTATATTTTATACATGTATATATTGTGTATTTTATACACACACACGTATATATATATATATATATATATATATATATATATATATATATATATATATATATATATATATGCATACACACATGATGACTCAACTAATGGCACAATTAGGATTCTTTTTCCTTCTATGAGGATTTGATTGTTTGGATCTTTTTTATATTTTGATTCTAAAGGGAATTCTGAGAGTTAAGTCGGTAAAACTGCTTCTGTCATTTTATAACATTGTTTTAATATATATTATATATATTATATATATTAAACTGTCCGTTTGATGCTATATTGGCGTTGCGTTATTTGTTACGTGTGTTCCTAAACATGTACAGAAAAATATGAACTTTTAGCTGTAAGGGAGACAACTCTTGTTGTATTCTTCAATCAAAAAATCTCAATTAATTTCCTTGATTGAAAACTGTTTCTATATTGACATCTGTTGGGGTGGGACTATATAATAATAATAATAATAATAATAA
>NC_136500.1:146029617-146057117 GCF_053919585.1 Euprymna scolopes | reverse complement strand
TTATAATTTTTATTATTATTTTTGTTATTATTATTATTATTATTATTATTATTATTATTATTATTATTATTATTATTATTATTATTGTTTTAAAAAGGGTTATTGCGTGTACAGTACGTTAATGTTGAGATTTGATAAATTGTCTACTTAAGGGGGCGGTTCATCAGGAATTTGTTTATGTTGGACTTGAAGACATTTAGTAGTTGTAGTCAGGTACGAAACAGGCAGACGGAACAGAGTTCCACAGACGTGCACTTCTAAGAAAGAAGCTTTGTTCATGGAATTTACGCTTTGGCTTTTGCATAAATAAAGAGTGGGGAAAATTTTTGACAGTGGTTTCAGCTAGATGGGTGTTTTTCGTAAAAGATCGGGGAGACCAGGGATTGGAGTTCAGACGAGCACTTGCCATGAAAGTAACGATAAAACAAAGACAGGCTCGCAACGCCTCTCCTGTGGGAGAGAGGTTGCAGGGAAGAGAAAAGGGCATCCCCCACTAAGTCACGAAGCCTATTTTGTACTCTGTCAAGGCAGGATAGGCTGTTTTTAGCAGCTCCTGCCCAGATATGGCAACAATACTCCATCCTTGAACGTACTTGGCTTTTATATAGATAGAGAATTACATCAGTAGTGAGATATCTTCTGGAGCGGTAGAAGGATCCTACCATTTTCCCAACGACCTTGGCAATAGACTTGATGTATGTGTTCCATTTCAGGTCAGGAGTAAAGGTCAAACCCAGAAGCTTATCAAAGCATGGAGCTTGCCCTAGTCGAGAGCCATCCATTTCAGTTGATGCCAGATGGAGCCAGAGTGTTGATGATTTAAAGATAGAAGCTTGGTTTTGGATGCATTAAAAGTAACCAGCCACCTCTTCCCCCACTGTACCACGCGCTCGAGTTCAGAGGAGAGAGAATAGGAGAGAACTTTGTCATTTACAGCCTTTGATGTGTTACCATAGATGGTTGTGTAATCAGCATAGATGTCAACGAATGATTTAAGTATGTGATTTGGGAGATCAGTGATGTAGATCAGGAAGAGAGTTGCCTCTGATTTCTGCCCATCAACCACTACTTTTATGAGCCTATCAGAGAAATGATTTAATGACTGAGAAAACATTTCCAGTTATACCGTAACTGGAAATCTTGTAAAGTAGGCCCTTATGCCAAACCTTATCGAAGGCCTTTGATATGTCAAGAGCAATTGCCCTAGAGAGGAAGCCTTTATCAAGAGATTCACTAATCCTATGAGATATAACCGTTAGCACATCTGCTGTAGATCTTGCAGAACGGAAACCATATTGTATGTCACTAAGAAGGTTATTTCTGCTGAGGTGGTTGACTACTTCTCTATTTAATATGGATTCCAGCAACTTACTCATGACACACAGGAGACTTATTGGTCTGTATCGAGAGGGGGACGACTTATCACCTGAATTCTTAAATACAGAGCATACTGATGAAGTTTTCCAGGGTCTTGGGAAGCACATCTCTTTAAGGCAACGCTTAAACAGTTTTGTAAGTATGGGGGCAAGTTCTGGTTGAAGGTTTTTCAACACTATAACTGGAATGTCGTCAGGGCCAGTTGCTTTACTGGAATCAAGGTTCTTGATTAGTTTGGCGCACAGATATTTGTTTGTTGCATAGTGTGTTGTCCGTTATAGGAGGAAATACGGGGAGTTGATGGCCTTCGTCGCGTAGGGTAGAATTAGCTGCAAAGTTCTTGGCAAATAGTCTGGCCTTGTCTGATGCTGACGAGATGACTTCAGGTCCATCATCATCATTATTATTATTATTATTATTATTATTATTATTATTATTATTATTATTATTATTATTGTATTTATTATTATTATTATTATTATTGTATTTATTATTATTATTATTATTATTATTATTATTATTATTATTATTATTATTATTATGCCCTTAACTTCACAGTATTGCTAAATAAAAGATAAAGAGAAAGAGAGAGAGAGAGAGAGAGAGAGAGCGTAAAATATAGTGGATTCATGTTGAATAAAACGTTCATAAAAGTTAAAATGTAAACGAAACTCCCCGCCATCTTTAAGCCATCCTTTCCACTGATGAGGATATCTCAACTAATTTCTTACCGTCCCATTGCAACCCAGTGACCCAATCAGCTTGCTGCAGATCAAAATCCGCAATCAGATTCTAAAACCTGCGAGAATTGATGTTGTAATTCGAAACCTGTTCTTGTAAGGAATTCTACCAAATGAAGACGTCCGTCTCTGACGAATCAAACTTTTAATTTTTCTCGACCTCGTGCGTTAAAGATGTAATCGTTTTGCAACTTAAATTGTTTAACATTTTTTGAACAACAAAAAAATTAGTGGCGAAAAATTAGTGGTGAAAAAATTAGTGGTGAAAAATTAGTGGTAAAAAAATTAGTGGTAAAATAATTAGTGGTGAAAAAATTAGTGGTAAAGAAATTGGTGGTAAAACAATTAGTGGTGAAGACATTAGTGGTAAAATAATTAGTGGTGAAAAAATTAGTAAAAAATAGTGGTGGAAAAATTAGTGGCGAAAAAATTAGTGGTAAAAAAATTAGTGGTAAAAAAATTAGTGGTGAAATCATAAGTGGTAGAAAATTAGTGGTGAAAAAATTAGTGGTAAAAAAATTAGTGGTAAAAAAATTAGTGGTAAAAAATTAGTGGCGAAAACATTAATGGCAAAAAAATTAGTGGTAAAAAAATTAGTGGTAAAAAAATTAATGGTGAAAAAGTGAGAGGTATAAAAAATTAGTGGTGAAAAAATTAGTGGCGAAAAAATTAGTGGTAAAAAAATTAGTGGTAAAAAAATTAGTGGTAAAAAATTAGTGGTAAAAAAATTAGTGGTAAAAAAATTAGTGGTAAAAAAATTAGTGGCGAAAAAATTAATGGCAAAAAAATTAGTGGTAAAAAAATTAGTGGTAAAAAATTAGTGGTAAAAAATTAGTGGTAAAAAAATTAGTGGTAAAAAAATTAGTGGTGAAAAAATTAGTGGTAAAAAAATTAGTGGTAAAAAAATTAGTGGTAAAAAATTAGTGGTAAAAAAATTAGTGGTAAAAAAATTAGTGGTAAAAAAATTAGTGGTGAAAAAATTAGTGGTAAAAAAATTAGTGGTAAAAAAATTAGTGGTAAAAAAAATTAGTGGTAAAAAAATTAGTGGTAAAAAATTAGTGGTGAAAAAATTAGTGGTAAAAAAAAAATTGCTTTCCAAACCAAAACTGAGGCACATTGCTTTCCACTTTCCTTTAAGAGAACGTATTGATTTATGCGAAACACATGTTAAGGATACGAAAAGTTTTATTAATCTTTTCATACCATCAACAGATGGCAAACACTGGAATTACCAACGTGCGCTTATTCAATCTATGCGTTTAACACTGAAAATCTTAATAAGCATGACCGACCGTGTGTATGACAGATCGAGGATGGAGTACTGTTGCCACATCTGGGCAGGAGCTGTTAAAAACAGCCTATCCTGCATTGACAGAGTTCAAAATAAACTTCGTAGCCTAGTACGTATGGGATACCCTTTTCTCTTCCCTGCAACCTCTTTCCCACAGAAGAGACGTCTCGAGCCTGTTTCTATTTTATTGTTATTTTCATCGCAAGTGCTCGTCTGAGCTCCAATCTATGGCCCTCTCCCAAAACTTCCACGAAAAGCACTCGTCTAGCTGAAATCACTATCAATAATCCCCCAAATCTTTATCTGTACCCAAACCTTAATGTAGATTCCAGGAACAAAGCTTCTTTTTTAGAACTGCACGCCTGTGGAAATCTCTTCCGTTACCCTGCTTTCAAACTGACTACAATATGGTCGTCTTCAAGTCCAATGTAAACAAGTTCTTTATGAGCCGTTGCCCTTAAATAATCTAATTTACCAAATTTCAGCTACTATCGGTTACTACGAAATTGTCTCATTGACTACCGTACACTCATTAGCTCTTATCCCCGAGTGGTCTCCGGGCCTTGATAAGTGGTGACTCATTTGTAGAATAAATCAAAGCAAATCTTATCTAAAACTTTAGCTTGAGAGATCAACTAAAATTTCATTTTAAAATTACTTTTAAGTTACTGAAATGATTACTATGTTATAACAATAAAGTTTATCCATTAATTAGTTTTATTCTAAAACTTGTTAGGACAATGAAAAATAAAGTTTGTTAAGAATAAATGTTCAAAATGCCTAAGGAAGTTTCTCATGAAAAATGTTGTTTTCGTGTAAGGAGTGACTAAGTACATATGTTTGTTTCGGCTGTTGCCGTGTGTGATTTTTGTGTGTATTACGATAAAAAGAAAGGTATTAGCGTGCTATTTTGGTAATAAGGAAATGTATACGTCTATAAACTTGTGTATTTACGGCGCTTTTATCCAACAGCGTGTGTATGCTTCATTAGGAATCGTGTTTAAAAGGCCATGATAGTTTCTCATCTATCTGCTGTGACCTTTCGACAGGGACCCGAACCATCTTTTAAAGGCGTAGCCACACTTATTGTAGAACTGAAGATACTGGAATAGATAGTTTGGTCAACGATGTGAATATTGCTGAGATCCTTTCGGGTTCCAAACGAGCCCCAGATGAACATGATGGAAGCACACGAATCGGATGGAGAAAGCTGTGTTTAAGTTTTTATAGTAGACGCCAGAATTCTCTGATTTGTTAAAAGAAACTGCTGTTTAAGGATTATATAACTATAAAAAGTCGGTACCTAAATATTACATTTACTGCACTGCTACTGACAAATCTCGTGAGTAAAATGCACTTTAACGTAATATCAAAATCGATACATCAATGTCAATATAGTTTGATCACGCTATTTTTAAATTTTCAGAATTTAAGCATGTCTTACAAACAGAGAAACTATATATCTATAAAAGTGAAATTATGTGTGTTTGTGTCTGTCTGTGTACATTTCCCTACCAAATTACTCTGATAATTTTCAGTCTACAGACTCGAGATTTGACATAAGGGGTGTTGAGATTTGGACAAAAACTTTTTAATCGATTTCCGGCTAGAAATTTGGCTTTCAAGGTGTAAAAGTTCAACGATTTGACCTTTGAAAACTCTATCAAACTCCTCCGTCAATTTTGGATCTAATAACTTGAAATTTTAGATGTAGGTTACTTGGAAATGGATCAAACTTTAATTTGATTTGAGCCCAAAACAATGAATGGAAGGGGTCAAAATTGGGGTCAATTTAAAAAAAAAATTAATCTCTACGGTCTCTACCATATTACTCAGCCAATTTCTTATCTAAACATTTGAAATTTACATAAAGTGTATTCAGATAGAGGGCAAGCTTTTAAATCGGTTTTGGCCGAAAATTTGACTGCCAAGGATTCAAAATTGAAAGGAGTTGGCCGTTCCAGATTTTACCAAACTCCTTCGCCAATTTTGGATCTAAACACTTGAAATTTTAGATGTAGGTTACCTGGACATGAGTCAACTCATTAATATATATATATATATATATATATATATATATATATATATATATATATATATATATATATATATATATATATCGTCGGCCAATTTCTCGTATCCGAGAATTGCAGTTTCCTCTTCCCTCAGTGTTTGGATCGCAGATGGCTTCTCAGACCAATCTGAGCGTGGAATTTGCGTGGGCAGAGAAGGCAAGTAATGCTTGGCAGGGGGCGTTGTTGTTCAGCACGATTTTTTCTTGCCTGCCTCTTGATCTCCACCAGTCTTCTTCTTTATGCCTCGTATCCTTTTGTACCATGTATGATGGATTGGCGCCACAGACACCGATCCTGAGATGTTGTTTCCCAGATGTGAAGATCAAATCCGGTGGGTTTTAGGGTGTATTTGAGTTGATCCTTATATCGCATAGAGGGCGACCGATAGATCTTTTTCCTGTGGCTAGCTCCGAGTACAGGGTTTGTCGAGGGAGTCTGTTTTCATCCATGGATATATATATATATATATATATATATATATATATATATATATATATATATATATATATATATATATAAGTAAATATATACATATATATTTATATACATATATATATGTATATATATATATGTATATGTATATATATATTGATGTCTTGGTTTTGTTAATACAGTATATATATATAATAAATAAATAAATATATATATATATATACATATATATATATATGTGTATACATAAACTTATGAACAGTGCATAGGGTCCGAGTTGAACTGCTAGTAAAAAATAAAGTTAACATAATTACTCGACGATAAAAAGCAGTGCACAGCCCAAGTAAAAAAAAATCCTTTTTTAAAATAAGAAAATCAGGCCAAGTTTAAAAAATAAAACGGTTTCTTTTCTTTTACTTGTTGTGTTCACAGCGTATCTAATGTGTTTTGCCTGGAGATTCTTGAACTGGAATCTATAAGTTTAAAAATGCTTCAATTTTCTACGTATTCATTTACAGAGATCACATTTTCTTAAAATAGTTCATGGGTTATGTTGACATCTAAAAATCAGTCTAAACTTGACAACTAAACGAATGTACGATGTACGCAAATGATAATTATTTGATCCTAGCGCATTTAAATTATTAATTTATATATCTCGGGAAAGTGTGGATTTAACGAAAATACGGACCCATTCTTAACATGCGTCCATTCAATCTGCGCGCTAAGCAATGAAACTGCTGTATAACACTAAAGCGCGACAGATCAACGAAAACGATTGCGCCTCGACACCACCAAAGCCAAGAGAGTCTAGGCCTAAAATTTCCAAAATTTTCTTTGCTCTGTTCATTACGGTATGATCCTAGTCATGTGCAGTTCTATGAGGTCTGCCCTCTCTAACATTGCCTTCTTTCTTTGAGAAAAAATTAATTTATTTCGAATCATCTCAGGAGGCTCTACCGAGCCAAGGAATGCCAACAGGGCTGTTCAGGCACTTTTTGCATGCGAGATGTCTCGTCCTCGGGGCCGCTCAATCCCACTTTCCGACCCTTGAGTCACATCACGCCGTGGGAGAGAGATAAATTCCCTATTTCTAAATCGAGCGTAAACACAATTACGGAATTGCTATTTCAAACTTACGCATGACAGATTAATCGAAACACATCTGACAGACAGAAACATGTAAATGAACGCATCATTATTTTAAGACCACGTGTTTGGAATAGACAACTAATTGCATGTTCAGTAAATTCTAACAAGATTAACAAAAGATTTATGAGTTTCTGCTACGCGTGTAATACATGTGGCCCTGCTTAAATGTATTACTTTCTTTCGAAATTGTACAACGAATATCCACAGCCCATTCGGGAATGCTGATCACGGTGTGATAATGGTAGAAATCACCCTAAATGCTCGCCCTAAAACTGAAGACCCACTACTCAAAACAACGAGGTATTACAAAAAGGCTTACTGGGAAGCCATCAGGGAACTCATCAGAGATGCCCTATGGCAAAATATCTTTTCTCTTCCGGCGGAACAGTGTGCAAATGAGACCATTGAATGGTTCAAAACTGCAATTGAAGCACATGTTCCCGCACGGAAATACTATAGCAAGCCCCACTCTCCCCAATGGTTTACTTCTGCTTGTGCAGCTGCCATTTGTCAAAGGCAGCATGCATTCCGCAGATTCAACCGACATAAGTCCAGCTCAAATAAACAGAAGTATATAGAAGCTAGAAATAATTGTAAGAGAGTGATAGAGACAGCTAAGACAGATTACTCTGAAACCACCAGGAAACGGATCGAAGCACAGAAATTAGGAACCCGGGATTTTTGGAAAATCTACAACAGCGTAGTAAATAATGAGCAGTCAACGATTCCCCCACTATCAAACAATCATGAGGTTGCTTGCACGGTAACTGACAAGGCTAACCTGCTTGCCAGTCAGTTTGCCTCAAACTCCACACTGGATCCGGCACACCACTCCCTCCCTGACTTTCCTTTGCGAACAGACGCCACACTAGACGATTTAAAAATCACCCCTTCTCAGGTACATGATATTATAAAAAACCTAGACACCTCAAAAGCATCTGGACCAGATCTCATCCCTGCTGTGCTATTAAAAAAATGCTCTGCCGAGGTTGCTCCAGTTCTCTCCAAACTTTACAATAAATCCCTTAACAAATCTTGCTTTCCCGACTGTGGTACCTGTCTTCAAGAATTCTGGTGAAAGAACTGACCCACTAAATTATCGCCACATTAGCCTCCTCCCACTTTTCGCCAAAATATTTGAGTCCTTAGTTAATCAAGCCCTAGTCCAGCACCTAACAGCTGCTAAACTCCTGACTGACAAACAATATGGATTCAGGCAAGTCCGTTCAACAGCAGATATCTTAACTGTAGTCTCTGAACGTATATACCGTTCATTGGACAAAACAGGGGAAGGTAGAGCGGTAAGGTTTTTGACAGGGTATGGCACAATGGTCTTCTAAGGAAAATTAGATCATATGGAATCACTGGAAGAATACATAATGTAATTAAATCCTTAAGTAAGAGAAAAATCCAAGTTGTCCTCGACGGTCGTACATCTAAACAATATGACATAAATGCGGGAGTACCTCAGGGGTCTATCATTGGACCTCTATTATTCCTGATATTCATAAATTACCTCCCTGATAATATTGTTTCGGGGATGGGTATATTTGCCCATGACACCACTCTCTATAACAGATATGAGGGGAAAACAAATGAACGCATATCCAAGGAAATGGCAAAAAGACTAGAGGATGACCTCCAATCTGTAGTGAATGGGGACAAAAATGGATGGTCACATTCAATGCTGCTAAGACTAAGCTTGTTTCTTTCAATAGCTACAAGAAACCTTCTCTACCACCAATAGCAATGGCCAAGAACACATTGCCTGAAAGTACTTCTTTTAAAATCCTCGTTTACAGGGAATATGAACTGGAATAGATATATTGAAAGCATTGTCAAGGCTGCTGCAAAGAAGGTTGGCTCGCTCTATCGTGCTAGAAAATTACTTACGCCTAAAAGTATCCTGTACCTCTATAAGGGAACAATTCGCCCATGTATGGAGTACTGTTGTCACATCTGGGCTGGTGCATCTGCTGCTTGTCTCTCGCTCCTGGACAGGGTTCAAAAGAGAGTCGCCAACCTAAGTCCTGACCTGTCATCTAGGCTTCAGCCTCTGTCCCATCGACGAGATATTGCATCCCTCTTTCTGTTCTACAAATACTTTAATGGTGAATGCTCTGACGAATTGCAAACACTTGTACCTCCTCAACGTAACTACCCCCGACAAACCCGACAAGCCACTAAGTCTCACCCCTTTACAGTAGAGATCACTAGGTGCAAGAAAGCCTTTTACACCAATAGTTTCTTCCCCAGAACTGCAAGTCTTTGGAACTCCCTTCCGGGATTCTGCTTTCCCAACTGTACTGATATGCAGAAGTTTAAGTGTAATGTGAACAAACATCTTTCTACCCATCTCCCTTTATAATGACCCCGCAAATTATGTCCCTGATAGTAGCCCCCTGCTTCAAAGTGACACTGTGCCTTGTTTGGGGTAAAAAAAAAAAAAAAAAGAAGATTAACAATGGTATAATTTGAATTGAAGACAGTTTATTTGTCTGTTATGGAAAAATAAGGGTCTGAAAAAAGACACAAAACGGTATTTAGTTCAAACAATACATATTAAACACAAAAGCAAATAAAAAAGTAAGGAGAATGGGCATACGCCAGTCCGACTACCAAGTGAGCATATACCTCCAATCTTTATAATAAGCGGAAATGTTCATTGTTATCCGTAAGATTGGCACCACACTAATGTAAATACTTCATATATATATATATATATATATATATATATATATATATGGGCCCGACAATATTTTTCGGACACTTTAATATTCGACTTTCCGAGTACCATAGAGTGGCGAAAGTCTTTCAATAGAATAGCATAAACATATAAAGACAATACCTGTAATAAAAATGGAAGAAAATCGATTAGGTAAGGAAAAATATTAAATTTTCATCATTTTTTACAAAACACACGCAACATTATTTTTCGGACATCGTTGAAAAACTGTCAATAGTCTGTAATATCACCTTTCTTCTCAATAACTTTTATCAATTTCTCTTCATAATGATCAAACATATGCACATAAATCTTAACACACAAACACACACACACACACACACACACACACACACACACACACACACACACACACATATATATACACTAAAACATACAGTCTTATGTGTTGTCTGTGTATTTGAAATGCCCTGTATTCATACATGTCTATATTTCGTAGGCTTATAATATTGAGGTGGGTGTTCCTTACTGGCCGTGGTAGATATCCTTGACTTAACTAACTCAAATAAATAAAACCGTACTCATGTGAAAGGCTGGAAGATATTTACAAGTTTTTTTTATTCCCTTGCGACACAAGATACGACTTCTGGATCAAAGAGGTTCCGTTTATGTTTGAGTTTAGATTAAATTTTATTATCTATACACTCTCGCTTTTCGCTTTCTGATACAACGAGAAACATGTGTTTTATGATAGGGTAACTTCAACGAAAAGTTCAACATTTTTCTTTAATATGGAATCATAGATTACCAATCTCCAATCCCACTTAAAGATAAGGGTTAATTAATATCAGGTAAACAACATCGTGATGATCAGTAATGGTGGAAATGAGATAGAAACGAATAATTAAAAAATACGTTTGACGTAAAAATTACCATGTTTTAGTCAGATGGGAAGCATGTACGTGGTATTGTGTTCCATAGTGAGCATTTCTAGGAAAGAAAACGCTTTGCTCATAGAATTTTCGTTTAGCTTTAGGTATAGATAAATAGTAAGGGAAATTGCTAATAATGATTGTGGCTAGACGAGTGTTTGTCGTGAATTTTTACAGGAGGAGGGCTTAGAGTTAAACTCAGTTGAGCACCTGCCGTGAAAATAACTACTGACCAGGGATAAGATGGCAACGTCTCTTCTGTGAGAAAGAAGTAACAGGAAGTGAAAAAAAAAAAGAAGGAGATCGCCCATCAGATTTTGAAGTGAGTTTTTTACTGTGTCCTGGCAGATGTGTCAAGGGGACCTCTTTTTTGGAACGCATTTTACTCTTATACACGTATGAGTTTCATGTAAGCTTAGCAACCCCAACTGCCCGTTTTCCAATTCGAAACGTGCGAGCCTTTCAATTTCTTGTTTTATTTCTATTCCACCGCTAATTATCACGAGCGTAGTATTGTTGCATTCACACATCTCAATTAGAAGTTACATTCATCGATTTGCCACGCTTAAGTTTGAAATAACATGCTATCACTGCAGACTGAACGCATGTATTTTAAGAATGAATGTCACTAAAAAGTTTAAGGTTTACAAAACTACTTTTACAGACGCAAATTCAACGGTACATTTTTATAGCGATCATTAAATATTCATCCTCCGTTCTCATATATATATATATATATATATATATATATATATATATATATATATATATATATATATATATATATATATATATATATGAAATAAAAATTAAAGTAGTTAAGTTTGCCAAAATGATCCAAGATGGTAAAACTAAAGTATATTATGAATATTAAAGAATTAATATTTATAAAATAATCTCAACCAGATGTAAAAGCTCGATAAAACCAAATAAGAGACAGAGCGTATAATAAGAGCAAGTAGTTAAAAAAAATGTTAAAAACACTTTAAAAATCACTTTTTTCTTTACCCTATTCCCTCTGTTTCACTTTTTGTTATCAAGTAAGATCTTTGACTTTCATCAAATACTTTTGCAAGCAAAATCCGATCCCGCATTTTGCTAAATCCGACCCTCTGATGAGAAGGAAAGTATTTCTTCGAAACTCCGCGGATTAAGGACTATCCACTTATTTAGTGCTTCCTTTTCAAATTAAATATGTTTTTAACTCTTTTTCAAAGTGTTTTTTAACATGTTTTCTAACTACTTGTTCATATATATATATATATATATATATATATATATATATATATATAGCTCATATATATATATATATATATATATATATAATTTTCACAAAATCAAGACAACAAAGGTTAAATTGATAGCAACAAGCAGTGTATTTACATTGTTCACTACAAATGCTTCGCGACCATTCGGACAATTTCAAACCTTATATCGCTTGAAAATATTCACAAGAAAAGCCTCTCTTCAGCCGTTCAGAAAAAACACCTTTTTATTGAACAATATGAATCCATTTCCCTTTTAAGGAAAAAATATGTGATAAAAATTTACCGACATTTCTTTCTTCAGAGGTTTTTCGATTTTCTGTTTGTTAAGGATTTTTTATATCTACCTATTTTCGCATCCCTATTTTTACATGTGGCAATCGATTATTCATGTATTCTAGCAACCAATTACCTATGAATTTAGGTTATTACTATTTTTTCTCTAAGTTATTAATTTAAATTTATTTATTTTATTTTGTTTTATTTATTTTTCTCAATTCCGGACCTGATATTTACGTTCCTACCATATTGTTTGGATTCTGTGTTATTTTCGTATTTAATGATTATATTGGCGATTTACAATTATATTATTTATGTAATTCAATGCAAGCTCAGTATGCATTTTTAAATTTTGGATTACAAATTTTTTTTTCTGTTGATTCTTTCCTTCATTCCAATCTATTTTGATTCACGGTTAATTTTCATATTGTAAGGGAGATAACTCTATTCGTTAAAATTTTAACCCTTTTTATATTTACTAAGTTAATCAATTCCTATTATTTTGTTATATTTTATTTATTAGTTAATTATTCCGGTTTGATTTTAAACATCCTATTTATAAGTATACTATTTATAAATATTCTATTTAACTCCACTGAGTTTTTTTTTTATTCTCACATTTGTACACTATTTCTGAGGTTAAGCATTTTCCCTCCAACGGACAATTGCTAGGTATTCTGCAATTACAGTTTCTCTCTAAATTCTATTCTCTTGATACTGACTTATTGTAATTCCTTATTTTATTATTTTTCTGTTATTAGAGCTTATTATAGTGTTCGTCATGTTGACAGAGGTGGAGAAAGAGAGTTTTATTGAGTTCCTATTATTTATTTTGCTTAATCTATTCTCAGGTTGGAAATTCTTTTCAATTATTCTGTAAAATTCCTTAGAGATATTGTTTTGGATATGTTCGCTAAACGGCGGATTAAACCATACCTGTTTCTTGCGTCTGTTTCTCTTATTCCAAGTAACAACCTCATCATTACCTTTTTCACTGCTATTATTATTTCCCTTGTTTTTATTTTTTTGATCCTTCTTAATGTATCTATCGTTATTCTTCTGGTTATTTCTTGCTCTCATTGTCATGTTGTACGGTATTGTGCAGTTAGATTTATTATTCTTACTGTTTGCTCTCTTCGTGTATTCTATTTTCCCATGGTATCCCGATCTGCGTAGAGCTTCATTGTAATAATCTTTGTTTTTGATTCTCATTCTTCGATAGTTCAGATATTCTTGTAGAAATATTGGGAATGAGTGCCTTCTTCATACACTTGGAATGATTCGATTGATAATCAATGTAGAATAATTTTTGGTTAGGTTTGTGAAACAGTTCATATGTGTTATCGTTAAGATTTAGAAAGTTCACTATTTAATAATTGCTGTTTATTGTTATCTCTAATCCCATTTCCTTGAAAAAGTTCTGATGTTTTTCTATTCTTTTTAAGTAATTCAATCGCTGGAATTAACTATAAATAGTGTGTCATCTCTATATAGCCCCCGTCCCATTTAAACCCGGTATTTTCTATTATCTCTTTTAGTAAGTACAAGCCTACCAAGTCAATAACCTGTGCAACATCCGGAGGACCCATTGTGATGTCAAAGTGGTTCTTTCTATCTTTTCTTGTACACAGCTCATCGTTATATCTGATTAAGGGGTTTCTAGCTATTTTTATAATTTCAATCTCTAACTTAATTACATTCGTTTCCTTTCCTGATTTTTTGGATCCTCTCGAACCACTCCATCACTTTACCCGAGGAAATCCAGAGGTTATGTTTTATTTTAGAGTTTAAGGTTTAATGATAAAAGTTAAAGTCTGTAAATCAAAATGTATACACATATATTTAAGTTAAGAATTTAATGTTTGAAACAAGGAATATATAGGGAAAATTATGTTTATTACCTTAATGGATTAAGCCTGAAGAGTCCTAGAGTGGATGAAACGCGGAATATTCAGTGTAGCTTAATCGCCATATATATTTTATAACTTACTATATGCATGCATACATATATATATGTATATATATATATATATATATATATATATATATTTGTGTATATATATATATATATATATGAATGAATGAATAATCGATTAAAACATTTAAATATATATATATATATTTAGTAATGTGATTGATAATTTAAAAATCAAATTATAATTAAATTAAAAATCCGTTTCATAAGAAAGAACAACAACAAAATCAATTATTTGTACGATCGTTTCGGAAAACAATGTGTTTATTGTGGTAGACATCAAGTTACGGACAATAATTATTACATATAGTTTTTTATTAAACAAGGTTTCCTCATCAGCAAATATTGGAAAGGGATTTTATTAAATGGAAAAGACACCATAAATAAACCTAGCATTAAAGTAAGACAGATTTATCTGGAAAAAATTAAAATAAAGGTATGGATTTAAAACTTGATAAGAAAGTTAATATGAGTTAGGGATAGAAATAAAATAGAGTAAAATTATAAATATAAATTTGGTTTACAATATATATATATATATATATATATATATATATATATATATATATATAACTTTGACACACCGGTTCTCGCCAGATCACTGAAAGTAAGCAACGTTGAGTCTGGCAAGTATCAGCTGGGTGACGTTTGGGAAGGCCAGCTGCTGTATGTACCGCGCCGAGTCGTAGAAATTTCTAGGTTTGCGCATTAATTCACTGGGAGATATGCACCCCCCAGTCTTCGTTGAAGCATACATCCTAGAGAAGGAAACTGATGCAAAATCCTGAGGTATACTGTATACTCTATCCTGCAGCGAAAAAAGCATGGCTGGTTCTACACAAAGCCTTCACCACTATAAACAAATCATCTGTGTTGATTTCCGAACAATTTCCAAGCTCATACGTCGAAATCAACCGTGAAGCCCATCATCGGTTGTATAATTTAACTTTCTAGATGCAAATCCACTGAAACTCCTGTGCTCGATAAATAAACATAGCATGTATATAGTATGTTTTTTATACAATCATTATTGGCTACACATGTGCATATATGTTTCAGCAGTTCCTCTTTTCAGAGAGTCTACATCATCTGGCTAAAAATCATTATCAAGGCTAAATCCAAGAATATTTTAATGGGGATAGGAAAAGAAGAAATAGTTTTATTTTCATTTTTTACTTCTTCATTAACATCTACATCATGTGGACGTAAGGAGGTGCTATTAAGAGCTTATTGTCGATTGGCGATAATGTGTGGAGATGGGATAGACAATTGTTTACATTATATTTAAACTTCTGCATGGTAGTACAGCCAGGAAAGCGTGAAACAGGGGGGGGGCGGAATCCTAAAGTTGAGAAATCTTAAGGAAGAACCTATTAGAATAGATTGCTTTCCGTCCCCTAGGGACCTCTATAGTGATTCACGTTAATCTCATCGATTACAAACTTACTTGTCAGATTAATAAATTTCTTATGATTTTCATCGTCGGGGATCAGTTTTCAATTATAACGTTCTACTAAACTGAACACGTACTTTGTGACCATCACCGAGAAAAATATCGCGACAATATTTTGCTCAACCTTATAATTGAAAAATGATCAGCGACAATAAGTCATAAAACTGTTAAAACTTTTTATTTATTTTTAATCTGAAAGTTAAGTTTCTACTTGATGAGATTAACGTGAAGAAAAAAAAAGTTGTGGAATTAAGGGAGAGACATTTTCATAAACGTCCGCCGATTCTCTTTATAAAAGATAGTTATATTAGCCCCTACATGAAAGTGGCACCGAGCCTCCATTGGGTTGATTAGGCAAAAACAAAAAAAATATTTTTCATTTTCGAAATCATAAAAACTATTTTTTTTATATAAAACACATTTTTACACTCTAATCCTGAATTACGCCAAGATAAATTATCATTTTCCTTACTTTTCATTCAGTTTGTATTTGACTAAATTTACGCCAGTTTTATTTTTACTTTCTTTGTCTGTCTAATAATTTACGCCACTAAAGTACAAGTTCCCCTCCTTTATTACATTGCGTACGAATATACTTAGGTACTTTTTACCTTAGCACCAACTACGCTATTTCCTTTAAACTGACGACTTCTTTAGGTTTTAAACTATGCTGAATAAGACAATCTATTTTAACTTTAGCGGAGACAAGTAGTTTTTGAGATATAATGACATGTATTATGCACTGTAATTCACTGTTCTACGCACGTGCGATAAAAAGTGTACTTCTCTCCCCACGACACTGCCTAGCACTTTTTTTTGTTTATATTATTTGCAGATAGGTATGCTGACAACATTTATCAAGGTAAAACTTGGGGCAAATACTTTGAAAGTTACCCCACTCATAAAATGGGGTGTCTATCCTGAAAGCCGTTCTTACCATGGCCTGGTTGATCATGTCTATTCCATACGACGTTCTTAACATGAAAGGGTTGGGGTGTCTATTCTGGAACCTGTTCGTAACATTTGGACGTTGGGGATTGGCCATCAACAAAAACTGTAATGTATTTTTTTGCGAGGAGGGAGCATGATTCAACCGGGAAACGCCGGTTAACGGGTCCTACTAGTTTCATAAATTAGTGCAAACACCGGCGAAGTTATTTTTTTATTATGAAGAAATATAGAATAATAATGCTACACTTCTATAAAGATGTCTTTCTTTACTTACTTCTCATCTGGACAGTTAGCAACGCAAATGCTATGTCAACAGTAAACGTGTCACGTGAT
Organism: Euprymna scolopes; assembly: GCF_053919585.1. Lineage (NCBI taxonomy): Eukaryota > Metazoa > Mollusca > Cephalopoda > Sepiida > Sepiolidae > Euprymna > Euprymna scolopes. The sequence goes on along the minus strand of NC_136500.1, from coordinate 146,040,176 downwards.
CCTTCTAGAGGTGCGTGAACACACTGGATTGCATTTTATGACCAAACTTTTAATTAGAATATCATATTGACCAATCAGAGAACACTACATTAAAATCATGATGATTTAAACCGCATGTATATATTTTAAACTTGTATTCAATTTCTAGTGCGTGGGAAAGTTTTGACGACGGCGAAAGTAAAAGATCTTCACTGAACTTAATATTCACACCATTACGATTAGGATCATTATTAGGAAATGAAAACGACATGATCGGATTACCATATATCTGTAAAGATCAGGATGTTCACATATATTAAATTGACAAGTGGACAGACACTTGTTTTCTGAGAAGTAATTCGAAACCTATGAAATATTTGAGGGAGAACTTCCGTATTATCTTCAGAAAGCTGAGACAGAAATTAGTGAACTATAATTAGTTGGACACCCTCTGTGTTGTACTAAATCTTGCATATTAATCAAATCCACTAATCTGAAATCTCGTCTACCGCTTGCTCGTAACACTTTCAAAAAGCTTACTTCGAAAAAATATTGCTCGTAACACTTTCAAAAAGCTTACTTCGAAAAAAAAATTGCTCGTAATCCTTTCAAAAAGCCTCTCCTTCGAGAGCAATATTACTGGCAATTCTTTCAAAAGGCCTGTTTCGAGAAAAATATTGCTCGTAATCCTTTCCAAAACTTACTTCGAGAACAATATTACTCGCAATCCTTTCAAAAAGCTTATTTCGAGAACAATATTACTCGCAATCCTTTCAAAAAGCTTATTTCGAGAACAATATTACTCGCAATCCTTTCAAAAAGCTTACTTCGAGAACAATATTGCTCGTAATCTTTTCAAAAAGCCTGCATCGAGATCAATATTACTCGTAATCTTTTCAAAAAGCTTACTTCGAGAACAATATTGCTCGTAATCTTTTCAAAAAGCCTGCACCGAGAAAAATATTACTCGTAATCTCTTCAAAGAGCTTACTTCGAGATCAATATTACTCGTAATCTTTTCAAAAAGCTTACTTCGAGAACAATATTGCTCGTAATCTTTTCAAAAAGCCTGCACCGAGAACAATATTACTCGTAATCTTTTCAAAGAGCTTACTTCGAGATCAATATTACTCGTAATCTTTTCAAAAAGCTTACTTCGAGAACAATATTGCTCGTAATCTTTTCAAAAAGCCATCGTCGAGAACAATATTGCTCGTGATCTTTTCAAAAAGCCTGCACCGAGAAAAATATTACTCGTAATCCTTTCAAAGAGCTTACTTCGAGATCAATATTACTCGTAATCTTTTCAAAAAGCTTACTTCGAGAACAATATTGCTCGTAATCTTTTCAAAAAGCCTGCATCGAGAACAATATTGCTCGTGATCTTTTCAAAAAGCCTGCATCGAGATCAATATTACTCGTAATCTTTTCAAAAAGCTTACTTCGAGAACAATATTGCTCGTAATCTTTTCAAAAAGCCTGCATCGAGATCAATATTACTCGTAATCTTTTCAAAAAGCTTACTTCGAGAACAATATTGCTCGTAATCTTTTCAAAAAGCTTACTTCGAGAACAATATTGCTCGTAATCTTTTCAAAAAGCCTGCACCGAGAACAATATTACTCGTAATCTTTTCAAAGAGCTTACTTCGAGATCAATATTACTCGTAATCTTTTCAAAAAGCTTACTTCGAGAACAATATTGCTCGTAATCTTTTCAAAAAGCCATCGTCGAGAACAATATTGCTCGTGATCTTTTCAAAAAGCCTGCACCGAGAAAAATATTACTCGTAATCCTTTCAAAGAGCTTACTTCGAGATCAATATTACTCGTAATCTTTTCAAAAAGCTTACTTCGAGAACAATATTGCTCGTAATCTTTTCAAAAAGCTTACTTCGAGAACAATATTGCTCGTAATCTTTTCAAAAAGCCTGCGTCGAGAACAATATTGCTCGTAATCTTTTCAAAAAGCTTACTTCGAGAACAATATTGCTCGTAATCTTTTCAAATATCCCAATCACTTCAAAAAATGGAGAAGAATTTGATAATAAATAATAAAAAATAAGAAAATAGATTTAGATACATATACATTATTATTATTATTATTATTATTATTATTATTATTATTGTTATTATTGCTGCTGCTGATGCTGCTACTGGTAAAGTTTGCGATGATAGTAACATTCTGTTCATTTTTAACATATATTTCGTTTGCTTTTTTATTCAATTCTTCCATGATGCTTTCTGATCCACTTTTGTCCTTCATCCCAAACCAACTCCAAGCAAAACGCCAGTCGAGCAAGACAGGAAGTGGTGAGCTAAGTTTATAGCAAGGTCATCATGACATTTTTAACGAACGTTCTCTTTCCGAACACATGTATAAGGCATGTTGTTCTTTGACAAACAAACAAAAAAATTCTTATCTGGACTTATGCTTTGATAGGCATAAAAAAAGATTTTTCTTTTTTTAATGTCAGAAAAGATACGAAAAAAAACCCCCCAGATTGGTTATATATTAACTTGGAGTCGGCGTTATCTGCTTCAGGGAGGGTGGGGCAATCCGGCCGGGGAGGCATTCTTTCAGCAATAGAATCACGATCCACTTACTTTGATTTGCATCTTTTTCTTTAAATGCTTTTGTAAAAGATGTTATAGAATTGCTTCGAAGAGTAAGAATATATACAGAGTGACCCCAAAAGTAGTCTATAATTATCACGTAGACTGTTTATTTAAAAAATTTAACACTAGAATAGCGTGAAATTCGTTATACTTGTAATCATGTTAAAGCTGTTAACATGTTTCAAGCATTAAACATATATTGTTTCATCTCATAGATATTTAAAGTGTCTTCCTTCAGCATCGTACTATTCTTTAAATCTCTCCAAGACACTCTGGCCACACAGTACGACATAAATTCTGATTTTCATCAATTTCTGCGAATGTGTCATAAATATAACCTTTTAATTCCTCTACTGTTTTTGGTTTCTTCTTTTTTTTTACACAGTGATCACCACTTATCAAGGCCCGGAAGCCACTCAGGGATAAAGGTTATTGCAAGTACATTACGTTAGTGTGGAGATTTGATGAAGTGTTTAATTAAGGGGGCGGTTCATTAGGAATTTGTTAACGTTGGACTTGAAGACATCCAAGTTGTAGTCCGGAGGGAAGCAGGCAGACGGAACAGAGTTCCATAGGCGTGCAGTTCTAAGAAAGAAGCTTTGTTCATGGAATCCGCGTTTTGATTTAGGCACAGATATAGAGTGGGTGAAATTTTTCACAGTGGCTTCAACTAGACGGGTGTTTTTCGTGAAAGATTGGCGAGGGGGGACCAGAGATTGGAGTTCAGACGAGCACCTGCCATGGAATTTCATAAACTTTGTTCTTTACAATGTCCTCCGAATTTCGATTAGTGTCAGGTCAGGTGAACGTGGTGGCCATTCGATGCCGCCCCTTCTTCCGAATCAACGCTGTGGGAAAAAAACGAGTAATGATAATTAATAATGGGACGATTTCAATATTTTTTCCCGATTCCGATACAATTACCGATTTCGTACCCATTCCGATTCTTTATAAATCTCTAAATATTTAACTATGTAGTTATATTTTTTCTTTGGTTACCGTCAAAACACACATGTTAAATGTGCAAATATTTTCCTGAACGTAAAAACATACTTGTGGGGAAAGCTCTATCGATTTTAGCTTCACTGGTGGTTTAAAATCAATAAATATTTATTATTTTATCATTATAACCAGTAATGGAAGATTTCGCTTTAAACATAAAAAGAACAAGAATCACTTGCCATCGGAAAATCGGTACACACTTTTCCGATTCCGATACCCTCAAATATTCCGATTAATCGTCCTAACACTAATGATAATCTTTTACCCTAAACGCATAATGTGGTTGTGCTAAATCCCGATTCAGATTCTCTAAATATTTTACAATATAGTTGTATTTTTCTCTGATTACCGTAAAAACACACATGTTAAATGTGCAAATATTTACCTAAAGGTAAAAATATACTTGTGGAGGGACGATCTATCGATTTCAGCTTCACTAAATATTTATTTTGTCATTAGCATCAGCAATGAAAGATTTAGCTTTAAACAAAATCAAATAAAAAGGACAATTAAAAGAATCGTTTTGGCATCGGAAAATCGGTACAAACTTTTCCGATTCCGATACCCTCAAATATCTTGATTTTACTGATTTCGATTAATCGTCCCAACACTAATGATAATCTTTTATGTTAAACTCATAATGTGGTAGTGCTCAATTCAAGTTATATTTATACCCAAAGAAATTTTTATTGTTGTTGTACATAGCCACTTTAACGATATAAACGATAATTAATAGCTGTAAACCCACTTTTCGTCCACCATATAAAAATGTTACTGTACAACTGTGTCAGTTGAATCTAAACTTAACTTCTACCAAATGTCTACCATTTAACGTATTAACTTACCCTAACCCTAACGTATTAACTTTGAAAAGTTGCATTTCTCATAATTACTTCAATAAATAATCAATATTTCTTTATATATTTAACTATCTTTTGGGTGATTAGGAATTAACGCTTTAGTTAGTAATACTTTCCTGTCTCACAAATATAACGATTATTAATAATTAATTAATATTAAAAAAAATCGAAAGTCAACATCGTTCTTTTAATCCCAATGTGGTTTAAAATCAATCCAAATTTGTACTTATTGTTTCGTACTAATTAATTTGAAAATTTGTATTAGTGCATCCGAAATCATGGTCTGTTTATTAATTCAGCGTGTTCCGGCGGAATCTCGCTGCTTTGAAATAGAGAAATAGTTTTACAAAAAAAAAAAAAAAAAAATAATAATAAATAAAAATAATAATAATAAAATAATAATTAAACGTGTGTGAATACCTACTGTCAAAACAATACTGAAACCACAGTCGTGTAATCTTGTTTGAAATGATAGTACTTGTTCATTATACGACCGATGGCACCTGGCCCGGACCCTTCAGGGCCTGGGCAACAAGTGTCAAGCAAAGACCATATGTGGGGTTCCTATTTACAATGTCTCCCCACAGGACAGAGTTAGACACCAGGGTCGTTTTTTAATGTGGAGAAAAGGAACAAAAATAAAAATTGTCTCAGTCGTGAAAGATTTCTCTTCCACTGACAGAGAACAACAAATTAAAGTGCAGCATCTGAAGAACAGATGGTATTTATTTGCTCCCCCACCGAGCAAATTAGGCACAAGGCCGATTTTTAATGTGAGGAGTTAAGAGGAAATGGGGACCAACTCCCCGGGGAGTAAGGGAGCTGGATAGTGACAACTGGTATGAAGGGTTGCCCCTACATTGACCAAGGTCTTATATGTGGGGTCGCCCCCACATATGGTCTTTGCTTGCAGTATCTGTCGGAACAGATGGTATTTATTTGCTCCCCCACCGAGCAAATTAGGCACAAGGCCAATTTTTAATGTGAGGAGTGAAGGGAGGGGGAAGGGAAAAAGGGGACCAGCTCCCTAGAGGTGGGAAATGGGAGCTGGCTAAAGGTCAGGCATGTGGGGTTGCCCCCACATCTGGTCTTTGCTAGTCATAGCTAGTCATAGCTTGCAGTATCTGTCGGAACAGATGCTACACTTTGATCTTGTCCCGAAGGCCAAGTGTGGGGTTGCCCTCACATATAAGTTATTGGTCAATGTAGGGGAAACCCTTCATACCAATTGTCACTATCCAGCTCCCCTACTCCCCGGGGAGCTGGTCCCCATTTCTCCTTCACTCTCCACATTAAAAAACGGCATTGTGCCTAATTTGCTCAGTGGGGAAGCAAATAAATACCATAGCAAATTGTTTTATTGTATTTTATTTTCACTTGTGTGTTTTCTTTATTTATTAGTTTCTATTAGATTAAAAAAATAATTTTTGTAGCATTTGTTACGAACAGTTATTATTATTATGAGGCAAAGACCAACTTAGACCTAGATAGGAACTAATTTATAAGGCAATGTTGAATTTGATATCTCGACTGCAACATCGACATTATTGATATTTAGAAGATACTTACAGGGGAAGGACGTACGGCTTTGCCCAGTCGTAATATACGCTTAAATATGATATTTTAATTTGTCCAGATTTCGTATATATTATTATAGAGTCGTGATTTCAAAAGTAAAAAAAGGATTTACGTGCCATCAGCTAGAATCGAAACCGAAAACAAAACTGTAGCATTCAAAGCTGGTGACGTTACCACTGTACCAACATGACACGCATATGAACTTATTAAATATTAAAAAAAAAAACTAAGATGAATGTGCAAAATGTATAACAATTTTTTAAATTTTGACCCATTTTTTACCCCTTAAAACTAATTTAACCGGCTAAAGAACCATAAAAGAGCGGTCCTTAAAAAATCAATTATTTGTGGTCCCTAGCGCTGCTCTGCGATTTTTGGTTTCGGAAGGGATAGAATTTGAAAATATGGAGACAGACAAACATATAGCTTTTTATATATTAGATTAATTAATTATATTTGTTGTTACTCATGGCCCATTAATCGTCAGTTTGCCTATTAACCAGTGTTTGGGATTAATTGATGAAGATATTAAATGTACACTTCGGCATTCGAAATTTGGCTTCACTTCAAAATTTACTAAAATGGCGACAATTAATCCACAACCAACGAAACAATTCACCCACAGTCCATGAACTTTTAGTGAATTGATTAAAAGTCCGAAATAATAATCAGTTCTATGTGTCAGTCTTCTGGAGGGTGATGGTTCAATCGTCAGAACGGGCGGTACTAAGAATATATTAAGAATTACTAATTATCTGAAATTAAGAAACAATAAATGCGATTTAGAACTGTACAAATTTTTTTTTTTCAAATGCAGACGGGTTATTTTATTTATTTATTTTTTTACAAGGGGTCACCACTTATCAAGGCCCGGAAGCCACTCAAGGATAAGGATTATTGCATGTACAGTACGTTGTATGTTAGTGTTGACTTTTCATAAAGTGTCTACTTAAGGGGGCGGCTCATCAGGAATTTGTTTACGTTGGATTTGAAGACATCCAAGTTGTAGTCAGGTGGGAAACAGGCAGACGGAACAGAGTTCCACTGGCGTACTGTTCTAAGAAAGAATCTTTGTTCATGGTATCTACGTTTTGATTTAGGCACAGATAGAGAGTGGGGAAAATTTTTGACAGTGGCTTCAGCTAGACGGGTGTTTTTCGTAAAAGATTGGCGAGGGGGACCAGAGATTGGAGCTCAGACGAGCACTTGCCATGGAAATAACGGTAAAACAAAGACAGGCTTGCAACGTCTCTTCTGTGGGAGAGAGATTGCAGGGAAGAGAAAAGGGCATCCCCCACTAAACCACGAAGTCTATTTTGTACTCTGTCAAGGCAGGATAGGCTGTTTTTAAAAGCTCCTGCCCAGATATGGCAGCAGTATTCCATCCTTGGACGTACTTGGCTTTTATATAGATAGAGAATTGCATCATTAGTGAGATATCTTCTGGAGCGGTAGAAGGAACCTACCATCTTTCCAGCCACCCTGGCAACAGACTTGATGTACGTGTTCCATTTCAGATCAGGAGTAAAGGTCAAGCCCAGAAGCTTGTCAAAACATTGTTATTGTGAGATGCTGCAAGCGTAATATGAATAGTTTGAAACAGCATTTTGATCGTCATATTTGCGAATATAATCGATACATTTCATTATAGATACGCTAAAGCATCGCCAGAGGAGGCTTTACTTGTCGATCTGAATGTCACACTTAAGTTTGAAACAGTATTTATATCGCTATACGCGCAGAAAAAATGGTCGCAGCTTAAGAAGATGTGACCATCTATCATAATTTCGGAAATCAATTAAGGCGGTATCGCCATTTTCTTTGTTTTGAAGCAGATAAAAACAAATGCACAACAAAAGTGAAAAACTGAAATCATATTTCCTACCAAGGGAGCAGAGGTTCACAGTTCGAGTTTATTGATGGGAGAAAAAGGAAAACCTCATGCACCGGAAGTCAGTATCCCGTTGGGTGTATTGGCTGTACGCACTCAATGGCCCCAACATATCCATTTCTCATTATATTATCTTTATTATATTTTATTTTCGTAACAGAAGAATCAAAAAGACGTCTCGAAATTATAATGTGTATAAATAATCCAATAACTCACTTACAAATAGTAAAAAAACACATATACACACACACATACACACACACACACACACACACACACACACACACACACATATATATATATATGCATATATATCAAGAAGTGGTTACAGACGCAGATGTGGACTTCGTGTGCTTGTTTCGAGTTCTGTTAAGGCTACTTTGCCACTTTCACTAATACTCTCGGAAAAGTTATAAATCAATAATAGTTGAGATAACAATACCAATAAGCCTCGGTTGAGCAAATAGTATAAAAGAAAAGCTAAAGAAAATAAAAATAACACGAGAATTTCTCTGCTCATTCCGATATTGTTTCCAGTCTTTCTAGAAATCTCATTGTAAATGCCGTCAGCTACCACGATCTTGTTGATTCTCTCTTCTGACATTGAGAGCGTGTTTTCACCATTAATGCACCCAAAACAAGACTTCTATTTTTTTCATCACCTGTGTTCTGGTTTCAACTTGGACTCAATTAAAATGAACGGAACTTGTATTAAGAAAGCGTCCTGCTTTAACAAGCATCTTGGTCAAATCATGACGCTTGACCTGTAATATTAAGTTGTTGCATGTTCCCGCTGTTTCTTTTAAGGAAATCAAAGAAATTTAACAGCAAAACTAAGAAATTTCTAGAAAGACTGGAAACAATATCGGAATGAGAAGAGAAATTATCGTGTTATTTTTTTTAGCTTCAATCTATGGTCCCCCCCCCTCGCTAGACTTTCATAAGAAACACCCGTCTAGCAGAAAACACTATCCCTAATTTCCCCCACTCTTTATCTGTATCTAAATCTGGACGTGGATTCCATGAGTAAAGCTTCTTTCTTAGAACTGTACGCCTGTGGAATTGTCTTCCATTTTCCTGCTTTCCAGCTGACTACAATATGGTTGTCTTCAAGTCTAACGTAAACAAGTTTTTAATGAACCTTTCCATATAAGTTAACAAATTTACCGAATTTCCATTATTACCGATTACTATATTGCCCAATTTCTATTGTACACTCTTTAACCCTTATCCTCGAGTAGCCTCTTGGCCTTGATAAGTGGTGATGCCTATGTAAAAAAAAAAAGAAAGTTCGTGTGGTACCAAAGCTCCAAGTTTTTGTGTGAATCCCATCGACTGAAGATGGCGTGAAATAGTCGCAAAATCACACTTCATCTTTTCACCCAATTCTCTGCATGTCTGATGGCCATCTTCCTTCCAAAGAACCCTGAGTTGCTCTTCGTCTATCTTGATCAGTCTTCTTGAACGAGGTGCATCATTGAGGTAAAAAACTTGAATCTGGTAAAGCAATCTCGAACAGTTCACTCTCAGCTATAGCGTTTTCTCCATATACGGCACAAATATCCTTGGTCATATCACTCGACATTTGATCTCGATTAAAGACGAAAAGAAGAAGGTGCCGAAAATGTGATTTTCTTTTTTATCTACTTGACAATCCATTTGACGGTTCTGAAAAACGATAAAAAATATATATATGAACAAAAAACGATGACTATTATCTTTTAGACCATAGTACGTGCTTTCTAATAATATATAACACTTTGCGAAACATCAAAACATGTTTTGAAACAAATATTTTCTATGAAACAGCGGGAACTCATGCAACAACCTGATAGAATGCTTACATCAAATCCGTTGCCAATGTCGATGGTAAAATCATTAGGTCATTATATCGCTCTCAAAGGCATCTTACTCCCGACGCAATCATCTACTTGTACAACAAAATACACCAGACTCTGTTCCGTCTGCCTGCTTCCCACCGGACTACAACTTGGATGTCTTCAAGTCCAACGTTAACAAATTCCTAATGAACCGCCCCCTTAAGTAAACACTTCATCAAATCTCCACACTAACGTAATGTACTTGCAATAACCCTTATCCCTGAGTGGCTTCCGGGCCTTGATAAGTGGTGATCACTGTGTAAAAAAAAACATAAGATAAAGTACTGTTGGGACATCTGGTGAGAAACTGCCCTGAGTACCCGAACAGGGTAAAAAACCGACTTCGAAATCTAGTGGATGATGTCCTTTTATCCTCCTTACTATCTCTTTCTCACAGAAAAGACGCTGCGAACCTATCTCTGTTCTATCGATATAAATAAAAAGTATAATTGTATGTGCTCAACGGAGCTTTTTATCTATAGTTCTCGCTCTTGGACAGTAACACGTCTCATATGCACTGAGGATTGCCGAAAGGATGAAACACTAGTGTCTGTAGGTATTTAATAGTTATTATAGTAAATAATTATGCCAGCCTCTTTAAGAAACTTGTTTCTTATTGGTGAGCACTTTAAGTTGAATTAAAAAGTCAGGCAATTTAGCTCTTATGTGCAGATCGTCATATAATGATTAGATCACTCTGACTGACGTTAAAAACATTTAATGAAATAAATGTTTATAATTCAACAGCATT
>NC_136500.1:146014617-146024617 GCF_053919585.1 Euprymna scolopes | reverse complement strand
AGATCATTAATTAGATAACATAATTGAAACCGTCGTCAGATGCAAACAATATAATCAAATATGAAAACGACAAACTATTTGTCAATTAAATGAATACCATGAAATCTACGATACACACGTCTATCCAACGGAATTAACATTTTTAAAAAGTTGAGTTGACTGTTATCAGTCTCGTAACTCTCGCTCTCTTCATTTCGTCCTGACATCATCACAGTCCATGAACGATGTTCCTGACAAAGGAGAAAGAATTGCTGTTTCTAGGTCGGATTCTGTTTCATCCACTTACTGTTGGCTGTTTTTTGACCTTGAATATTTTTTTCCTTTTTCAGCTCTATACATCTGGTGGCTTCCTGCTGTGTCTGGGTCGATCCTTACAAAATATACAATCGATATCATTTCATTAAAATAATTAATGATACAGAGGCGATTATCAAAAATATTCAACAGAAAAAGAAAAGGCAACAATTAACTAAGAAATCAAGCAAAAAACTATATGCGCCCCTCCCCGACTGATGCCTATAATTTTAGGAATAAAATAAAAAAATTAGCCCCCCAAAAGTGTGTTTGTCACCCCTAAAACACCAAGCTCCAGGATTTTTCCAGAGTAAAATCTTACGTTTCCAGATGTATATATGCATATAATCTTCCTAGTGGGTTATTTTCAGCAAAACCTAATGATCGGAAAAGATGCTGTGCCCCGAAAAGTGTTATTTGGGCCATTTTGACTCCCTTGTGACGCAACCAGAATTTTTATAAAAAATCTGAGAATGTTAAATTCCCGCCTTATAACTTCATGCAAAATTTCAGAAAAATGTAATGAGTAGTTATTGAGAATTTTGGGAACGAACGGACGGCGTATGAGATTGATTTCTTAGGTCCAAATCCGACTAAGTCGGTGGACCAATTATAAGAGTAAATGCGTATACTAAACCGATGTTACGATAATCGGGTTCATCGCTGGTCTATTTCAAGACTTAAATAAACATCAGTGTCACGCCTGCCAATTTGTGGTCTTGCGATGATTCTAGATTGAAAGTAAGCATCTCGCAAGCATTTTACTTCATTTCATTTATCGAATCGGAACATCTGTTTGCTTTGGATCCATTTCTTCATCGACTTTCAGATTGGCATCTGTTTTGATAGCCTGTTGAATGAATTAGTATGAAGCAGGATAGCTTAATTCTATTACATTTTTTTTTTACGTCAGCTTGAAAATATATAATGCGCGTGGAAAGAATTTGGAAACACATCTTTTCATAAATTTTTATTACTTTTTATCAATAAAAGATCATAGCCACACTTCATTAATATACGCAATCCTATTGAATTCAGTACTTTTCAGAACACACACACACACACACACACACACACACACACACACACACACACACACATATATATATATATATATATATATATATATATATATATATATCCACAGCTAGACAACGTCGTAGCTCACAATAGCAATGAGAGCCAACAAACAGGAAACCGGTTTGTTTGCTGTTATGGCTCTTGTGAGCTGCGACGTTATCTAGCTGTGGAAATAATTGTGTATTCTCTCGCATTCTGAAGGTTATATATGAAGGTTATATATATATATATATATATATATATATATATATATATATATATATATATAAAGTAAATGATGAATGGTAAAATAACCGAAAAAGTGCTCAATACTACTGCAGAGCAAAATATATTTTTATTACCGCTTTTTTATCTACTTAATTACATACGTTTTCACTACCGAAATCGAATTAACGGACCGATAGTTTCATCAGGCTTTACAGATTTATAATCTAATGAAACTATCGGATCATTAACTCGATTCCGGTAGTGGAAGCATAGATACCTAAGCAGATAAAAACAGTAATATATATATATATATATATATATATATATATATATATATATATATATATATATATTACTGGTATTCTATGTAACTTTTAAATATGACTAGAAATCAACCCGTCATTGCCCGGTCGCAAAATACGCTTAAATATGATATTTTGATTGATGCAGAGTTTGTATTTTTTATTTTATCATATTTGATTTAAAAAGTTAAAAAAAAAATGACTTGTACACCACCACCGAGAATCGAACCAAAACGTTTAGCTTACGATTTACTTTTTCCTATGATATTAATGCCTGAGCTATGAAGATATGTTTTCTGCAAGGCTAAAAATCAAAACATGGACCAATAGCTATTACGTTATGCATGCATATTCGTAATGTCATCGTTCGACCTTCACCGGCAAATTTAATTTTTTTAATTTTAACACTTTTGCATCGATTTTACCCGGGTAAAACGTGAATATCAAGTTACGCATGGGTCTGAATATATATTATGTTTCATGTCTGTAGACTAAAAACAGATAGAGGAGTTTAGTAGGCAACATTATTTAAATAAATACATATACGCATACATAAATATACATAGAAAAACGCTTGTGTTTGCTATAACCTTTTTCTGCAAATATTACGCAAGTATAAATCATGTAGAATATCTGCATGAATATAATTACACGCGTAATAGTTAATTAAAGATGATCATCCCATAAGAAATCCGAAAAAATAATAGGGAATTAATTAAAATGAATTTTTCAAAGAAAAACCTTTTGCAGATAACCCATATATAACAAAGTTATATTTTCTTTTTAAATAAATAGAAAAAGGTTCGCCTTTTGTTCTTGGCCTTCGGGCGAAGATCTTTTTTCTGTGTAGTATCTGTTCTGCAAATGCTGCAAACAACGTAATACGTGGGGGGAAACCCCACATATCAGACTATTACTCTTGAGCAATCAGTTTTGGTTAATGTAGGGGAAACCCTTCATACCAATTGTCACTAAAGTTTTCAAATTTCCCATTTAAATTTTACTTTAAAAATAAGTGTCTTCAAAAAGTGTGTGACCATCTTTCACTTTATATACATACATACATACATATATATATATATATATATATATATATATATATATATATATATATATATATATATATAGCTTAATCACACTCTTTCACAGTAGAGATCCCTAGATGTAAGAGAGCCTTCTATTCCAATAGTTTCCTCCCCAGAACCGCTAGACTTTGGAACTCTCTTCTGGGACCCTGCTTCCCCAACTGTACTGACATGCAGAAGTTCAATGTAACGTGAACAGACATCTTACTGCCCAACTCCCTCCATAGTATCCCTGTAGCTTATGTCCCTGATAGTAGCCCCCTACATCAAAGTGGCGATGTGCCTTGTTCGGGGTGAAAAAGTTATAATATACATACACACACACACACACACACACACACACACACACACATATATATATATATATATATATATATATATATATATATATATATATATGTAGAGAGAGAGAGAGAGAGAGAAAGAGAGAGAGAGAGAGAGAGAGAGAGAGTTGTACGTAATACATCGTGTTTGTTTTTTAGTGGCGTACAATCCAGTCAAAACTCAACTGATAAAATAACTGAATATGTCTATTTAAATAAAGGAGGCCATGTTTATATGTTTATTATTGGATTTGGTTGAAAGTCATTAATTAATCAAAATACCCTGAATTTGAATTCCATCTGAAGACTTCTTCAGCTGAAGCCTTAGACTTGAGATATTTTCTATAATCAAAATAACGTAATGGATTTTTGATGCAAAATTAGAAAAAAGGTTTCTAGACATAAGGTTTAGTATCATTCTATGTTGATTTTAATCTTCATAAGGAGACATCAAGAACATGGACCGAGTCGGAGAATCTGTGGAGAGATAAAGAGTTATTTTTTCTTTTGCTTTTGATAAGCTGTGCTTTGTAGTGACTTGTTGTGTACAAACCGTTTTCTAATCAAAGTAGAGCTGCACGTCAATGTTTGTGGAGTGCAAGTGATGCTCGTTTATTGTCCAAAAACACGGAGGAAGACAAATGACTATTTCCCACTTTAGCGAATACAAACGACATTAGAGACACGCGGATGTAGATGTAGCGATACTGGAATGAAAATAAAAGAATAGTTCATGTGAGGTAAGGAAAAGTAATTTTTGGATTAGTAAATTAGAGATGAGAGTTACGTCATTACTGAAAATCGACGTTGCAGAGAAACAAGGTCGAGTGCTCGAGTAAAAATGAACGGACCCCCGTTACAAGTTTTCCACTACCTATACGTAACCCTAACCTATACGTAGTGTTAGAAATAGAAGTTGAAGTTCGTATAAATGTAACGGCTGTAAAACACTTAAGCAAATCCCAGAGCTAATAATGATGTCATTAGTTGTTCTTTTTAATTTCTTCTATCATTGCAACCACAAGTGGAAAAGAAACGCAAAGATCCACATAACTAAGGCCAATATGAGAGCAAATTTTACGATATTTCGTGCGACAAAGTAAACAATTCAATCATGCAGTCCGATCAAATAAATATATGCTCAGTAACCCCCTCATGGTCATGCAGGGGTAACTAAAACACAATTGCCGTTTAAATACTACTCATCGTAAGCTGGTCCCCGCGGATCACAATGAACTATCCAAGAATGTCCGTTATGTTCGTTGTATTTACAGATTGGTACTCGTCATCGGCTTCTATAGACAGTAGACTGTTTTTTTTTTGTCTATGAGCAAAGTGTTGTATCTGTTCTAATGCTACACTAACTTTTCTCTTTTCGGTGAGTGTAGAAAAACCATTCTAAATTGAGATAATTTTTATCTACATCTCAATCTAAAGCTCCCCTTTTCGGGGAGTTGGTTTCTCTTCCATGAAAACCCGACACAATGCTTAAATCTACCATTGTGTGTGTGCAGTCAGTACCAACCCTATTCAGGGTTTAACCGGCTTCCTCCGAAGGAGGGAGTTTCATGGGAGTATGAAACAAGCGGTCCCCAGTCGCATGTATATCCCCGCTAGGGGAGATGACGACGTTAGGTTTTTGCAACTTTTTGCAGGGAGGTGTCGACGTCCTCCTACATACAGCACCTGGACTTCCCAAATTGGTCACCCATTTTAGTAATGACCAGGCTCAACGTTGCTTAACTTCGGTGATCTGACGGGAACCGGTGTGTTAACGTGATTATGCCGTATATCTACCATTGTGCCCGGGCGAGTAAAAAAAAAAAAAAAAAAAAGAAAGAAAGAAATAGGAGGACCACATTTATCATAGAGTACTCGACATTTTCAAATAATTAATTTACGTACATAGTAACAAAAGAGGAGTTGAAAAAACTAGTCGAAAACAGATTCGACCTATTTTCACGTAGAATTGAGTTGTAGTTATCAAATGCGCCCTTGCATCTGTTTGATCGGTTCCGTCTGTTGGTCGACTACGCTGTCAAGTTTGAAAGTTTCGTATCAGGCTTATCTTTTACTGAATGACAACAAAAATTAAATAAAAAGGAGATGAAAATTTTACTCCGGGAAGTAAATAAGCCAACTGGCTTCTTATCAACGGAATCGTGTTGTGTAAGAGTGTATGAAGAAATGAAAAAAAAAAAATAAAAAAATAAAATAAAAAAGAATTCTGTGAATACGAAAAAGGGTACTTCGAGACACGAATAGCCTTAATAGATCGTTCCCGTTTCAGACACAACACGACGACCTTTGGCTGGTGGGCGTAAATCTATGGATAACAACAAACAAAACTAGAAAAGCGTTACTAAGTGGGCGTGAATGCTTACTTTGCATAAAATGCTCGGCCACAATTCCACAGCTGTTATTCTAATGAAAAGCGAGAACGAAAGAAAAGTTAAAAAAGTATTACGACGCGTGTTATTATTTGCGTTATTATTTGTGTTATTATTTGTGTTATTATTTGTGTTATTATTAGAACTATTTCAAACTTAAACATGGTATTCAAATTTTAAATATGGTATTTAAAATTTAAACGTGCTATTTTAAACTTAAACATTCTATTTCAAACTTAAACATTCTATTTCAAATTGTAAAAAAATTATTTCAAATTGAAACCTACTATTTCAAATTTAAACATTTTATTTCATAATAAACATATTACTTGAAATTTAAACATGCTATTTGAAACTTAAATGTCTTATTCCAAATTGAAACATACTATTTTAATTTTAACATGTTATTTCATAATTAAACATATTTTATCAAACTTAAACATCCTATTTAAAACTTAGACATACTATTTTAAACTTAAACATCCTATTTTAAACTTAAATATTCTATTTCAAATTTAAGCTATTTCAAACTTAAGCTATTTCAAACTTAATCATGTTATTTCATAGTTAAACGTATAATTTAAAACTTAAACATGCTATTTCAAACTTAAGCGTTGTCAGACAAACGAAAAATGGTACTACAAATATAACCACACTGCCCGCGCGGCCCTCCGTGGCCCGGGCAACAAGATTAAAGTGTAGTATCAGTTCCGACAGATACTGCAAGCAAAGACCATATGTGGGAGAAACCCCACGTATCAGACCTTGGTCAATGTAGGGGCAACCCGTCATACCAATTGTCACTATCCAGCTCCCATTTCCCACCCATCGGGAGCTGGCCCCCTTTTTCCCTCCCTCCTCCCTCTCTATCCACATTAAAAAACGGCCCTGTGTCTATTTTGCTCAGTGGGGAAGCAAATAAATACATACAAATATAACCACGCAAAACCAATGAAAATGATATCTTAAATTTAAGCTTGAGAGACTAACGAAAATATATTTAAATATCAGGGTGATATTTTAGCTTGACGAAAATATATTTTAAATTTTAGGTTGATTTTTTTAAAAATAAGCTTGACAAACTAACGTAAGTATATTGTATTTGTATGATATTTCAAAAATAAAGCTTGACAAACTAACGTAAGTATATTGTATTTGTATGATATTTTAAAAATAAGCTTGACAAACTAACGTGAGTATATTTCAAATTTGAAGAATATATTTTAACCTAAAGCTTCACCAACATAGAAATAATATTTAAAATTCAAGAGTGATATTTTAAAAATAAAGCTTGACGGACCGACGAAAAATATTTCAAATTTGAAGATTATATTTTAAACCAAAGCTTGAAAGAACTACGAAAGTATAGATTCTAAATTTGACGATAATATTTTAAACTTTGACAGACAAACGAAAAATAAATTTCAAATTTAAAGGTGATATTTTTTAGCTACATCATGAAAAACCCAACGAAGGTATATTTCAAATTTAAATCTTCACAATATAAAGATGACAGATTAACAGCACGTTACTTCAAATTTAAGCATGACAGATAAAATAAAAATGTATTTCTTAAATCCGTGGCGCAACGGATAAAGGCGTGTATTAATAATCCGTTCTAAGTCAGTATTCTGGAGGTCTTTGGTTCAATCCAAATCAACCAAGAGTTGCAAAGAACAAGAAAAAGAAAGCGAGCCTTTAGATTTTAGAGAGTCTAAAGAAATCTCAATTCTAATAGGTCCGTATTATCAGCATATGTTAGGAGGTGAGCAGTCATAAAAAAGCGTCGCTCACCTCCTTACATATTTTTACGATTTTTAACACCAGGAAATTCATCATAAACTTTTGTTTTACGGAACGAAAATTGAAAACTTTTTTACACAATATAGCTGAGAAGTTAATCTATAAAATATAATAATTGTTATAAATCTGGTCGAAAAATGAGAGCGCGGTGAAGCTTTAAAGCAGTTCTGACTAAAACTGCCACTTAACCATCTATTCAAATACTACCGTGTTTGGATGATATATATATATATATATATATATATATATATATATATATATATATATATGAATGGATGATGAAAGGATACCGAAGCAACTCCTGTATGGCCAATTAGACAGAGGCCGTCGAAACGTGGGACGACCATGGTTGCGTTACAAAGACAAAATAAAGTCTAATTTGCAGGTTCTAAATATTGAATATAACAACATTGAGCTAACTGCAAAAGACAGAAGGAAGTGGATAGAAATGTGTGACAGAAAAATCAAGGAGTTCTCGGCGTTTTGCATCGAAAAACTAAAAGAAGCGAGAGTCAAGTCAAAAAATAATACTAAGCAGTGTGGAGCTAAATTCTCGCATTTATACGTCTGTCAGCATTGCGGTCGCCATTGCAGGTCTCTAGCAGGACTAAAGTGCCACATACGTCTAAGTGAATGTCGACACACTGAGTTCTAGACCTTCAGGTCAATTGTCGGAGTCTCATACGTCGAAAACCGACGGAGAGTCCATCATATATATATATATATATATATATATATATATATATATATATATATATATATATATATATATATATATATATATAGAGAGAGAGAGAGAGAGAGAGAGAGAGAGAAAAGGAGATAGTGAGAGAGAAAAAGCGAGTCTTTAGATTTTAGAGAGAGTCTATAGAAATCTCAATTCAAATAGGTCCGTACTATCAGCAATGCTATAACACCTGCCTCATCGCCGCAATGTTGTATCCTTTGTTTGACAAGTACTATTATCGAATGTGCACTGATGACTTCATAGCACATATGACCCCCTCGACGTACATACTCCCAACTAACCCAGCCAGCAGCAAACTTCCACGTGTTCACTGTTGAAGTCCTAGATTCCAGAAAACCTTCTACTTTAACAGTTTCTTCTCACGGACTGCTAGACTTTGGAATTCCTTACCTGCTTTTGCTACTCTGACTGTACTAACATGCAGAAATTTAAATGCAACACGAACAGACATATCATGGCTCAACTCCCTACATGTATATATGGCCACACGTTCCAATGGCAATAAGCGTTTTTTTTGTGGTGAAAAGGAGCAAAAATAAAAAATGAAAAAGAGTAAGACTATAATACTGATAAAACTTTAACTTTAAACTAAGCAACAATTTTGTTTATCTTCATGGAATTATTTTCTATAATATAAATCTCACCTGTCTGTTTAAATGTATGTATGTATGTATGTATGTATGTATGTGTGTATGTATGTACTTATGTATGCCTAAAACTTTCGACAGAGGCGACAGATTTTCACGAGAGTGCTATCATTTTGAAGCTGGATATCTCGGACGGAAAATATCAAACAATTGGCCAAAAACATTAATTGCTTCACCTTCAACTGGGCAATTTTCTACAAGGAGGGGTCGATTTTTTCCGAGCCATTTTTGCAAGTCATCATATCGGTTGGATTGAGTTTGCCTAATTTTAACGTTCCGAACTTCCGGTTGCATCATGGAGTAGCGGTAAGATGTCACATTTGCATTCACTTTCTTTTTCGCCTTCGCGTCACGGGTTAAAGCCGGCCTGCCTACTACAACTGTTTTTTTTTTTTTGCTTAACACACACCTCCAAAGAACCGGGCAACGGCAGGCACCAAGGCTAGTAATATATCACATAGAATTTATAGTTAATCGTTTATTATTAGGTTAAGTCTATAATAATCAAAACAGCCTAAATGTCCAAATGTATTATTGACTCAAGAATTCTATTATATTTACATATTAGGCGAGGAATTCAGTTTTGTATGTTTGTTTATTGCCTACATTTTAAAGCCTCTATTCTTTGGAAGCTAAAATGAATAAAATAATATTACGTGTGGCTTTTTAAAATGTTTTATTTCATTGTTTTAGAATTTTCCAAATGAAAAAAAAAAAAAACGAAGAGAGAGTAAAATAATCAAAAAAAAAAACGTATATTTTTCTTTTTCCGCTAATTTTATGTTCAAATAATTGCGTTGCTTTCCTGAATTCTGAATTCCTTAAAGAAAAAGTTAAAACAACACACAACGTTCTCTAATACCGTCAGTAGGAATATAGCAACGTCATTTCTCGCAGGACAGGGTAGGGTTTTATCACGTGACATGAGCAGATTCATATTTGTTTTTCCATTTTACATCGTGGATTCCATCTAATGAAGCATCGTCCTATCTATCTATCTATCTATCTATCTATCTATCTATCTATCTATCTATCTATTCTTCTGTTTGTTTATAAATCTAGCCAACGCTAATAACTGCAATAAAACACATAAAAAACACACAGAAAACCCTTAACCCCAG
>NC_136500.1:145987117-146009617 GCF_053919585.1 Euprymna scolopes | reverse complement strand
ATACACTGTATAATTACGTTGACACACTCGTTCTCGTTAGATCTCCGGAGTTAAGCAACATTGAGCCTGGTCATTACCAGATAGGTGACCAATTTGAGCATTCCAGACACTGTATGTAGGAGGACGTGGAGACCTCCCTGCAACAGCTGCAACAGCCTAACGTCGTCATAAATATATATACATGCGATTCGGATCCATTTGTGAATTTTATACTCCCGTGAAACCCCCTCCTTCGGAGGAAGCCGGTTAAACCCGGCTATGGTTAGTGTCGCAGTTTCATTGTTTTTCAATCGACGAAGCATACATGCATCACTTCATTCCGGACTCAAATTGGGACTCAGTTTTATGAACAGCAGCACATGAAAACTGTCCTTAACGACCAAAAACGTAAACATCAGCATATAAAGTTTTGGCTTCTATATTTTGGAATAAAAAAGTATTTCATTTGTCAATTACCATTGAAAAAGAAGAACCATATGTAACAAAAGTCTTTAAAAACAATCAAACAAAAAAACACAAATCAAGAATAAAAAGTGCTATTTTGCCAAGTTTATGCGCCCCCCCCCTCTGCTACAAGTCGCAAACTGCCTCAACACCCGCATATTTTTAGATCTAATCTCTGGTGCATAGTGACTGTTTGCAGAGCTAACAAGAATGCATCAAAGAAAGAGATTCGGTTCCAATGAAGAACTGATACCAGACATTCAGGTGTACTTTGTGGCCAAAGTCAAATCGATCTACAGAAAAAGGGGGATGGAATTGTTAGAGCAATGCTATCAAGTTAGAAGGTGACTATATTGATGAATGAATTGAAGGAGACTATATTGATGAATGAATTGAAGGAGACTATATTGATGAATGAATTGAAGGAGACTATATTGATGAATGAATTGACAGAGACTATATTGATGAATGAATTGAAGGAGACTATATTGATGAATGAATTGAAGGAGACTATATTGATGAATGAATTGACAGAGACTATATTGATGAATGAATTGAAGGAGACTTAATGTATGAATGAATGGAAGGAGACTATACTGATGAATGAATTGAAGGAGACTATATTGATGAATGAATTGAAGGAGACTATATTGATGAATGAATTGAAGGAGACTATATTGATGAATGAATTGAAGGAGACTATACTGATGAATGAATTGAAGGAGACTATATTGATGAATGAATTGAAGGAGACTATATTGATGAATGAATTGAAGGAGACTATATTGATGAATGAATTGAAGGAGACTATATTGATGAATGAATTGAAGGAGACTATATTGATGAATGAATTGAAGGAGACTATATTGATGAATGAATTGAAGGAGACTATACTGATGAATGAATTGAAGGAGACTATATTGATGAATGAATTGAAGGAGACTATATTGATGAATGAATTGAAGGAGACTATATTGATGAATGAATTGAAGAGGATTATATTGATGAATGAATTGAAGGAGACTATATTGATGAATGAATTGAAGGAGACTATATTGATGAATGAATTGAAGGAGACTATATTGATGAATGAATTGAAGGAGACTATATTGATGAATGAATTGAAGGAGACTATATTGATGAATGAATTGAAGGAGACTATATTGATGAATGAATTGAAGGAGACTATACTGATGAATGAATTGAAGGAGACTATATTGATGAATGAATTGAAGGAGACTATATTGATGAATGAATTGAAGGAGACTATATTGATGAATGAATTGAAGGAGACTATATTGATGAATGAATTGAAGGAGACTATATTGATGAATGAATTGAAGGAGACTATACTGATGAATGAATTGAAGGAGACTATATTGATGAATGAATTGAAGGAGACTATATTGATGAATGCATTGAAGGAGACTATATTGATGAATGAATTGAAGGAGACTATATTGATGAATGAATTGAAGGAGACTATATTGATGAATGAATTGAAGGAGACTATATTGATGAATGAATTGAAGGAGACTATATTGATGAATGAATTGAAGGAGACTATATTGATGAATGAATTGAAGGAGACTATATTGATGAATGAATTGAAGGAGACTATACTGATGAATGAATTGAAGGAGACTATATTGATGAATGAATTGAAGGAGACTATATTGATGAATGAATTGAAGGAGACTATATTGATGAATGAATTGAAGGAGACTATATTGATGAATGAATTGAAGGAGACTATATTGATGAATGAATTGAAGGAGACTATACTGATGAATGAATTGAAGGAGACTATATTGATGAATGAATTGAAGGAGACTATATTGATGAATGCATTGAAGGAGACTATATTGATGAATGAATTGAAGGAGACTATATTGATGAATGAATTGAAGGAGACTATATTGATGAATGAATTGAAGGAGACTATATTGATGAATGAATTGAAGGAGACTATATTGATGAATGAATTGAAGGAGACTATATTGATGAATGAATTGAAGGAGACTATATTGATGAATGAATTCAAGGAGACTATATTGATGAATGAATTGAAGGAGACTATATTGATGAATGAATTCAAGGAGACTATATTGATGAATGAATTGAAGGAGACTATACTGATGAATGAATTGAAGGAGACTATATTGATGAATGAATTGAAGGAGACTATATTGATGAATGAATTGAAGGAGACTATATTGATGAATGAATTGAAGGAGACTATATTGATGAATGAATTGAAGGAGACTATATTGATGAATGAATTGAAGGAGACTATATTGATGAATGAATTGAAGGAGACTATATTGATGAATGAATTGAAGGAGACTATATTGATGAATGAATTGAAGGAGACTATATTGATGAATGAATTCAAGGAGACTATATTGATGAATGAATTGAAGGAGACTATATTGATGAATGAATTGAAGGAGACTATATTGATGAATGAATTGTAGTTTTGCTTAAACTTTCGATTCAAGACTTGAAGTAATGTTTTAAGTATAAAACATGATATTTATACGAATTAAACTGCCAACAAAAACAAAGATGCATACTCTAATTTCCCTTTCATTACTGCTGCAAAAACCGAAAAAAAATTGAATTATCACAGAAGCAATCAAGTGCAAAAAATAATAATTAATTAAAATACACTTTGCTGTATTGACTGTTTTTTGTGCCTAAAATACTATTCACCAAATTTTCAGATTGTAATTTTTTAAAAATAAGATCAACATTACTTAAAATAGTGAAACATCTCATGTGTAAAAATAAAATCGTTTTCAGAACGTGGCTAAAATAAATGTACAATGGTTGAAAAATGTGATTTAAAAATGATATCTAAGTTACAGTTAAAGCATTTTTACTATTTTAAGTAATTTAAATTTAATTTGAACTGATACATATAAAAACATCCAGATTTACAACGAAACAATAATCAAAAACTGTCTGGAGACGACCGTAGAAAATCAGTTGAAAGTACTTGCAAAAAAAATACAAAAACAAAAAAACGAAAAACAACGGAAACGACTATAGAACTTTCATACACAAATTCGGCCGAAATATTAGAACGACCATTCGAATAATTGAAAAATTACAAAGAAAGACGATTAAGCAGAAACACTCCGTTCTGTTCAACAATGTCTGTCTTAATGAAAACATGTGCCTAAATACACCATATATATATATATATATATATATATATATATATATATATATATATATATATATATAATCTGTATGTGTGTGTGTATGTGTGTAGTGTGTGTGTATGTGTGTATGTGTGTGTATGTATGTTTATGTGTGTATGTGTATATATATGTGTGTGTATGTATGTGTGTGTATGTGTGTGTATGTGTGTGTGTGTGTGTGTGTAGGGAATAAGACCGGAAGTTTAAAAAAGCAACGTTTAATTCAATGTATTAATACTTAAAAGGAACATTGCTCATAGTACTGTAGATATATAATAAGCTCAATATGTATATTTATCCTAGAGCTATATCATTCTATATGTTGTCAATTCTTGCCAATATTATTTTTCAATATTAATAAAACGAATATCGTTTCCGAAACGATCGTACACTCAATATGATTTTGTTTTGTTTTCTCCTTTTGAAACTGATTCGTAATTTACAATTATTAATTTTTATCCTAAATATAAATATATCTCTAGAATAAATATACCTATTGAGCTTGCTATATATATATATATATACAGTACTATTCATTTAAAGTATTAATACATTAAATTAAACCTTGCTCTTCTAGACTAGTTCCCTCTGTAAATTATAAGTAGCTCCTTCTCATTGGTAGAGCTTTCTCCGTACTTGTAGATATGTTTCACAAATAAAACATACAATTATCGACTCAATGCATAGCCATCCTATCTAATGGCATCTTTTCAACTAGCTTCATTGAAAGTGTTAATTCATTCGTAAGGAATATGAGATTGAAAACCTACCACTTCGAAAACCATCACACCGTAATAAACCGCCCAGTTGATGTACAACACCACGAACTGGAAAATACTACCCTCAACGAAGCTCAAACACAAAGAAAAGCGGCGAAATTCTATAAACTAAAAGCATACATAAACCTAAAAAAAACAAAAAACAAGGACGCAAAACGATTTAGTCAACCTAATTAAAAATATTCAATTGAAAAATAACAAAAAATATGTAACTGAAACCCTTAATAAATAAATAAATTCATTAAAGCAATATCAAAAAACCACCAAAATAAACTAATAGTCCCGGCGGATAAAACTAGAAACTTTTGTACCGTGGACTGTATACAATACAAAAATCTCATATATAAGGCACTTAATAAAGATTATAAAACTACAAGTACTGCACAGAATAAAAAATATCCTAACTAAACTAAATATAGACATATGTACTGAAATAACAGTACCAGGTACCCCAATATTTTCTTTAAAAGATCACAAAGACGATTTTAATATAAACTCTTCAATAAGACGCATTTGTCCCCCAATATGAGATATAGGCTTAGTAAGTGAAAATATATACAAAATACCTACTATGGCAATCTTTTAGCCAGACCATTGAATGGTTTTCACAATAAAACGAATGTTAAATTCCTTTCTTTCGACATAGAATCATATTACATATCTATATCACTAATCCTTTTAAATAAACCCCTTTTAATGGTCCGGAAAATAACATATATAACTCCAGACGAAACCAAACTAATACTGTTGGCTAGAAAGTCTATAATAAGTTTTGACAATGCCCCTGATAATTTCAACATCTTATTGGGTTCGACGGACTCCATTCAGGTCAGTGATCTACTGGGCCTTTTTTCTCTTGGGTGAAATCCACAAAATACTCCATAGCCAATTCCAATTAGAAGGGGGCCTTTACAGAGACGATGAACTCTTCATAACTAACTCAACAAACAAAAATTACGAAAAAGTAATTTCATCCCCACACAAACTCTTTACAAAGTATGGATTTACTATAAAAATCGACCCTAATACAAAATAGTTTATTTCTTAGACGTAACACTAAACCTGATAAACTCTACTTTTGAACCTCACGATAAACCCAACCAATCTGTACTATATGTCCATAATGAATCAAACCACCCTAAGTCAATAATAAAATCGACAGTCCCTAATGTCTCTTTAAGAATCTCTAAATTATCTGCTAACAAATCTATATTTAATGAAAACACAAAATACTACAATGATGCGCTTAAAAATCCAGGATATAAAACAAAAATAAGATAGCAAAATAAAAAGGATAAAAATACAAATTATATTAAACAAATTATATTTAAATGCAGTAAAACTACAATAATTATCATGAACCCTGCAAAAACGTAATAATGGCCATATCAACCCATAAAAAATTTACAAAAAATAATCCAACTATAATACAAAACTAAATTAAACCACACAAATCAGTCATTAACACCAATAAACTCAACCAGCATGTCAGGAAATATAAAAACAGACATAGGGATACTCTGTGTTTTAACCTCCATACTCTAAGAATATTAAAACAAATATAGCCAGAGAAATATTCAAAATATTAGAAAAAACTTTACACCCACATAAATACAGTACAATATTCAATAAAAACACAATAAAAATATCTTATTCGACAATACCAAACTTAAACCAACAAATGATTAGCAATAACATCCAAAAATTAAGAAAATACAAAATATAAATAGACAACCTATAACAAGCTGTAACTATAGAAACAAGAACACATGTCTTTTACAAGGCACCTGTAAAAGAAGAATAGTAATTTACAGCTGCACAATAACAAAAAAGTCCATATGCAAATTCTAATAACAATTCTATAAAACAAAATGCAATATACATTGGATCTATATAAGGCCCCCAAACACAGAATCTCAACACATAACCACTCTTTCAAAAACAGACCCAAAAAGCAAACAAAAATAACAAATAAATTTGGCACCTCAAAGGGATCAAAATTCCCTTTAATATAAAATGGAAGATACTAAGCTTTTTTAAAACATATAAACCTGGTGACAAATTTTGCACTCTTTGTAGATATTAATCTCTGACTATACAAAAATTAAATGACAATAAGTCAACATGTTTTAACCGAAAAGAAGAAATATTATCATGATGCATACATAGCAGGGAAAAATATAACAACAATAAAAACAAACAATATAATAATTAGAAAAAAAGTAGAAAATTAATCCAATTATATTATTATTATCATTAATATTAATTTTTTACTTGTTAGTATTATTTATTATTTATTATTACTCTTAATATTATGAATATTATCATCATTATTAATTTATTAACCATTAATTTAAATTTTTTTAAATAGAATAAACAATAAACATTACTATTAACAAAATATTGCTCCACGTACATAAAATTAGAATTACCTTTTTTAAATTAATAAGTAGACACAACATGATTCTTTCATATAAAAATTTAAAAAAATATAAAAAATTAAAATAAACATATATAAAACACTAATACAATATTTTACTCTATTTAAGGAAAGAAATATAAAATAATTTATATACGAAAATTACAAATTTATCAAATATTTATTAATTAAGAAAAATATGACTATAAAATTTAAACAGTTATCCCCTTAGATTGTTTATAGATAAAAGAGTTCTTTAAAACCCCAGTTATCTCCCTTTCATCTTAAAAAGAATATCCAAAATTTGCGTCCATAAATCAGACGTTAGTTATTTTTAAATGCGGTAAAACATTTTATTTATCCAGGGTCATAACTTTAGAAATAAATAGTAAATAATTAATTCAATCATTTGTAACCAGAAAACAAAGACAACAACATGTCTATATGTATAGTGAAACACTTAAACAATTATTGACATCCTCTTCGCCATAAAGGTATTTAAAAATGTTTCCTTTAAAATATAATTTTCTTTCTAGGTATAAATCTCTTTCTTCAAAATCTAATTTTCCAATGTGTTTTTATTACATAATATTCACCCTATTTAAGAATTCGTATCATTTTTTCTTATGTATTCAAACTATTTTCAGGTTCGACTATCTTACTTATTACAAAAATGCTAGTTTATTTTGGTGTCTAACTCTATCACCACCCTCGTTCTGCTGATGAGGAGACAATATTTAAAAAACATTCATTCTTAATTATTGCCAATATTATTTGTCAATATTAGTAATGAATATCGTTTCCTAAAAGATCGTACACTCAATTTGATTTTGTTTTGTTTTTTCCTTTTGAAACTGATTCCTAATTAAAAATGATTAATCTTTATCCTCAATATATATATATATATATATATATATATATATATATACACATTCATATATATATATATATATATATATATATATATATATATACATATATATATACATACATATACATAAATACATACATATATATATATATATATATATATATATATATATATATATATATACAGGGTGTCCATAAAGTTCGTGTGCACTTTAAAAAATTTATAACTTTATTCATATTTCCGATAGAAATACTCTGGAAAAATGTTATAAAGTTTCATGTATCTAGTTTTAAGCATAGTTATTGAATAATTTTTCACCACAAAATTCGTAACAATTTTTAGATAAGTAAAAAATAAGTAAAAAGATATTTTCTTTTGTTTTTCAGAATCAATTTGATCCCATGGTTTCAATTGAGGAAAAAGTAAACTGTGTCCTTTGGTTGGCTGAAATGAAATCTACTATTGCTGTACAAAGAAAGTTTAGAATTGAATACAATAAAAAAGCGCCTCATAGGAACACCATTGTTAAATGGATGAAAAAATTTAAAGAGACAGGCTCTGTCCATGATAAACCACGGTCTGGAAGGCGATGTGTCAGTGACGAAAGTGTTGCTTCCATAGAGGAGCTCTTTACTGCAAGTCCAAGAAAGCCTGTAAGACGGGCATCATTGGAGCTCGGGCTGCCAAAGTCTACTGTGCATAAGATTCTGTGGGCAAAACTTCATATGAAAGCTTGAAAAACTCAATTACATCAACAGTTGTTAGAAGATGATTTTTATGCACGGCTAACTTTCTGTCACCAGTTCAATGAAAAACTTTGCAATGATGATGCATTTGTGAGTGAATTACTGTTTTCTGATGAAGCAACATTTCACATTAGTGGCAAGGTCAACAGGCATAATTACCGAATTTGGGAACTGAAAACCCAAATGAAACTGTTGAACATGAAAGGGACTCTCTTAAAGTTAATGTGTGGTGTGCTTTGGGAATAAATCGAAGCATAGGGCCATATTTTTTTGAAGATCGTGTTATTAACAGTGACAGCTACTTAGATATGTTGAAGAATTACTTTATTCCGCAATTTGAACAATTAAACTTGAAAGATGATACAGTGTTTCAACAAGATGGAGCTCCTTATCACTTTGCTCGTCGTGTTAGAAAGTTTCTAAATCAGGAATTTCCTAACAGATGGATCAGAAGGGGTGAACCATTTCATTGCCCTCCACGTTCGCCAGATTTGACTCCATTAGATTTTTGTATGGGGACATGTGAAAACAATTGTGTATGCAACCAAATCTAGTTCATTGGAAGATTTGAAAGCTAGAATAACTAATGTGATTTCAGGCATTACTATAAATCATTTGGCAAATGTTTTTCGTGAACTGCAAAATCGTATTGCCCTTTGTATTGCTAATGATGGAGGGCATGTGGAAAGTTAAATAAAATTTCAATAAAAGCTTAAAAAATATAGATTTACTTCTTTCAAATCCATTTTACAGATTATTTCTATTGCAAATACAAATAATTTTTTAAAGTGCACACGGACTTTATGGATATCCTGTATATATGTGATGTTAAAACATTTAATGCAATAAATGTTTAACATTCAACACCATCTCTCGCGGTTAATGGTCGCCGAATGGATATGGTCCTTGCTAATGGAGCCAGAGCGATAGAAGACTTCTATCATGTCTGAAAGTGACACAATGCTCAACGAGCGAGATCGGACAGATTGTTTTCATTGGTCGCCACGTTTGTTTTAGCGCACGCGTGCATTCAATTTTTGCACGTTCATACATTAATTCTGTATACTCACTTGCACTTTTATACATTAATTCTGTTTACTCACTATTCCGTAGCTTGCTATAACATATGCTGATCCAACGAGTCGCGGGCAATCTAGTAGGCACATAAAATCACACACACACACACACACACACACACACACACACACACACACACACACACACACACACACACACACATATATATGTTTTGAGAAAAATAGAAAAACCGAATGAAATTATTAAAAAATCAACGTTTCGTCCTTATTTCAGAGGACATCTTCAGGATAATTGAAATAAAAAATAAAAATGTAAGAAAAGAAAAAGTCATAGATCGTGCGAAAAAGACAGTTCTTGTATCATACCCATGTCGGGAAGGACAAACATGGGTAGGATTCAAGAACTGTCTTTTTCGCACGATCTATGACTTTTTTCTTTTCTTACATTTTTATTTTTTATTTCAATTATCCTGAAGATGTCCTCTGAAATAAAGACGAAACGTTGATTTTTTAATAATTTCATTCGGTTTTTCTATTTTTCTCAAAACATAACGCCAACCACCGCTGGTATTTTTTCATTCCTTATACATATATATATATATATATATATATATATATATATATATATATATATATATATATATATATATATATATATAAACTGCATCAATCGCTTTATTGCAGATTAGTAAAATATCAATATTTCACTAAATATACGTCACAACAAAATGAAAATTATATCATCAAACAACTGCTTTAAAATTAGTTATTTCCGCAAATTTTATTTAAATTCATGCGATATTCACAAAGTTTTGACATTTTATTATTTATCGTGAAATTTCCACTGTCCATCGCTTTATTTCAGATCTCTAAAAATGTTGTTTTAGGGCAAAAATTCAATGTCTTATCATGCGAACTTTATTTTTTATTATATTTTTCTGTCAAAGAATAATGAGAAAAAGCACATCCTAGGTGCTAAACCTCAAATAAATGAATTATTTAGCGATATATCCACCATTTTTTAAAAAATAACTAAAAAAAGCCTTTTGTCCCCCGGGGAAGTCAATTTTTCGATTTCAAAAAGGAAGTTATGGCTCTAGCAATATCAATTATGTTCTCCACAAAGCATCCTTTAAAGTAAATTGCTCTCCTCCCTCATAAACCCCTCTTTTTAATATTGACCAGAGATATTCAATTGGATTAAGGTCTGGAGAATATGGTGGTCAAATCATGAGAGTTTCTCCAAAGAAGCCCATAGATTCAAGGGAGGCTGCAGTCGCCCTAACTGAGTGGGATGGTTCATTGTCCTGCATAAACATCATCTGAAAGCGACGTGATAACAGTAGCTCATCTAGCCATGATGACAAATGTTTATCCAAAAAGGCAGTTTTACACCCTGTGGAACTCAGAATGGTCCAACCAACTTATCCCTAATGATTCCCGCCCAAAACATGATGACTCCACATCCTCGTTGACGGTGAACTCTGTAAGGGGTTTGACTTGCGTTCGAGTTCCAAACTTAGACCGATCAATCCGAACCGTCCAGAGTAGCACGGGTCTCATCTGTAAAAAGGAGACGTTGGAAATCCATTTTTATGTAATTCTGTGTCCAAGCCTTTCGTTTTTCCCTTTGTTGTTTGCTCTATGCAGACCTTGGAATAGTTTTGATGTTCTTTGACATCTCATTTAACACATTACATTTAACCTGTCTAGATCTTGGAGCGATTCCAGCTCTTGCAAAAATGGAAGCATTGGTGCTGTTTCGGTTTCTGCTGACTTCCTTATGAATTTTCCGGATATCACAATGTGAAATGTTTCTCCTGGTGCCCTTATCCTTTCTGGATTTAGTGTTGGGGTTGTTCACAAATGAAGCCAAAGTTCTTGGATCCAATTCCAGCTCCATAACTAAATCTTTGATGAACAATTTTTCTGCGAGTCCAGCAACAGTCCTTTCCTTTTCTATAACCGTTAATCGCCTCTTTTTTTGGCATTTTAAAAGACCTGCAATAAAGTGATGGATAGTATAAATTACTTGATAATAAATAAAATGTCATAACTTCGTGAATATCGCATGGATTTGAATAAAATTTTGGAAAATAACTAAACTAGAAACAGTCATTTGATGATACAATTTTCATTTTTGTATGACGTATATTTAGTGAAATATTGATATTTTACTAATTTGCAATAAAGCGATTGACAGAGTTATATATATATATATATATATATATATATATATATATATATATATATATATATATATATATATACTAGCATGGGTGCCCAGCGTTGCCTGGGTGTTTGGAGGTAAATGTTGAGCAAAAAAAAAAACAACAACAAAAAACAAAACAAAAAAGGGCCATTTTTTTTTTTTAATTTTACCCCTATTATGACCCCTTAAAATTTATTGTTTTGGGCTCAAATCAAGTTATTAAGTTGGATCCATGTCCAAGGAACGTATATCTAAAATTTCAAGTGTGTAGACCCAAAATTGTCGGAGAAGTTTGGTAGAGTTCTCAAAGGCCAAATCGTTGAACTTTGACCCCTTAACCGCCAAATTTCTGGCCGAAAACCGATCACAAATATTTTACCAAATCTCAGTAACCTGTATATCAAATTTCGAGTTTGTAGACTAAAAATTGACAGAGTTATTGCGTAGTGAAATGTACACAGACAGGCAGACACACAGATACACACAGCAGACACACAGACAAGTTCACTTATATATATATATATATATATATATATGTATATATATATATATATAACAAGAAAACATACCGATTAAAATAAAAATTGAATAAATTAGAATATTCATTAATCAATCAAAATCCATCTAAGTCATTATAATAAAGAAAGATACTTCATAAATGGATTTTAAAAAATAGGTTCTTTTGGACATTACGAAGCAGAAAGTCCAAGCATATAAAATCGACGGCATGTTGATAAGACTGGGCGCGTTCGAAATGAATGTTTCTGTTTAGAGCACAATTGAACCATGATATTTGACTTTTGAATTTTATAAAATCAGCAGCAGTTTCTCTACAGTGGAACGTACAGTACAGTATATTGTGAACTAAGTCATTAAGAGGAGGCATGTGAAAATTCCTCCTGATGCAACGCGATGAATCTCTAGCTACATCGGGCAATCAATGGATTTTCACCTATTTTGATGACAATAAAAGTATTGGATATGTGGAAGATTCGTTGATCCTAATCAAATCCTGGTTAA
Source organism: Euprymna scolopes (assembly GCF_053919585.1). Taxonomy (NCBI): domain Eukaryota; kingdom Metazoa; phylum Mollusca; class Cephalopoda; order Sepiida; family Sepiolidae; genus Euprymna; species Euprymna scolopes. Next base: position 145,996,880 of record NC_136500.1, on the reverse strand, counting down.
GTCGAGTCTTCATGCTTGCATATATATATATATATATATATATATATATATATATATATATATATATATATATATATATATATATATATATTTATATATATATATATATATAAATATATATATATATATATATGTATATATATATATATATATATTCATCTACAAGTTTGAAATTTGGAATATAGGATATTTAGATGTGGAAAACTTTTTAATCAGTTCTCGTCCGGAAAAAAAACTCTGCCCTGCGATCAAAATAAAAAAAAATTGGCACGAGGGGGTCGTCGGACTTTTATCTGTTTCCTAACTATCTCACGATTGAGCATGCTCAAATCGTTCTCATAACAGATTTTTATGTTAAATATAAGCAGGTTGTAAAACGCTTTTTAACGCTCGTATCAAGCTGGCTAAATGGCTATCGTACTTGACTTACTCTCTTTAGGTTTGTATTTCGATCTCAGCTGAGTATTTTTTTCTTACAAGAAATGAACTGTTTAGAAAAAAAAGCATAATACTTGCATGCGCATGTCTCAGTTTCTTTCTGTTATATTTATTGCATTTTCAAAGGAATTTAACATTACATATAATACCGAGCCACGCCGGGTACATCTGCATATATATATATATATATATATATATATATATATATATATATATATATATATATATATATTAGTGATGGTACGATTCCAATATTTTTCTCGATTCCGATACAAATACCGATTCTCGATTCCGGTTCTTTCTAAATCTCTAATTATTTAATTATAAGATTGTTATTTCGCCGATTTTTGTGAAAACACTTGTTAAATATGCAGATATTTTCCTAAATGTAAAAATACACTTGTGGAAGGTGATCAATCGCTTTTAGCTTCACTGCTGATTTAAAAATCAATAAATAATTATTGTTCATCATTATTACCAGATATTGAAGATTATACTTTAAACAAAATCAAATAAAAAGGACAATTAAAAGAATCGTTTTAGCATCGGAAAATAGGCACCAATTTTTCCGATTCCGATACCGATTCCGATACCCCTAAATCTTCAGATTTTCCGATTCCCGATTCCGATTCCGAATAATCGTCCCAACCATAATATATATATTAAATCCCCGAAACAGTGTTTCATGGTAAACAACTGATGATCCCTTGAAAAATAAAAAAATTGGTATTATAGTAAATTTGAGAGTTGATGCAGTGATTGCAGGTGATTAAATGACTTACTGACTAGATGTTTTTTTTTTTTAACGAATGATAAAAAATAATTTTTTGTATAGTTTCAAATGTTAAAAACTTTTTTTTTTTTTTTTTTTTTTTTTTACAAAGGCATCACCACATTATCAAGGCCCAGAGGCCACTCAAGGATAAGGGTTAAAGAGTGTACAGTAGAAGTTGGTCAATATAATAATCATTAGTAATGAAAATTTGGTAAATTTAATAACTTATATGGAACGGCTCATCAAGAACTTATTTACCTTAGACTTGAACACAACCATATTGTAGTCAGCCGGAAAGCAGGAAAACGGAAGACAATTCCACAGGCGTGCAGTTCTAAGAAAGAAGCTTTGTTCATGGAATCTATGTTTAGGTTTAGGCACAGATAAAGAGTGGGGGAAATTATTGATAGTGTTTACAGCTAGACGAGTGTTTCTTGTGAAAGTTTGGCGAGGGGGGACCATAGATTGAAGCTCAGTTGAACACTTTCCATGAAAATAACGATACATCAGAGACAAACTCGCAACATCTCTTCTGTGAGATAGAGGTTGTAAGGAGGAGAAAAGGACATCTCCTACGAGGCTACGAAGTCTATTTTGAACTCTATCAAGGCAGGACAAGTCCTTTCTAGCAGCTCCTGCCCAGATGTGGCAACAGTATTCCATCCTTGGACGTACCTGGCTCTTATATAGATAGAGAATAGCATCAGCAGTGAGATATCTACTGGATCGATAGAAAGATCCCACCATTTTTCCAGCGGCCTTGGCAACAGATTTGATATACGTGTTCCATTTAAGATCAGGAGTAATGGTCAAGCCCAGAAGCTTGTCAAAACTTGAGGCCTCCTGAAGACGAGAGCCATTCATTTCAATTGATGACAAATGTGGATTAAAATGTTGATGATGTAAAGAGAGAAGCTTGGTTTTAGATGCATTAAAAGTAACCAGCCACTCCTTTCCCCATTGTACTACATGCTCAAGATCAGAGGAGAGAGAATTGGAGAGTACTTGCTCGTTTACTGTCTTAGATGTGGTACCATAAATGGTAGTGTCGTCAGCATAAATGTCTACAAATGATGTAAGGATATGATTTGGAAGATCATTAATGTAGATCAGGAAAAGAGTTGGGCCCAGGATGGATCCCTGAGGGACACCGGCATTAATACTGAGAGCTTCTGATTTTTGCCCCTCAACTACTACTCTTATGAACCTATCAGAAAGAAATGATTTAATAATTGAGAAGACTTTTCCAGCTATACCATAGCTAGCGATCTTATGAAGTAAACCTTTATGCCATACCCTATCAAAGGCTTTAGATATGTCAAGAGCAATTGCCCTAGAAAGATTGCCACCGTCGAGAGATTTGCTAATCCTATGCGATATAACTGTAAGGACATCTGCTGTAGATCTAGCAGAACGGAAACCATATTGAGTGTCACTAAGAAGGTTATTTTTGTTGAGATGTTTGATTACTTCTGTATTTAACACAGATTCTAGCAACTTACTCATGACGCACAGGAGACTTATTGGCCTGTACTGAGAGGGGGATGAGCGATCATCTGAATTCTTAAATACAGGGCATACTGATGAGATTTTCCAGGGAGATGGGAAACTATTCTCCTTAAGACAACGTTTAAACAGTTTTGTAAGTATGGGCGCTAGTTCAGGTTGAAGTTTTCTGAGTACTATAATTGGAATACCATCAGGGCCAGTTGCTTTACTGGAATCAAGGTTTTTGATTAGCTTGGCAACATCACGTACAGATATACGTATATCACATAGCGTGTTTTCTGATACAGGAGGAAATATTGGGGGTTGGCGGTCTTGGTCGCAAAGGGTAGAATTAGCTGCAAAGTTCTTGACAAAGAGTTTGGCTTTGTCTGATGCTGACGAGATTACCTCAGGTCCATTGATAATAGTTGGGATGGAGCACACGCTTCTGTTCAGGATTCTGTTTGCTATTTGCCGCTGCTCAGCTACTTTGGACTTAACAGATTGAGCATACAACTCTCTTGCGTTCCTTATTACTTTCTTACAATGGTTGCTGGCAGTCCTGAAAACGGCTTTAGTTTCCATACATCTATTACGTTTGAAGCAGTGGAAAAAGTGATTTCTGTGCGCAATGGCAGCAGCACATTCTGGAGAGAACCATGGCTGGCTGTTAGGTTTTTGCTGAAACTTTTTAGAGGGTATGAAATGGTCAATACCTACAATTAACCATTCAGTTAGGTCTAATACTATAGAGGACACATCCTTTTTAAACATGGAATGCAGAGGTAGATCAGATATAAATGTACGGAAGCTATCCCAGTCAGCCTTAGTGTATCGATATACTGTACGATGAAGTGGTACGTCTGGGGACTTATTACATTTCATTTTTATCTTAATTGATACAACAGAGTGGTCGGAAGATCCAAGAGGCGACAGAACAGAAACTGAACATAGTTCAGGGCAAGTTGTGAGAAAAAGGTCTAGTAGGCTCGCATACTGGCCGTCATTATCGGGCACACGGGTAGGTTCCTGAACAATCTGAGTGAGGTCATAGGCAATGGAGAAATCATGACAGAACCTCCCCTCATCATCGGTCTTGTTTGAGTGGGTCAACCATTCGACGTTGTGAACATTGAAGTCTCCACATACGTGAATGTTAGCTGAAGGATAAGTAGAAAGGACTTGGTCAATTTTCTCAGATATGCTTTGAAAGATAGTAACTCCGCTGTTGTGGGGGCGATAGAGAGTAAATATAAATGCAGTAGTGTGAGCTAAAGCAACCCGGAAGCACATATAGGGTAAGTTAGGATCTTCCCTGGAGATGTCCCTCCCACATGGAAAGCTATCTTTAATATAGGCACATATTCCATGCCCATGGCGATCTTGGGGGTCAGATTTAGAAGTTAAGTTAGAGTATCCTGTAATTGCAAACTCATCTAGGGAAATAGCCTGTCCAATGCCAGTTTCACTTAAAAATAAAAGGTCTGGTTTAGTCTCCTGTAATTGGGTTTCAACCTCTGGAAGGTTAGAACGTAGACCCCTGATGTTGGAGAAGGAGACATGGTAGTAGTGGTCTACGTTGGAAGTTGGAGAACCGGGTTTAATCGTGTATTTTTTCTTGAAACTTGTCATGATGAAATTTTGGAATTTGTGGACTAGGTCGACAGATTTACTTAGAGCAGGACAGAGAGGGGAAACTAAACTTCAAAGACTATATATATATATATATATATATATATATATATATATATATATATATGTGTGTGTGTGTGTGTTTGTGTGTGTGTGTGTGTGTGTGTGTGTTTAGTTCAACCTCGACTGTATTAACTTAATTCTTTACAAGTGGTTTCAATAAACAGGATAAAATTTTCTATATCATCAGATAATTAATGTTAAAATCTTTAAAAGTTTTTAACCTTGATTATCTGATGATATAGGCGGATAATCCCGTTTATTGAAACCAACTGTAATGAATTAAGTTAATTCACTCAAGGTTGAAACAATTAAAAAAAACACATTTAGCTCTACTAACGTATTGAGCACTTTTTTCTTTTTTTTTTAACCAAATATACCTTTGATATATATATATATATATATATATATATATATATATATATGCCAAATATACCTCTTAATATATATATATATATATAAGTAAATTGTGGATCACATACATATGCAACCGCATATTTATATATACCATCTCTCTCTCTCTCTCTCTCTCTCTCTCTCTCTCTCTCTGTATATATATATATATATATATATATATATATATATATATATATATATATATATATATATGCGTTTGTGTATGTATGTGATCCACACTGTAAATTCAAATATTTTAATATAATTTCTATATATTAATTTACTTATTAATATACGTGGGGAAACGCACACACACACACACACATACACACACACACGCACACACATACACACACATACACACACGCACACACACACATATGTAAATTCAACTATAAATATGAACAGATAATTATGCGTATAAATGTAACACACATATTTACCACGCAGTCCCATTAAATAAATAGCATACAAAAAGAAAACAAAAAACAAAAAGAAAAAACAACAAAAAGAAAAGAAAATGAAAACATACTGAATCTACGTTGACATTTTTTTTAAGTGCGAATTTTTCGTGTTTGTGTGGCACATGTGTTGGCTACTGTCAGCGCATAAAACAATAAAAAAATGTTATGTGCAATGTCAGCGTTATGACATCACGAACATTACTGAGTGGCAATGGGTGGTGGGAGTGCCATTCAGATTGAAATCAGCTAAGACCCAAACTTGAAAACAGGGAACTAAGGAGTATTAAGGGGGTAAATAGAATACTTTATACAAGGAGATGCCATGAAAGAAGAAATTAACAAATAAATAAATAAATAAATAAAATAAGGTTTGGTTTGGTTGTTTTGTTTTACGGCATATCAACCCTTTTTGGGTTATTTAATGCCAAATCCAGTTATTTTGAAAATAGTATTCATATTGCATCCAGTTATTTTGTACAAGTTTTTTTTATTCTTCAAACTCTTTGTATCTTCAATCGCTAGTTTGTACTGTTTAGTTTCATTGTTTTATAGTGGATTTTATCGTTTTCATTCCCTGCCCTGCAGAACATGAATGAGTTTTTTCTGCAATGGGAGAGTATTAATGTTTGGTACATTTTAAGTTGGGAACCCAATCAGGAAGTGGGTGAGATAGAAAGAGAAAGAGGAAATGGGAAAGGTGGGTTGTTGTTTTCGTTTTTGGTTTTGCAGAATTCAGTTTTGCAAAAGGAAGTAGAAAAACAAAAATAAAAAAAAGCATCAATGTTAGATGCATTTCGTCTCAGGAAGTCAATATCTTCAGACAGCCTGATCTGTTAGCGCCAGAAATAAAGTAAAAAAAAAGAGAGAGGGTTTGTATTTGAGAAGGTAAAATAAAATTTAAAAAAGAAAGAGGGTTTGTATTTGAGAGGGTAAAAAAGAGAGAGGGTTTGTATCGCAAAGCTATGAGGTACATTATTTGAGTCAATTTGAGATCATCACGCAGTCTCTATTTAGTTGTCTTCCCATGAATAAAGTTAGAGACAATTTCGGTTTTCATGTGAAGAAAATTGAACATCTAAAAAACGAACAACTAAAATGGCAGATATTTTGAATCTATTAATCTGTCTGACTGGTGATTATTGAGACTGTGACAACAGCATATTCTTTCCATTGTTTTGACTCTCGAGCGTGTATCCGTTGATATATTTTTTATATAGAGTGATGTGGTTCTTGGTTGATTAACTGTGTCTAATTGTGTCGGATATATACTAGAGAGTAAAAAAAATGAAAAGAATATGCTGTTGTCATAGTTCTAGTAATAAGGTACTTACCGACTTCAGCTGGAGTTGGCGTGGCTGAAAGATAAAAAGTATTCTTAAAAATTTAAAGGAAAACTATAAAATTTCATTTCATTTCTACATTGTTTTCAATCGCATTTATCTCTACTTACATATTAAAGACATTTTGCCCCTGTTTGTGTGTATGTATGAGTTCGTTCCCCATAGACTCCAAAACCGCTTGGCCGATTTTTAAAAAAAATTCACACAAATATATTTTATAGTTCTGAACATCTAAAAATCGAACACTTTGCATTGGAGGATAATATCTGAATAGTCATGTCAGCAATTAAGGATGGCTCAGACTGAAAACGGTACATCTAAGACCGAACAGATACTGTACTTTGATCGTAGGCTAAATGCCTGCTCAGGTGCATGCTATCATAAAAAACCTTGACTTCAAAAGCATGTGGACCCGATCTCATTCCAGCTGTGCTATTAAAAAAGTACTCAGCCGAAGTAGCTCCAGTTCTCTCTCTCCAAACTCTACAACAAATGCCTTAATGAATCATGCTTTCCGGGCTGTTGGAAAACTGCTTCTGTGGTACCAGTATTCAAGAATTCTGGCGAAAAAACTGACCCAGTAAATTATCGCCCCATTAGCTTCCTCCCACTTTTTGCAAAAATATTTGAGACCTAAATTAACCATGCTCTAGTCCATCACCTTAGAGATGCTAAACTTCTGACTGACCAACAATATGGATTTAGACAAGCTCGTTCCACAGCAGACATCCTAACTGTAATCTCTGAACGTATATACCATTCACTGGACAAAGCGGGTAGAGGGCAGAGCGGTAGCTCTAGATATATCTAAGGCTTTTGACAGGGTATGGCATGACGGTCTCCTCGAAAAAATTAGATCATACGGTATCACTGGTAGAATACTTAACATAATAAAATCCTTCTTAGATACGAGAAAAATCCAGGTTGTTCTGGACGGTCGTACATCTAAACAATATGATATAAATGCGAGAGTGCCCCAAGGGTCTATCCTTGGACCTCTACTGTTCCTGATATTCATAAATGACCTCCCCGACAAAATTGCCTCTGAGATGGGTATATATGCTGATGACACCACACTCTATAACAGGCACGACAGGAAAACAAATGAACACATATCTAAGGAAATGGCAGAAACACTAGCAGATGACCTCCAATCTGTAGTGGAATGGGGACAAAAATGGATGATCACGTTCAATGCTGCCAAGACTAAACTAGTTTCATTCAATAATTACAAGAAACCTCTACCACCTATAGCAATGCCCAACGACTCTTTATCTGAGAGTACATCTTTCAGACTCATTGGCCTAACGTTTACAGGAAACATGAGTTGGAACAATTACATTCAAAGCATTGCCAGGGCCGCTGCAAGGAAGGTGGGCTCTCTCTACCATGCTAGAAAACTACTAACACCCGAAAGTCTCCTGTACCTCTATAAGGCCACCATTCGCCCATGTATGGAGTATTGCTGTCATATTTGGGCTGATGCATCTGCTACTAGTCTCTCGCTCCTTGACAAGGTTCAAAAGAGAGTCGCAAATCTGATATGCCCTGAACTGGCATCTAAGCTTCAACCTCTGTCCCATCGACGAAATGTTGCATCCCTTTGCCTGTTCTACAAGTATTTTAATGGTGAATGCTCTGACGAACTGCAAGCACTTGTGCCCCCACGACGTGAACACCCTCGACAAACCCGACAGGCTGCTAAATCCCACCCCACACTGTAGAGATCCCTAGATATAAAATATCTTTCTACTCCAGTAGTTTCTTCACGAGAACCGCTAGACTTTGGAATTCCATTCCAGGTCCCTGCTTCCCCAACTGTACTGACGTGCAGAAGTTCAAGTGTAACGTGAACCGACATCTTGCTGCTCAAATCCCTACATAGTACCCCAGCAGTTTTCCCCTGATAGTAGCTCCCTACACCAAAATGGCAATGTGCCTTGTTTGGGGTGAAAATGTAATTATAAAAATACATATACTGTCTGAGCAACGTCGCCCTTAAAAAAAATTGATTTTTTTTCTTATTTATTGCTACAAATAAATTACTTTCTAATGTTAAATTTGAAGTCTTGAAAATTGATTAAGAATTTCAAAGATTTAAAATATGGCAAATATTTTAAAATCTATTAATATAGCTGACTATGATTATAATGCAACGCAATTGTAGGTTTTGATATTTCTTTTATATTTTATTGCAAGCATGCCTTGCTGGGTTTCTTAGTTTTATATTGCGTTTGCAAACATTCTAAATTCATTTTTGTACTTACATTCTTTTATATACGTATCAGTAAGGCAATCCGGTGTTGGTCCGGGATGAAAGTAACATATTTCGGTAGATTTGCTATTTAGTTGTACAAAAGCCTTGAACCGTATTATCACAAAAAGGGACACGTTGGGTCGGCGCCGGCACATATAGCGCTTCATGTAAACAGAAGTTTGTTTATATTTACGTGATTATTGAAAATGTAATCCTATGAGTAAAATTTAATTTAAATTAATCACGTTGTTTAACAAATAATAATAATAATAATAATAATAATAATAATAATAATAATAATAATAATAATAATGCAAGATGTAGTTTAAAACTTCACCTTTCATTATTTCTTTTTTTATTTGTTAACCAACGTATTATTTGTATTGTTTAATATTTCACATTTTTCAATTATAAAATAAAAATTTTAAATTATAAAATAAAAATTTTAAATTATAAAATAAAAATTTTAAATTATAAAATAAAAATTTTAAATTATAAAATAAAACACATTTAATCATTTTAAAACTTTCATTATTTATTTATTTTTATTTGTTAAGCAACGTGGTTTACATTAAGCGCTATATACCGATGTGGACCCAACATGTCACTTTTTGTGATAATCGGGTTCGAGGCTATTTGTACAACAAAACGGCAAATATTAATTAATGCTTCTACCTCTCTACCTCTCTCTGTCTACTTATTTTTCCCCCTCAGTCCTTCCTGTCTATCCACACACACACACACACACACACACACACACACACACACACACACACACACACACACACACACACACACACACACACACACACACACACACACAGATAGGTTATATGTGAAAGGAAAGAGAGAGGACGGGGATTGATATGTGTAAAACGATGCGTGAAAGAAGAAAAAAGTTTGCATCTCCAAC
>NC_136500.1:145929617-145982117 GCF_053919585.1 Euprymna scolopes | reverse complement strand
GGAAAGTAGTATACTATTTTTTAATTGGAAAATAGTACACTATTTTTAAATTGGAAAGTAGTATACTATTTTTTAATTGGAAAATAGTACACTATTTTTCAATTGGAAAGTAGTACACTATTTTTCAATTGGAAAGTAGTATACAATTTTGTAATTGGAAAGTAGTATACTATTCTTTAATTGGAGATGAGTACTTTGTGTATTTATTTAATTATTTGAGAACTGCTTTCCTCATCTTCATAGTTGGTGTTGTTTCACTAAGCTTCGACCAACTCATCCTCTGACCTTAAATTGATTAATCGCGACGGGATAGGAATGCTGAGTCTCGTAACAATATTACTGCCTTCCATAGTTGTTGTCTCGCCTTGTTTTGGCCAACTACACCTCTGGCTTGCTTTGGGTAGGATTGAAACCGCTATCTTCAGACAATGCTCACCTGGAACCGTAGAGATTCAATGCTTCTATTCACTCGGCCACGGGCCCCGAAGATACAGTTATGAGATTCATCAATCCTATCCAGTCGCGGTTAATCACCTGAAGAAGAAGATCAACTGAAGAAGGCCAGAGGATGAGTTGGCCTAAACGCAGTGAAACAACAACTATCAAGATGGGAATAACAGTATGCAAATAAATTAATAAATAAGAGAGAGATTCCTTTTTGGATTATCACCTTGTCGCGGTGAAGGAGTTAGAGTGTTTCAATGATCCCTAGAGCTATGCTGGCGAGAGCGAAAGCTCCTGGCACGGTCACCCTTGCCAGAAAGGTCGACGGATAGAAACCAAAGAGTGATCCCTGGTTCTTCAGGTTGGTGGGTGAGCATAGGGCTAACGGCCCTTGCTTGGAAAAATCTGTTATGGAAACAGCAACAAAGAGAACCCGTAGTAAAGCGTGCGTGTGTGTGTGTGTGGGGGGGCTTCTGAGTCAAGTGAAACTCGTATGAATGCTGGTGGCCAAAGCCGAGAGAACGTTATCAGCAGGATGAGGGAGGACCTTAAGGCCGAGAGATACTTGAAGAAGAACGGTTGAAAGGGAGAGGAAAGCTATGAAGCATTCTTGTGGTTCACTAGCTAGGCTAGATCAGGATAGGCGGAGGTGGAGGGGCTTTGTTGCTGCCCAACACACCACTGGGTGTAATTGTTGATGATGTTGCAGAAAGGATGAAACCTTCGGCTCTTGTGGCAAGTTTCATTTTTTAAATGATTTAGCCGATTTGACTATTTCCTTGGAGTTAGGTTACTGCGGCGATGGTTTTGGTGGGATTGTTGTCGAGGTACCAGAGGAATCTCAGAAAACTCCTGTGTTCTTTCGCTGAGAAATGGTGAAACATTCGTTCGCTGTCTGCGGTAACAGTGACAATTTCTTGGCGAAAACGGATGAAGACTCAGGTTAGGGTTATAATTAAACTAATTAGATAAAATAGAGAACAAAAAGGAAAAGACTTTCGCGAAACCCTGGGCAGGGTAAACTAATAAATAATAAGCCGAGTTTGTTTTCCTGGTTACAAAGTAATTCTTTTTTTAATATTTGGGTCCTATATGGATCGGAATTTCATCAAACTTCGATCCTTCCACACCATCTGCCTTCGACGAATACTGAGGACATTCTGGACTGAAAAGATCGATAATGAAGACTTACTAATGAGATGCCATCAAGAAGATATGAGACTAATCATCAGAAAACGGCGATGGAGGTGAATTGAGAAGAGGTAGAGAGAGAGAGAGAGAGAGAGAGAAGAGTGTGAGAGAGAGAGAAGAGGGTGAGAGAGAGAGACGGGAAAGGCGCACAATCAATCACAAGAACAGCATTTCATTGGACCGTAGATGGCAAAAGGAAGAGAGGAAGGCAGAGATAAACTTAGAGAAGAACGATGGAAAAGGAGAAGAAAACTATGCAGCATTCTTGGGGTTCACTGGCTAGGCTGGCTCAGGATAGGCGGATGTGGAGGGACTTTGTTGCTGCCATGCACATCAATGGGTGTAATGGTTGATGATAAGAGAGAGAGAGAGAGAGGGGGGGTGAGAGAAGGAGAGAGAGAGAGAGTTTGAGTATGATTGCATGTGTCCTCGTCAATTTTGATTTCTGGAACTACCGCTTCGTCCCCCCCCTTACCTCTGTGCAAATACTGGATCATATGAAAACCAGCCCTAAAAAAGTAAAATAAAAAAAATTGCAACATTTTCATACGTGTTTGTTAATGATGCAATTTAAGCTGTAGAAGTTACCCGCTGTTGACGGTAATATCATGACAGTAAAGCTGCTTACACGCGTTGTCAGCGCTTTACTCAACAAGAACGAACATGCAACATAATTTATTTCGAACACCCCCGACACTTTATTATCTACGAGTTTAATCGGAACCTAAACACAGTGGAAACGACACAAACATATGTTCGTTGGTAAACATGTGATATGCAGAGGTTTGCTGTTAGTTTAACGGTGTAATGATTCGTTAAAAAGAACAAAAAACATTTATTGTATTGTTTTCAAAGCTTTAGACTCCTATGAATATGATCTACCCAGAAGCAACACATTGTTAAGAATAATGTATCTATTATTAAACAAAAATATCTAATTTACGTTAAGATTTATCATCCTCGACGAAGAAAACAGAAAGAAAACTATTGGTCGTTAAAGTAAAGATGCTACCTTGGACTTCCGGTCTGCTTAGACTCAACCATTTCTAAAACGTTCGCCGACGTTATGATAAAATCTTTTTTATTCCATTTTAACCCCAAACAAGGCACAGTGCCACTTTGATGTAGGGGGCTTCTATCGGGGATATTTTTCAAGGATACTATATAGGAAGTTGAACAGCAAGATGTCTGTTCGCATTACATTTGAACTTCTGCATGTCAGTACAGTTCGGAAAGTAGAATCCCGGAAGAGAGTTACAAAGTCTAGCAGTTCTGGGGAAGAATAACTATTAGAGTAGAAGGCCTTCTTACATTCATGGATCTCTACTGTGTTAGAGGTGGGATTTTATTGCTTGTCAGGTTTGTCGGGGGTATTTACGTCGAGGGAGTGCAAGGGCTTGTAGTTCGTCAGAGCATCCACTAGTAAAATACTTTTGCAGTATTGCATCAAATGATGCCGCGAAAAGGGTGATATGATACCAACACTAATAAATTATGACAAAGCTGCCCAACATATGTATCGTGCGCAAACAATCACACACTTGCGAAAAATAGATTTCAAGAGTTGAATGTCGCGCAATAGCAGAGAGGACAGCCGTACAAATATTTATACAAAATCTGAAGATAACGAGACTTCATCTTCGCCAACATTTAACCTTATATGTTTAAGAGGGAAAAAGGTGAAAACTATGGGACTGGAACGTTTTTGGCGTGGTTGATTCGGCGTCGCCGTATCATCTTAGAGTTGATTCGATGTATCAGCTCAGTTGATTCGACGTATCAGCTCAGTTTATTAGCTGTGTCGAACAGTGTCGAATATATACTCAAGAGTCCAAACAATGAGAATATTCTGTTGTCCTATCCCTAGTAATCATCTCAAATAAAAAATAACTTTCCAATGAAGGAATAAAGGAACTCTCATATACGGGAGGAAAATAATTTAACTCAACTCTACTACTAAATAAAATTACTTAACCAAAGGAATATCTTCCCGAACAACCGTTTTTGAAAACCCACACCCGAAACTGATTAAGTATCTCGTTGTTTGTTTGTCACGACTCTTTATGCAAAAGATGACTGTTCTAAAAACAAATCGTTGTCTTTGATATACAAGTCAGAGGGTAACATTTAAATAACATCGTATCTCTTCAACTTATTTTTAATTAAAAAAAAAATAGGATGCTTTACTTTTAGAAGGACCATCATGTGACAAAGTATGCTCCAGACGCCCATACACAATCAGCGTCCATCGCTAGCAAAAATGTGTTGAGATTAGGGGTGACTATACATAAAAAAATCTGAAGCACAAAACGTCACCTGTTTTAATGGCACCAATCCTATCTTCGTTGTTCTTCAACTGTTTGAGTTAAAAAAAATGGAGTATTTACTTTTGGAATTTTTTGGAATTATACTGCGAAAAAAAGTGAAAAAAAAAATATTTTCAATTATCAGATGATAAAAATGTGGATTGACTGATTTGTACAGTGTAAAACAAAACTTTGTCAATGTTAGATTCTCAATTAAAATTTGTATTTATTTAAATAACAATCAATTTTAGGGATGGACAAGAATTTTAAGATTTGGTTCAACAGATGAACTTGTCATATTCTTACTCGCACTAAGTCAATCTACCACTAGTTTCCCCCCTCTCTCTATTGGTTAGGGTCCAAAAAAAGGGTCTCCAATCTAATGCCTGTACTTGTACCTGTAGCGGCATTCACGCGGGATGGGTTGAGCCGGCCTCAATGGTGTTAATTGCATCTCACGTCAAAGCCATCCACCTCTGTCGGTCGGCAGCAGAGTCCAGCCATTCACGGTTCCAGCGACGGACACCAAAAACGTGAGGGTCGGACATGATCTCTATATCTGCTTTTACTACCCCAAGCTAAGTTTTAAGTTGGCAAACCTGGTGCTTCTTCCAACCAGTAGATGCAATGGGCGCCACCGATTCACGGACGAACTCAGCCACCGTCTGGCGCAGCACGTGACTGAACCATCGAAGTCTCCTTTTCAGCAGAGATTCCCCCAGGTCAAGGATGTTACATCAAATGCGGATGGTCGAGTTGGGATCCGGTCGGAGAGGCGAATGCGCAGGATATGGCGGAGGCAGTAGTGATTGGGGACTTCAAGTTTATGAATATCCTCTCTGCGCAGTAGCCAGGTCTCACATCAATAGAGAAGAAGAACTCTTTTCTGGCCATGGCCTCGTATATCCGCAACTTAGTTTTACGTCATCTTCCGGCGAGACTACAGTCGTTTTTAAAGACGGACAAAGGGTGCTCTAGCTAGGTTGACACAGATGATGATTTTGTCTTTCGCTTGACCGGTGGCTGTAAAATTGGCGCAAAGATATTTGAAGTTTTCGACCTCCTCCACAAATTCGCCATCAAGGGTTATAGCCATTCGGTTGGGTGGTGGTGTTGTTACCAGAGAGGATTTTCGCCTTAGAAGCGTTGATTCTCATTCTAACCATTTTGCTCACGCGACCGACCTCGTCAAGTGTGTACTGGGCATCCGTATAAGACTCGTCAGGATCGCAATGTCGTCTGCAAACTCGAGATCCGTGACGGAACAGTCATAGCCCATTTTGACACCGATGAAGCCAGTCAAGCTCTTCTCTAGGATCCAGTTGATGATGTAGTTGAACAGGATGAAGTCGCCTCACACACCCTGTGTAAAACTAAATGGCGAGCGAAGGTCTGGATCTTTGACCACACAAACTTGCCAATCAATCGAAACAAACCCACTGCTCCGAGAATAACGACTCCCGTCGATTGCGTCGCGAGACTGCTCATTCTGCGAAGACTGGTCTTGGTACATACTAGTGAAGCTGCCTAAATAGGAGAGTCCCGTAAGCTTTACCAAACTCTTTACCAAAGCATACCCAAGTGAAATGTTGCTAGATACGAATGGAACTCCTATTTTTCTATATGGAAGACCGCACGATACGTTGGAAAAAAAATTCTGAAACCTTACTAAACCACAATCCTCCCTCTCAACGTCCCTCTCCTTCCCTAACAAACCTCCTCGAGTATGGTGCCAACTGCGATTTACCATCGGAAGAAGAGATACGAGATATCATCAAAAACTAAAAAGTAACAAAGCTGCAGGAGAGGACTCTATAAGAGCTGCTCTGGCCTTATAGCCAGTTGCCTATTTCTCGACGTTTTATGGCGCTCTGAACAACCACATTAGGACTGGAGCGACGCAATATCCCCCCCTTCTACAAAAAAGGCGATCGTCGCGATTGCCGCTATTATAGATGTAGGTTATCTGGACATGAGTCAAACGTTTTAATATATATATATATATATATATATATATATATATATATATATATATATATATATATATATGCACATAAAGTTATGAACAGTACATAGGGCCTGAGCAAAGCCGGGTTGAACTGCTAGTGTTGTAAATTTTCAAAAGTTAGCGTAGTCCCCCACTTAATCTAGTAGAAGATCTTGCAATCTGGCTACATCATCAAAGTGCGTTCGTATTGTGGGAATTTAGAATAAATATATAAAAAATAGCGAACATTTTGATCGACTGTAAGGGAAAACAATAAACATTTCCAGATGTTGGTTAACGCCAGATATTTTGTATTTACGCATTTGTCATTGACAAAATCTGAAGGAGTAAAGCAAGGAACTCGCATCCATTACTTCCTTTATTCAACTGGGCAACCTCTAGTGATTACCATTTCCTCTGGGTGATAAACGCAACACATCCAACAGGTGTATACCAATGGAATTCTTACGAGACGTGATAAGCTCTTGTGACACCAGATTTTATCATGCTGACGAAATAAACAAGCTAGTCTTAATTAGCCCGTCTAGCGATGAAACTGCTATTTTATACTTAAGCTTGAAAGACAGACTAACGAACAAATTCATCTACGAACTGTCATTTTAGCTAAGACTACAGAGTTCCTGTTTCATACTTAAGCATGACAGATCAAATAAAATGCTATTTAAAACTAAAGCTTGAAAGGTCTGGCTTGTTTTACGTCACACGAAAAATCTGTGAATTATTTAATGGCGAATAAATTTGGCAAATATAAGGATAAATATTTATTCCTAGAAAACACTTCTCTCAGAATAAATATAAGGATGAAGCAACATCATATCGCATGAATTCAACTATTCTTTTGTTGACATTGGTTTCCACGATATTTTCCTAGTCAAGATTTTTTAGTAAAACATTAGTGATTACAGGATGGACCACGTGAAGGTTGCCAACATCGTAAGTGATGTTTGTGAAATGAACTGGATTCAAACTTCGGACACTCAGGTCGTCAGTCCGTGTCGGTAACCACTTGACCATCGTCACTTCTTATAAGAATTAATAAGATGGAATGATTGTGAGTTGAGAAATGGCTTGATATATTTTATGGCATATCAACCATCTATCGGTTATTTAATGGTGAATAAAATTGGAAAATGTAATTCTGTAGGTAAGGTAATTATTTATATTCAGAGAAAACATTGCTATTAGAAAATAATCCCCCTTTGAATACATTGTTCTTTGAGACTACTCACACCCAAGCTGGGAAAACACCCCGACTATCCCCCAAACAATATACCTATAACATAAGTTTTGTGTTGTTTGGGATAAAGTTGTCAAAAATGATTTCTACAGGTAGAGTAATTATTTATATCACTGGCGTACACTTGTTGCACAATGAGAAGACGCCCACTTTGGGGGGCTGGGTGCTTCTCGAAGAATGAACCTTATAACACACTTGTCACGTACTTGTGGGGAGATTCGCAGCGTCGAGCTGGCTCATATTTTCAAAATGTTAGGTATGCCAACTTTGGATCTTGACTCAATAAAGCCAAAGCCATAAGAGAGAACACAGATGCCCAAAGATTAAACATGGCTGCTCTTGTCAGAGATTTGAAAACCAATATAATATTTCAGTCGCTTTGTTTTCTTAGCGTGTATGCGGTCTCTATTCCTTTATCTCGCTTTATCATTCGATCTCCTGTCTTTCTTATCACTCTCTTCCTCTCTCTTTTAAAAAGAAGGGAATTGTTTTTTTAAGCAGTTGAAGTTGGGACTCCGTCTAACACGGACGCATAGCAGTTTTTGGCTGCGAACTCCATTAGCGACATGCGTCGGGTCGAATTAAAATGTTTCTTTTTAATTGTTAAGAATAAATTATTCTATTTTTTATAAAAGATGTTTCTGTTCGCTTATTTTTTATACAAGCGTTTAATTTCAGCAAATGCTATCATCAACAACGATAAAGTTCTACTCATAATGACGACCAAAAAGACCAGAGACGAGACCCACCAGCCGACGTCAAGTCAACCCTAGCGATTCATCTTTGATATCTCTATTGTCCATATATTTATCATTTGATCGTGTCTTACATTAGCAGAGCTAGTTTTTATTCCCAGGATGTAACAGCAGTTCAAGAGACGTCCTCACGCAAACCCTTGCAAATAAGTAACTCTCCCTTGCAAATAATCGGATCACGCACTGCTCTAAGATAACCAGAATACATTGCTCTCAATATACACTGCTCTTAGAATACATTGTTTTTGAAAGGATATTTCATAGTGAACATGGGAGCATCCCTCCTGGAATAGAATTCTACAGGAAGAGGAATCATTATTCTTAGAAAACACCACTCAAAGAAAAACATTACTTCCAGAAAAAAAGACATTTGTGAAAAATAAAAAAATCACTTTTCTTTTGGATTTGTTAATCTTTTTGCTCTCAGCATGATTCATTTTCATCCCTCGAATTCTAGCATCTATTCTTGTGCGGAAAAAATGGAGAAATAACATTTTAATTTGTTAAGAATTAGATCAAATAATATGATTATGGATGAACTTAAAGATTGTATCTCTTTAACCTCTCATTCGGCTAAAATAAGAGCCGTTTCCTTCAATAATTACAAGAAGCCATCTCTACCACCTATAGCAATGGCCAAAGTACATATTTTAAACTCCTCTGCCTAACGTTCACAGTAAACATGAGTTAGAAGAATTACGTTGAGAGCATTGCCAGGACCGCTGCGAAGAAGGTAGGTTCTCTCTACCGTGCTAGAAAATTACTAACGGCCGAAAGTATCCTGTACCTCTATAAAGCCACCATTCGCCCATGTATGAAGTATTGTTGTCATATTTGGACTGGTGCATCTGCTACTAGTCTCTCACTCCTAGACAAGGTTCAAAAAAGAGTCGTCAACCTGATTGATCCTGAACTGTCACCTAAGCTTAAGCCTCTGTCCCATCGACGAAATGTAGCATCCCCCTGTCTATTCTACAAGTAATTTAACGGTGAATGATCCGACGAACTGCAAGCGATTGTGCCCATCGACGTGAACACTCCTGACAAACCCGACAAGCAGTTAAATCCCACCCCTTCAAAGTAGAGATCCCTAGATGTAAGAGAGCCTTCTACTCCAGTAGCTTCTTCCCAGAACCGCTAGACTTTGGAATTCCCTTCCGAGTTCCTGCTTCCCCAACTGTACTGACATGCAGAAGTTCAAGTGTAACGTGAACCGACGTCTTGCTACGCAACTCCCCACATAGTACCCCTGATGCTTATGTCCCTGATAGTAGCCCCCTACATCAAAGTGGCAATGCGCCTTGTTTGGGGTGAGAATGTAATTAAAAAAAATGAGTGATATTTTACTTGACACAGAAGATGCTATTTTCAAATGAAAAATGAGTAAGTGATGATCGACGCATTTTCGTACTTCATATTTAGGGAGAATATTTTCGTACTTCATGTTTAGGGAGAATATTTTCGTACTTCATATTTAGGGAGAATATTTTCGTACTTCATATTTAGGGGGAATATTTTTGTACTTCATATTTAGGGAGAATATTTTTGTACTTCATATTTAGGGAGAATATTTTCGTACTTCATATTTAGGGAGAATATTTTCGTACTTCATATTTAGGGAGAATATTTTTGTACTTCATATTTAGGGAGAATATTTTTGTACTTCATATTTAGGGAGAATATTTTCGTACTTCATATTTAGGGAGAATATTTTCGTACTTCATATTTAGGGGGAATATTTTTGTACTTAATATTTAGGGAGAATATTTTTGTACTTCATATTTAGGGAGAATATTACAGTTCAAATTTTTAGTAGCTTTATGAATAAGAGGATATCTGAATCGAATGGAAGAAGAAAGAAGCAACCTTAGGCTAAGTCAATGTTTCAAATGCTGAGCGGGAAAAGATAACGAAATACCAAGGTCTTATGTACGACATGAAAAGAAACTGGAATCTCAGATAGATTTCCAAAATCCCAGTAATTATGGGAGCAACTGGACTCATGAAAAAGAATTTCAAAAAGTACATGGCAAATATACTCGGTGAACTAAGTGAAAGTGTGATACAAACAATTGCAATTAAGGGACGGTTAGAATCTTTAAAAAATTCTATCAGTTAGAATGTATGAGATAGCGGGTGAATGTCTAGCATCCAGTAGGATACCTCATTCCCAGCCAGAACAAAATAATAAGACATTTTTTAAAAAGTGGTGACTATGCAGATTTGTCCTATTTTGATAATTGATTTTCTGTATAAGATATTTTTTATACTATTTCGTGAAAATCTTTAGAAATAAAAGAAATAACCTTGGGAGATTGAACTAGGTGGAGTTATAAAATACGAATGCTATCAGATAAATATTCTGTTCAAATATTTTTCTGTATAAGCGACGAACCTTACTTGATCACCTTTCATTCACGATAACACACGTATGCAAAACGAAAAGTAGAAAGCACAGGAAGGTAAATTCCACCGTATTTATTTATTCGCTGGCAAGTCCACAAAGCAGCACATGTTCATAGGTTGGACGGCGCAGTTGCTAATTCTTTTCACGTACACAAAACAAAACAAATAATGAACTAGTTGTGTTTGATTCTTTGTCAAAGCATGAGTTGAGGCACATTTTTATGAGCTCAGCATAAACACAGAATCACTGCAAAAACAAATCAACATCTATTTATTTATTTCTCTCTGTTTTACTCCCCTCTCTTTCTACTTTTGGTTCATATATGATTGACTGCTGAACTAAAGGTACAATAATAACGAATCTTAGAGATTATGAATAGAAATAAAACAATATTGACAGGATATCACGCAAGAGACACAAATAAAACTAAAACCTTATACGAATGCAACTTATTTTATTACTTGCTGTTAAATTGTAGATTGTATTTACTCACTAGCGGGTGTACCCGGCGTTGTGTAATGGGGGAGGGGTAAAGTGAAGAATAAGCGAAGTAAAAAAAACGATGTTAAATTTTTTAGAAAAAAATCTGTAAAATGAAAACAAAAAGAAAACAAAGGCAAATCTTCTTTAAAAAGAAATCGGAAAAACAAAAAGCAAAAATCATGGAAAAACGTGTTCGGAAAACTAAAAACAAATTTTGGCCAGCAGAAAAAATATAGGAATTTACGATTATCGAGGAAGTGGAAAGGTAATAGGCCTATAACACACCTCAGATATTCTGCTACAGTTTGTACATATTACATTTGCATGAAATGTCTTGAATTTTAATCCTATAAAGGTCAAAATCAAAGTGGAAAAATGAGTTCATTTTCGAGATTGATAGATAATACCCTTCATCAGATGACGGTCAAACGAAGCAAAATTCTATATATGGAAATGTTAGCATAAAACATTTGAGACTTCTATCATCTTTAAGATTAAATTAAAAAAAACATAGATCGTCTGAGCTCCAATTCTTTGTTTTTCTTTGTAAGACATTCAGAGCAAGAACTGATCTTCATTACATAATTAACAAGAACTTTCATTTTTTCCTCCGTGTGAATTTCCACGAAAAGAGTTTCTTACCAGAAAATCCTCGTTTGTAGAGCCATTTACTACGGGACTGCTTTCATACCGCCACCGCCACCGCCACCGCCAGCAACAACAACAACAACAACAACAACAACAACATGGTCGTTTTCAAATCCAATGTAAACTAATACTTGTCATACGCTGTCTCCACAAGTAATAATATTTTGCTCATCCTATTAATCATTGCCAATTCACTCGGTATTCTTAATCATTCAATTGAGAGTCAATATATCACATAAACCATGGTCTTTATTGACTTTTGGCTTTGATAAGTGGCGACTTATAAGCGCACACACATAAATATATATACACACACATTCTATTATTAGATTAAAAACAGACCATTGTGCAAATAGACCATCAACATTTACCTTACTACAACATACTCAGTCAGGAGGGGACATTCATTTCATTTTGACTAATGTTATGAATTCTCCACTAATCCTTATCTTAGTGAGATCATCTTTATGAGTACACTAGCAGGCCGCCCGGTATTGCCCGGTCGTAAAATACGCTTAAATATGATATTTTAATTAATGTAGATTTCGTAGTTATTATTATACTAGTCTGGGTGCCCATCGTTGCCCGGGTGTTTGGAGGTGTGTGTTGAGCAAAAAATAAAAAAGTGGTAGTAGAAAGGCAGGCTCGAACCCATACCGCGAGGAGAAAAAGAACGTGAAAAAAGTGACGTCTTTACTCTTGCGTCTACTGACAAACCGGAAGTGGCGAAGGTTTAAATTAAGGCTAGTCAGTCGAATAGAGGGGATGACTTTCGAAAATATCGACGATAAAAGCGACCCCTCCCTGTAGAAAAGTGCCCGATTGAGGATGAAAGAATTAATGTTTTTAGTCAATTTTTCCATATTTGTCACCCGAAGGGTCGGCTTCAAAACGATACCGATCTCATGAAAATTCATCGCCTCTGTCGAAAGTATTAGGCAAACATACAAACATACATACATTTAAGCAGACGGATGGGATTTATATTATAAAAGATTATATTGGACCCAATATATAGTAATTATTTAAAGATTTTAAAAAATCACTCGTGACCACCACCTAGAATCGAAACCAAAACATTTAGTTTACGATTTATTTTTCCCTTTGACGTTAATGCCTGACCTATAATGCCATGTTTGCTACAAGGCTAAAAATTAAAATATCACCAATACCTCTTACGTTACGCATGCATATTCGTAATGCCGTCGTTCGACCTTTTCATTTGGCAAATTTCGATTCTTTAATTTTCACACTTTTTACCGATTTTTCTCGGCTAAAACCCAAATATAATGTTTCGCATGGGTTCAAATATCCTATATATGAAGTTTCATGTCTGGAGATCAAAAACTGACGAAGGAGTTTTGTAGACAAAAATCATAACAAATATATATATATATATATATATATATATATATATATATATGTACTAGCAAAAGTACCCGTCGTTGATTGGGTTCAAAAACAGCCTACAGAAAATGGACTCTTATTTATGAAAGTATGATAGGTTATGAAAAGGAAGGCTTGTAAAGAGATAGCTTCGAATTTGGGGGGTATCAAAACCAAAGCAATATATGATGAAAGTAAAAATAAAATAGATAAACCCCATAATTTATTATACCATACCTGTTCACACTGTAACACTTATCACAATATTATGTGGATCTATATTAAAAAAAACTTGTTAAACTTTCTATTCTACTAAGTTTTGTTTCACGACGTTTCGGCCAACTATTCCTCTGGCCTTCGTCAGGTGGTAACTGCGACAGATAGAAACTTCGAATCTCCTAACTGCATTCTCAGCAATCACTGCCATCCGTAGTTGTTGTCGTCTCACCACGTTTTGGCCACGTAAGCCTCTGGCCGGCTTTGGGTAGGATTGAAACCGCTATCTTCAGACAATGCTAATCTAAAACCGTAGAGATTCAACGTCTCTATCAACTGCGCCACGGGCCCCGAAGGGCGACCATCTCAATAATGAATTCAAGGTTGGATTTTTTTATCTTATAAATCCACGTTTTTATTTATTATCTGATCTTCCATGGTCGGGTCCGTACCGAATGGTATATATATCATTTGAATTGGAATTCATTATTGAGATGCGTATTATTTATATTAATTTATTTATTGTGGACTATTCTCATCTTTATTAGTTGTTGTTTCTGGCCTTCGTCAGTTGATCTATTTATATTTTAATACTTACGTGTATGAGATTATTGATATATACGTTTTAAGATCATTTGTGTGCAACATGGAATTGCATTTCATGCGATATTTGTTGTAAATATTATTTCTACACAACTTCTGGTCTTTATTTAATATTAATATGTTTGCTCGATTAACAACTTCCGGTCTTTATTTGATATTAAGTTATTCTAATATGCTTGCTCGATTAACATCGAAAATCATGATCGAACAACCAAACAATAGAACGGAGAATTAGCTTATTTAGACAAACAAACAGAAAAGAATACAAAAATATATAAAATAAATTTTCTATGATATTTTAAGGAGTAGTGATTGATGATAGCACACTTCCACTTCACGAGACAGTAGGTTTCTGCATCGGTGCAGGCCTGGGCTGGTAGTAAGAAGCGTAGCAGATAAAATCCGACAGAAAGGCAAACCAATACGGTCAGAGACAGTATACGCCTCCTATTAGGTTTGGTCTTCAGACCCAGATCAAAGCGTAGTATGTGTTCCAGCAGATACTGCAAGCAAATAACATATGTGGGGGCAACCCCACATATAAGACCTTGGTCAATGTAGGGGCAACCCTTCATACTAATTGTCACTATCCAGCTCCCCTACTCACCGGGGAGTTGGTTCCCATTTCCCCTTCAATTCTTACATTAAAAATCGGCCTTGTGCCTAATTCGCTCAGTGAGGGAGCAAATAAATACTCGGTCGGAGACAGCACAGCTGCACGAGTTGCCGGAAAGGTGTCGCAGCGCTTCACCATCCGCCTATCGGCATTTACTACTTTAGCCTTTGTCTTTCCCAAATCACCCACAAGGCCGTGGAGCTATTTTTCCATAGCTGGTGGATATATTTATCCATCATAATTTGTAGTTTTCAATTTATGTTCTGACCGGCAAAATTATAGTCTTTCTATGAATATGATTTTATTAACTACTTTCCTCTGAAGATGAGTGCCATTCTTTGAAATTCCATGGAATAAGGAAAATTTTAAAGTTTTCAACTTGTATTCCTTGTCGAATAATACATTTGTTGTAAATTTTCATCAAGGTGGCCGAAAAGTCCCAGGACACTCTATTTTTAATATTTTAATGCTGTTAAATATGATTGATTTTAATATTCTAATGTTGTTAAAACAATTTATTTCATTTATTTTTTCAGGTTATGACTGACATCAGTGTATTTACTGTTGAGGAGCGCTTAATTGCTGCTGTTTGGGTTCACGACCGCATCAGGAATGACATGACTATGGAAGATGTTCGAAGTGCTTTCACAGAAAGATTTGGAAAGCCCGCGCCATCAAGAAGTAATCTGTATCTGTGGGAGAAGAAAGTTTTTGAAACAGGTAGCGTTATGGATCAGGCAAGGAGTGGCAGGCCTGAAACACAAAAAGAAACGTGTGCTGGTGTTCAAGAATCACTGCAACAGTCTCCCAAGAAATCCACCAGAAAACGTTCTGCTGAACTTGGAATACCAAGGGCTACCATGATGGATCATATGAAAAAGGACTTGGATGTCAAAGCTTATAAGCCCATGTCGGTAAATCAGTTGTCAGATGAAGATATGGATCGAAGAAAAGAATTCTGTGAGAAATTTTTAAAACGCTTTCCTGATGGTCCAAGAAATCACAGAAAGATAATATTCAGCGATGAATGCGCCATTTATAAAAGTTCTAAAAGTCGAAACATATATTTCTGGGCTAAAGAAACCCCTTTTACAAAGAAGAAGTTGAAAATAATCCTCCACATGTCATGATTTGGGCTGCATTGACATCTGAACATTTGATTGGTCCTTATTTCTTTGATTGCAATGTCAACCAGGAATCATATGCCAACATGATTAGAAACTGGTTCATTCCCAAGTTAATAGAACTTGGTATTAAGGATCGTGTATGGCTACAGCAAGATGGTGCACCCGCACATTATGCACTTCCTGTGAGAGCGCTGTTAAATGCGGAGTTTCCTGATCGATGGATTGGGCGCGGATCAAATTCTTTTGCTTGGCCACCACGAAGCCCCGACTTGACCACTCCAGACAACTCATTATGGGTTTTAATTAAAGGTCAAGTTTCTGGTATTAGATACGAAACCATTGATCAGCTAAAGCATGCGATTATTGCAGCTTTTGCTATCGTATCAAGGAATTCTCTAAAAAAAATGGCACAAAGAACCTGGAGGCGAATGGAATTGTGCAAGAACAACGAGGGCCAACATACTGATCCCCTAGACCACTAAATTACTCTAGTTGTTTTCTGCTTTGTTTCTAATAAAGTTCTCTTTTTTTTGTTGAATATATATGTTTTCTGTGTGTTTCATTAAAAAATACTGTGTTTTATTAAAAATACATGTATAGTGTCCTGGGACTTTTCGGCCACCCTGTAGAACTTAAATTCAATGTCTTATTTACATACATGCACATTGTTTTTTGTTATTTTTAACAAAAGAACGCATTTTTACTCAATCGGTAATCCAAGAAGTTAATATGCCCACGACAAATTGAATATCATTGAAACAAACTTTAGTTTTAACTCATAGTTCGTTTATCGTTGTTGTTGTTGTTGTTGTTGTTGTTGTTGTTATTATTATTATTATTATTATTATTTT
This sequence comes from Euprymna scolopes, assembly GCF_053919585.1. Taxonomy (NCBI): domain Eukaryota; kingdom Metazoa; phylum Mollusca; class Cephalopoda; order Sepiida; family Sepiolidae; genus Euprymna; species Euprymna scolopes. The sequence continues at coordinate 145,965,839 of NC_136500.1, read as the reverse complement.
ATTTATTTTTTTTTTAATTTTTTTTTTAAACACAAAAAATAACACGTTGATAATCAATATTTCTACATCGGTTATTTTTGACGAAAGGGAAGTTGGGCTATCATTAAATATGCTATTTTGAGTATATATATAACTACAATCTTTGTTTACTGCAAAAAGTGTATAGTTTTTAACATGTTTGGTTTAAAGCTTCAAATTTTCAGGTCGTTCGGCTACAATCAATAGAGACTAACAATAAACATCAAACAAAAATAAATATAAAAGACACACCGTATAAGAACAACCGTGTTCACCTGACCATTTTCGTAATTACGTTTTCTTTTTGTTCAAAATCAAAAAGTTAAACCTTTTTGGAAGCGTTAATCTAATAGGGTTTTAACGATAAAGCTGATAGGACTTCCATATAATCATTCCGGAAGAGCATAGAAGCAGGACCGAGAAAAATATGAACACGAGTAAGGTCCGAAAGGCTGTTTTGGAAGAGAAACCTTCTATTATTTTTATTTGGAATCGAAATAAAGTCTTCTTTCACACAAATCTCTTAACTCATCGGCTACGTGTATCGCATATTTCATATCAGACAATAGTCAACGTTTTTGTTCTTCTGCACCTATATGCACTACTTGTTCGATTTGTAATTAATCATGTTCGATTTTCAGGCATCGGTCAAGAAATGATATAGCTCTGTCATTGGTGTTCTTGTGTAACTGAAGCTTGGGTTATCTTTTTAGAACGGAATATCGGAATCAGTAAATATAAAAAGCAATTTTTCGCCACCCGAGAAGGCTAGAAACTAAACTTAGTTATCCGAGGCTGTTTGTGCCATGTGCCATGATACGCATTTTACAGACAATACAAGCTTGTCCTCATCTACTACGGAAATAATAGAACCTACGCGTGTTAATGCTATGATTAATAGTCACGCTCGGCGAAATCATGCCGAGTATGCTCGTAAACCCTATGTAGAATGAATATCCTGTGTAGATTATATCAGTTTATTTTCACACGGGAACAACTATATATTACAGACGTTTATATAAGTTTATTAAGATTTACCGTTCATTCATTATTACTTGAAATTATGTAAACAAATAATTATATATCTGCAATTTATATATTATTTAACTTCGCATGTATTTAAACAACCAATTATGGGTCTACCACTCATACATTATTAATTAACTTTGTAAATATTTAAAAAATATATAATTCTACCATTATTAATTGACTTCGGAAATATGTAAAAAATTATACTTCTACCATTTATAAATTATTACTTGACCTCGTAAATATGGTAAAAATATGCTTCTACCATTTATAAATTATTACTTGACCTCGTAAATATGGTAAAAATATGCTTCTACCATTTATACATTATTAATTGACTTCGTAAATTTGTCAAAAAATTATACTTCTAGTATTTATCAATTATTAATTGACTTCATAAATATGTCCCAAAATTCTACGTTTACTATTTATACATTATCATTTTACTTCGTAAATATGTAAAAAAATTATGCTTCTACCATTTATACATTATTAATTGGCTTTGTAAATATTTAAAAATATACTTTTATCAGTTATACGTTAATACTTTGTAAATATATCAACAATATAATTACAACGCCAAAGTCCGCCTGATCGTAAGTATGTCAAAAAATTAGACCTCTATCGTCAATACATTATTTCTTAACTTCATGCTTATTTCAACATCAATTATACTTCTACTATTTATACATTATTTGTTAACTTCATAAATATGTAAACAAAACATTATAATCTATACTTTATACATTTTTTCTTAACTTCGTAAAAATGTAAAAAATTATAATCTTCGATTAATACATTATTACCAAACTTGCTATGCGTGTCACAAAACTATACGCCTACCATTTTAACATTATTACTTTACTTCATTATTTCAAAAATCATACGTAAATTATGCGTCTACCATTTTAACATTATTACTTTACTTCGTAAATATGTCCAAAATTATACGTAAATTATACGTCTCTCATTTTAACATTATTACTTTACTTCGTAAATATGTACAAAATTGTAGGTAAATTATACGTCCATCATTTAACATTATGACTTTACTTCGTAAATATATAAAAAATTATACGTAAATTATACGTCTACCATTTTAGCATTATTATTTTACTTCGTAAATAGGTAAAAAATTATATGTAAATCATACGTCTCTCATTTTAACATTATTACTTTACATCGTAAATATGTCAAAAATTATACGTAAACTATACATCTCTCATTTTAACCTTATTACTTTACTTCGTAAATAGGTAAAAAAAATTATACGAAAATTATACTACTACCATTTTAGCATTATTACTTTACTTCATAAATAGGTCCAAAATTATACGTTAATTATACATCTCTCATTTTAACCTTATTACATTACTTCTTAAATATGTAAAAAATTATACGTCTCTCGTTTTAACATTATTACTTAACATCGTAAACAGGTAAAAATTATACGTAAATTATACGTCTCTCAGTGACATATTACTACTTTACTTCGTAAAGATATAAAAACTCATATGTAAATTATACGTCTACCATTTTAACGTAAATAGGTCAAAAATCATACGTAAATTATACGTCTCTCATTTTAACATTATTACCTTACTTTGTAAATACGTAAAAATTATACGTAAATTATATGTCTCTCATTTTACGGCGGAGAAGTACTGCCGGCAAATTGACGAAATGCGACGTAAACTCCAACGTGTGTGTCCGAGATTGGTTAATATGAAGGGACCAATTGTCCTCCATGTCAACACCCGCCCGCATGTTGCTCAACTGGCCCTTCAGGAGCTGAAGTAATTTGGCTACGAGACTGTGCCTCATCCGCCATATTCACCGAATCTCTCGCCCACCGATTATCACTTTTTCAAGCATCTCGACAACTTCCTACGCGAAAAATGCTTCAAAAGCCGAGATGATGCTTAATCGGCCTTCAATGACTTCATCACTTCCAGAACTTCGAATTTCCATGCTAATGGAGTAAATAAACTTGTTTCTTGTTGGCAAAAATATATCGAGTCTAATGGTTCTTATTTCGATTAATTAAGTTTATTATAGAAAGGAGTTATAATCTTTTGAAGTTGGCCGTAAAAAAACGACATTATTTTTGCACCAACCATATATATTGGAATTTAAGAAATTGTGTATTTACAAAAACTGATAATTTACAATATATTTTCCGCGGTTCCATTATCAACAAATTGAAAATCGGTATGCCGATGCATCAATTTTAACGTATCTGCTTTGTACGTTAAAAATATTAACGTATCTGTTTTGTTAGTGATTGTGTCTATGTACGAACTATGTACATGTATTTGGAAACCGGTGCGCGCATTTGCATGTGTGTGTGTGTGTGTGTGTGTGTGTGTGTGTGTGTGTGTGTGTGTGCGTGCATGTGTGTGTATGTGTGCGTGTATTTCGTTTGGCGTACAAAAGCTTGTTGTCTCCCGTTACATTTTTTTGATGATCTTGTTTGGCAGTTTGGCTGAATTTTGACGCACGCACGTATTGTCTCTCTCTCTCAAAAAACAAACAAAAAAAAAACAGGAAAGAATGCGAAAGAGATTGATTTATTGCGGACTATTATCCTCATCTTTTCTTAGTTGTTCTTTCATGACGTTTCGGCCAACTATTCCTCTGGCCTTCGTCAGGCGGTAACCGCGACGGTATAGGAACTCCGAATCTCCTAACTGCATCCTCAGTGAAACAACAACTAAGAAAGATGAGGATAAAATTAATAAATAATGAATTGCAATTAAATGATATATATGAGAAAGAGATGTTTAGATTTTTGTTTCAACACTGCCTATTGACACTGCCTATTTCTTGTACTGTGATTGGTCAAAGCAAACTGTTGATTTGTGCTTTGTTTAATTGAAAGTCGATAGGCAAAAACAACACTAACAACTGCTGTTACTTTTAATAACGTTATGGGGAGTGCAAGGAAACGTATTTGGGTTCAATATCAAGGTAGTGGAAACTGACGGAAGTGACGAGAGAAAGAGCGTAGCAATTAGAGACATTTGATTTCTAGTATTCGTAGGAATTACTTCGTGATTCAGTCGCCACAAAACGACATGGTCTAAAGGCTAATACCGCCGTTGAATTTCATTTCACAAACAAAACCACGAATGCTTAATATTGCGCCCATAAGTTGTTGATGAAAGAAAACGAATTGCCTTGACTCAAGTGTCCGGATTAAAGAGTATTAGTTTGTCAAAAGAGCACTACACAATAAAAAAGATAACAAAGTGAGTGATATAGGATTCCCCGGATCTTTCCTTCCACTTAAGGACTGAGTAGCAAAATGCCTTTCATTAAATGAACAAAAAATAATCTTACGCATAGTCAAATATAGCATTACAGTGATTATGAAAATATTGTGAGGTCAATGTAACCAAGCTTTCAAGCAGTAATAAATGTGAATATTCCTAAGGGGATTGGAGGAAACATAAGTTAATTAGGATCGACTGACGGACATAGTAATTTATTGGGACGCGATGTTCACATCTACAAAACTTGCCACAAATAACTAAGTGTTAATAATTAGGCCTGTGACAACAGCATATTCTTTTCATTCTTTTGACTCTCTGGTATATATCCGACACAGTTAGAGACACTTAATCAACCGAAAACCACATCGGTCTAAATACAAACATATAAGATATCGACGGATATATACTCAAAAGTCAAAACAATGAAAAGAATATGCTGTTGTCACATCTCTAATAATAAGTGAATATAAAACACGCATTACTTTTTCTGAATTCTCTTTAGATGTGGTTTGATAATTATGTGTATTGTTTAGACTATGCAAACTACTTTTCTCATCTTGAGTGTCATTTCCAAAACGTTTCAGTCGACGAATTTCTTCAGGTGTATCTTATCAAACCTAATCTGTCTGTCGAACTTAGGCATCTGCACGGTATTTCAAGCGGAACCTTTTATTTACGACATGGTGGTAGCGTGCTTTCGTTCCGTCATCCCTGACTGAATAGAAGTCTTAAGTAATTCACAATTGTATTCTGAATTTGGTCGTATTAAGTATTGAACCTTCAACCTCCAGAACGGTGTATTTTTTTACCATAAACTTGACCCACTATGCCATGAGCTCATGCGGACAAGAAACACTAAAAATAAGGGCAATAGCCTGAAAAACTAAAATATAGAAACACCTCTGCTTATAGTTAATATTTCTTTGAAAAACTATTACTTTTATTAGCAAACGTGTTCTTCCAGGTCGCATATGTATCCTTGTAAATGTCAGCTTACATTTAAACTATTAATGAATTAAGTGAATGAAATTGCATTAATAAAAACAAGTGAAGTATGCATAGTCACCTGTGATTGCACAGTGAACGAGGCATAAAATATGACTAAGTTCAGCATTTGCCACCCCCATTTAGCACCCAAATTCCCCAGGGGACGTCAAATCCTGGTGAAAATGAACAAACGGTGCAGTTTTAGGCCTTAACATATGTAATTTTGAGTTCTGCACCATGCAAAAAAAGAAAAAAAAAAGAAATGACTAAGCTCATCATTCGCCCCCCCCCATTTAACTCCAAAAGTCCCCAAGGCGTTAACATATTTAAATTTGAGTTCAGCACCATGCAAAACTGCTAAATAGACATACACAGAAAATTTTGGACAAATCTGGTAAAATAGTCCCCAAAATGGAGTGTTTTTATTAGCCCGAAAAGAGCCCCTTGGGCGAACCCAAGAGTTACCGCAAAGTATAGACAAACAAAATTATATAGAAATCAGTTACAACTTTTCAGAAAGTTTTATAAAAATCCAAGGCATCAATTTTTTTTTAATAAGTACAAAAATGTCAATTTTAGCGATTTTAACCTGAAAGACACCCCTAGAGAGCGCACCCGGAGTTTTCCAGGAAATCTGTTCTGTTACATTTTTACTCATATCATGTTTAATGTTTGTGCAAAATTTCAAAAAATTTCAAGTGGTAGTTATTGAGAAAAGTGCGGACAGATGAACGGACGAACGGACGAACGGACGAACGGACGAGGGTGAATTTACAGGTCCACCTTCCTTTTGTCGGAGGGACCAATAAAATAATATAAATTAAAAACAAGCCGATTATCTGGTAGATGCTCATATAACTAAAGACAGCTGAAATGCTATCGATTGTTCAGATTCTAACACGAGGAGTGGTTAGATTGTGTTCCAAGTTTAAAGTAAACGTATTTTCTTGTTTTAATAGTTTCTGAAGATTGTTTTTAATCGCGTTCGAAATTGTTTATTTAAAATTCTAGTGGGTTATATGTCGAAAACTTCCTCCAAAATTTGTTTTTAGGCAAACAATTAAATTGCAATAACAATAAAAGAAAAAGAGGATATAATGAAATGAAATTTCTATTAAATTTAAACATTTTTGCAGGGGGTCGAAGATTTTATCTACAATATAAACTAAGAATGAAATTATGAAAATAATAAACAGTTTTGCCTGGCCATGGCTGACAGAAAAAGAACAATCTCTTCTCGTGGATTGAATAATAAGGTTCCATCCGAGATTTTTATATTGGATATAAAGATTGCCGTATTCAGAATATGCAACTAAAGAAGGCTGGAGATTACATCAGCCGAAAAATATTAAAATAATAACAAAACCAATAATAGTGATGCGAATAATGTAAATAGTACGAATTGTCAATCTTCAGCTAGTATATATATATATATATATATATATATATATATATATATATATATATATATATATATATGGAAAGAGAAATTTCAGAGGAAACATAATTTAATTTAAATCAAAAAAGATCAAAGAAACAAAAAAAAAACGGGCAGGTGGAATTGTTAAAATTTCCTTAAGGCCTTATCGTCTGACCCTCTAAGAGGAAACGTCAGAATGATAAATTAAAAGCTAAGAATCGAATGAGGAAAGAGGGAAATTGGTTTCAGTTGGAAAACCAGTGAGAGAGAGAAAAAACTAAATATATAATTCTCACTGTTCAGGTGGTTTTAAATCAGTAAATATTTCCAACTGATGTTTCTAAATCTTTTGTCTACACACACACACACACACACACACACACACACACACACACACACACACATATATATATATATATATATATATATATATATATATATATATATATATATAGGGTGACCCCCCAAAAAACAAAAGCTAAATGGAGGCCATCTAGAACATATGCTGTAGAACAGAGAAAAAAAGGCCAAAGACCCTAGTGTTTTGATGTGATGTTTTCAATATAATAAACTAGTTATGACCAAAGATTCATTTCATTTGGACAAAACACTAAGAAACGGGGCCTAATTAGAGTTGGGGCCCGTTTTTTTTGGTCACCCTGCATATATATAAATTAATGAAATCAAAGGGAGGTAGTGTTTACCTGATATACGCAATGGTAAACTTCAAACTAATATAAATAACAGTGTTTATATATAGAAAATTTAATCCAAACCGAATAAGAAAGCTCATTACGCAATAGAGAGTAGAGCTAATTATAATAGAAAGAAAATTAAAACTGTAACTTGAACTTTACGATCAAAATTTATTGTTCGACTGAATACTTCAAAAAACAATTTACAAAGTCTTTATCCCGCGGAGTTTCAAAGAATGCTATTCTTATTATTCTTCTCATCAGAGGACATAAAGAAATCAGCAAATTATATTTGTAGCAATGCTAGAATTTGCTAGTTAAGGCATTAAGTGAAAGGCAATTTATTGTAGTTAGAAATTACCAAATAAAAAAAGAAGTGAAAAAATGTTAGATATGTAAAAAAAAAAAAAAAAAATAACCAGAAAAAAAACTGCGCATAATATTTCAGCCTGCATGAAAATCCTCTCAAGTTGATCCGAAATGCGAAAATAGTTCTTTAGAGAGAATAAAGTCCCAAATAAGTCCAGCGTGACGATGCATATAATCTGATTGGAAAGCCTTCAAAACAGCTGAAATAATCAAAATTTTTTTCCGGACAGTGCAGTAGCCCAAAGAGAAGTCGGTCTCCATTCAAATAAGACCGAGGAATAAAAGGAGAGAAAACCATCATCGGCTTAATTAGGAAAAGTGATTTCAAATTAAAGTAAAAAAAATTAAGATCAGGTTAAGCGGAGGGAAAAAAGGACTTTGTGAATTGCTTTTTGGAGTAATAAGTCGAACAATAAATTTTGATTGTAAAGTTCAACTTACAGTTTTAATTTTCTTTCTCTCTCTGTCTCTTATATATATATATATATATATATATATATATATATATATATATATATATATATCAGCAAATAGTTAATAAAACATGTTAAACACCTTGAAAAAAAGTTAAAACATATTTAATTTGAAAAGGAAACATTAAATAAGTGGATAGTTCTTAATCCGCGGTGTTTCGAAGAAATACTTTCCTTCTCATCAGAGGGTAGGAATTAGCAAAATGCGGGATCGGATTTTGCTTGCAAAAGTAGTTGATGAAACTGCAAGTAAGTCAAAGATCTTACTTGATAACAAAAAGTGAAGCAGAGGGAATAGTTGAAGAAAAGGGTGATTTCACGTGAATTGATAGTCTGGTGAAAGGTAAAGTATCCAATGACGGTAAAATCCAAAAATGTAAATCCAAGAAAGTTAGTTAAATTTCCATTCGCACAAGTAAAATCCAAAGAAATCGCGTAATTGGAAGATGGTCCAAAATAATCTGAAATGCCAAATCCGTGGAATAATTAACAAATGGATACAAGGAAAAGAGGAAAGAATTCCAATAATATTATTAAAAGAAAAATAAGATATGCGTTAAACTCGGCTGCAATTAAGAAAAATGACTGAAGAATAAGAGAAGAAAAATGTTGATTGAATAAAATATAATATAGAAAAGCAAATGTCAAAATAACCCAAACAAGATGACGTTAAAAGGCGCAAAAATATAGGGCAAAAAATGAGGTCAACTGAAATGTATAGCTTATAAAGAAAATATCAACAGGAGTTATTAAGAGACATTAAAAAAGATTTAAGGGGAGAGGATGGCCGGTATCTGCAAATTCCGGATAAAACAAGTAATATGTAAGTAAATGAATATAGTAAAATATAAGTAAATATACATACATAATATGATTGTGTAGGTAGATTGATATATTTGATAGATAGGAATATTGAAACACTAAAACGGAAATTGCAGATAAAACGGCCAACTAAAGAACAAATAAAGAGTTAAAATAAAGGATTATTAAGTTATGAAGTATTAAAAAAGTATGTAGAAAAAAAAACGATAATGTTAAAGAAAAATTATATATATCTGAAAGGTTAAAGTAATAGCTATGTAATTTCAAAATAACCATAATTAAATTTGGACTTATGTTTACAGAAAGAGATCAGTTCGTTTTTAAAATTTATTATATTGTTACTTTGATGGGAAGTAATTATAGTTATAGCTTTGCTTGTGTAGAGGCGACATGACTTAGAGTCAGGATTATCAGACTTAACTTTTTTATGATAGTCCATTTGATTGAGAAAGGGGTATTGTTAGAGTTAAGTTTTTAAATTAAAGTGGTTAGAGAAGTTCCTTGGTTATTATTAGAATTATGGTTGTTAAAAGAAGAAATGTCGTTTGATATTCTTTTCTTAATTAATGTTCAAGTAGCGCCGATATTTTTTTTTACGCAGTGGTCACCACTTATCAAGGCCCGGAAGCCACTCAGGGATAAGGGTTATTGCAAGTACATTACGTTAGTGTGGAGATTTGATGAAGTGTTTACTTAAGGGGGCGGTTCATTAGGAATTTGTTAACGTTGGACTTGAACACATCCAAGTTGTAGTCAGGTGGGAAACAGGCAGACGGAACAGAGTTCCACAGCCGTGCAGTTCTAAGAAAGAAGCTTTGTTCATGGAATCCAAGTTTTGATTTAGGCACAGATAAAGAGTGGGGGAAATTTTTCACAGTGGATTCAGCTAGACGGGTGTTATTCGTGAAGGATTGGCGAGGGGGACCAGAGATTGGAGTTCAGACGACCACCTGCCATGGAAATAACGATAAAACAAGGATAGGCTCGCAACGTCTCTTCTGTGGAAGAGAGGTTGCAGGGTAGAGAAAAGGGCATCCCCCACTAAGCCACGAAGACTATTTTGTACTCTGTCAAGGCAGGATAGGCTGTTTTAGCAGCTCCTGCCCAGATATGGCAACTATTCCATCCTTGGACGTACTTGGCTTTTATATAGATAGAGAATTGTATCAGTAGTGAGATATCTTCTGGAGCGGTAGAAGGATCCACCATCTTTCCAGCGACCTTGGCAACAGACTTGATGTACGTATTCCATTTCAGATCAGGAGTAAAGGTCAAACCCAGAAGCTTGTCAAAACACGGGGCCTCTCCCAGACGAGATCCATCCATCCCAATTGATGCTAGATGGGGATCAGAGCGTTGATGATGTAAGGATAGGAGTTTGGTTTTGGATGCATTAAAGGTAACCAGCCACGTCTTCCCCCACTGAACCACGCGCTCGAGATCAGAGGAGAGAGAATCAGAGAGAACTTTGTCATTTAGAGCCTTTGATGTGTTGCCGTAGATGGTCGTGTCATCAGCATAGATGTCTACGAATGATTTTATGTGTTTAGGGAGGTCATTGATGTAGATCAGGAAGAGAGTTGGGCCAAGTTTGACTCTTGAGGGACTCCAGCATTAATACTGCAGGCCTCCGATTTTTGTCCATCGACCACTACTCTTATGAGCCTATCGGAGAGAAATGATTTAATGATTGAGAAAACATTTCCAGCTATACCGTAGCTGGAAATCTTGTGAAGTAGACCCTTATGCCATACCTTGTCGAAGACCTTTGATATGTCAAGAGCAATTTCCCTAGAAAGGAAGCCTTTGTCGAGAGATTCACTAATCCTGTGAGATATAAACGTCAGCACATCTGCGGTAGATCTTGCAGAGCGGAAACCATATTGTGTGTCACTAAGAAGGTTGTTTCTGCTGAGGTGGTTGACTATTTCTCTATTTAATATGGATTCCAGCAATTTACTCATAACACACAGGAGACTTATTGGTCTGTACTGAGAGGGAGATGACTTATCACCTGAATTCTTAAATACAGGACAAACTGATGAGGTCTTCCAGGAGTCGGAAAGCACTTCTCCTTAAGGCAGCGCTTAAACAGTTTCGTAAGTATGGGAGCAAGTTCTGATTGAAGCTTTTTTAACACTATAATTGGGATGCCTTCAGGGCCAGTTACTTTACTGGAATCAAGGTTCTTGATTAGCTTGGCGACCTCATGCACGGATATTTGTATGTTACCTAGCGTGTTCTGTGTTATAGGAGGAAATATGGGGAGTTGATGGCCTTCGTCGCATAGGGTAGAATTAGCTGCAAAATTCTTTGCAAATAGTTTGGCCTTGTCTGACGCTGACGAGATGACCTCTGGTCCATTGATAATGGTTGGGATAGAACGCACACTTCTGTTCAGGATCCTATTTGTTATTTGCCAAAACTTGTGGGAACCAAGCCGCTGATCAGCTACCTTGGATTTAACAGATTGGGCATATAGGTCTCTTGCATTTTTTATTACTCTTTTACAGTGGTTGCTGGCAGTCCTGAAAGCAGTTTTAGTCTCAGTGCATCTATTACGTTGGTAGCTATGGAAAAAGTGATTTCTGTGCGCGATAGCAGCAGCACATTCTGGGGAGAACCATGGCTGGCTGTTAGGTTTTGTTGGAATTTTTTAGATGGTATGAATTGGTCTATGCCTACAATTAACCATTCGGTCAGATCTGATACTATAGAGGACATTTCCTTTTTAAACATGGAGTGCAGAGGTAAATCAGATATGAATGTACGGAAGCTATCCCAGTCAGCCATAGAGTATCGGTATACAGTACGGTGGAGGGGTACGTCTGAGGACTTATTACATTTCGCTTTTTATCTTAACTGATACGACGGAGTGGTCGGAGGATCCTAGAGGAGAATGAACAGAACATGAACATAGCTCAGGGGAAGTTGAGAGAAAAAGGTCTAGGAGGCTTGCATATTGACCGGGTGTATCGGGCACACGGGTGGATTCGAGAACAATCTGAGTGAAGTCATAAGCAATGGCAAAATCATGACAAAACCTCCCCTCATCGTCTGTCTTATTTGAATGGGTCAGCCATTCCACGTTATGGACGTTGAAGTCACCACAGGTGTGGATGTTAGCCGAGGGATGTGCAGACAGGATGTTGTCTATTTTCTCAGATATGCTCAAAGATAGTAACTCCGCTGTTGTGGGGCCGATAGAGGGCAAATATAAATGTAGCGGTGTTAGCAAGTGCAACCCTGAAGCACATACAGGGTAAATTAGGATCTTCTCTAGAGATATCCCTGCCACACGGAATGCGATCTTTAATGTAGGCACATATTCCATGTCCATGGCGATTTAGCTGTTAAGTTAGGGTATCCGTTAATTATGAACTCATCTAGGGAAGTGGTCAGCCCTATTCCAGTTTCGCTTAGAAATAATATGTCCGGTTTCGTCTCCTGTAATTGGGTTTCAACCTCTGGAAGGTTGGAACGTAGACCCCTGATGTTGGAGAAGGAGACCTGGTAGTAGAGGTCTACATTGGAAGATGGGGTTCTAGGTTTAATCGAGTTTTTATTCTGGAGATATTTCATGTTGAGGTTTTGGGATTTGTGGAACAGGTCGGCATACTTGGTTAGAGCAGTACAGAGAGGGAAAGTAATAGAGAAAAAGGCAGGACTTTTTTTGTAGCACACGAAAAGGTAAAGCCGTAACAATTACCCACTAGTATGGCATCGAGAGGCCCCACCAGAGACTACTGCATGGTCCAGATCCACTCACTAAATGGCAATACAGCAGTCCTAGTACTTTGCGCCTGCTGATAGGACAGCCTCCTTAGTGGTTTATCCAAGGTTCGGGCCCCTGTCTATCAGGCGGATAACGTCAGCCCAGACAAAGCATTTACCTCCAGCACCCTTACTAGTGACATGACAACAAGGACAGACATAGAGACAGAAAATTTCCGACATCTCAGACTACTTTTCATCAAGTACTACCGACTTTTAAGCAGCTTTTTCTTCACAGTTTGTCAGAAAAAATCACTCATTGAATGAGGACTGAGGGACAAAAAAGGAGAAGCGAGAGTTACTGGAGCTGCCGATAACACATCCACTGTATTATCTACTCTCCATTTTTAAAAAAAGGGGAGGAGGGGAATGGGTACAAGTGGCTTATTTATATCTAAGTAGTAAGTCCGGTGCTAAGTTATCAATACAGGACACTTTTGATGATAATCTCTCCTCCCATATCATTGGTTGGAAGTTTGTCGTTATCTATCGAGTTTGAATCATTGGAGCTTCACCTTATAATTAATTAAAATCCAATAATTAACTTTTATCAATTTGTAAAGTCGGCTTAATATTAATTTACATTCGAGTTTAGATAATTATTCAAGGTTTTAATTTAGGAGGTTCGTTTTCATAGATAACTTTCTTTGCTAATGGCACTGTATTATATTTCGAATATAATTGAAAATAAGGCTAACTGTATTAGATGGTTTGATTGGCTAGCCAGGAAGCAAGCATTTTCAATATAGGCAAGCTTGCAGTAATAGTATATATTAAGTATATTACTTAAATAAAGTCCTAACTTTATCTACTCTAATAGAGAAAATAATTCCCGGCATTTTGTTTTTTTTATCGTTAGTTTACTTTGTAGCATGGGGGGTGACGAATAAGACAGGAAAATAGAGACAAATACATATACATAAATAAAACAAGAAAAACAAGTTTAAACAAGGTAACATGAAAAACATATATATGTATGTACTTTATTAAAAAGCTCGAGGTCAGAAATTAATATTAATTTGCTGATTTATATTAGAGAAATAGTTTGAATTTTGTTCATTGTTTTCAACAAAGGGTGGGACAATGATTGTACGAGATTGTAATGAGTATAATTAGTGTTAGGATGGCTGTAAGGAGAAATATTATTATTCTCATTATTGCGAGTTATATGATTGTAGATGGAGGGGTTGTTCCAGTGGTATATTGGATTAGTAACTATATCAGATGGAGGATGGGAAGAAGGATAACTTGACGATAAAATATTAGTGTATGTTATGGGAAGATTGCGTGGGAACTCAGTAATTGTGCAAGAATATATAACATCTTTATGTATGCAATCATTATTGAGTGGGAAAGGATGTTTGTTATTACAATTACATTTTATTTATTTATATGCATGTATATATATATATATATATATATATATAGTAATTTAAAATATATATGGCGATTAAGCTACACTGAATATTCCGCGTTTCATCCACTCTAGGACTCTTCAGACTTCTGCGCAAATTCTGTGGTTGTTTGTCGTTTTTATATGCGCATCTTCTATTGAGATTTTAGTTAGCCAATCAGCTTTCTAGTATCCACCGCGCCCTTCCTATCAGCCAATGAGCATGCATTTTTCGGACAAAGGCCTATTTGACCTCTGGTTGAATTGTTCCTTTGTGTGTGCTCTAGTTAGCCTGAATATTTAGTTTCTTGATCTGTTTGAAAACTAGGTTCGTGTTTTTTTTATTTATATATATATGTGTGTGTGCATACATATATGCACATATATATATATACATATATATATACATATATGTGTGATCGTTTATGTATATCTATGTTTATTTAATTTATTTATTTGTTTATTTTCTATTGTTTTTGTTAGTTTTGAAACTATTTTGTATCACTCTCCTAGAGTAAATTTTATCTTGTGAACACAGTTGCATTTATCTTGTTCGTTATTAGTATTTTTATTTATAGTATGGTTGTTCTTTATTTATAGTATGGTTGTTCTTTATTTATAGTATTATTGTTCTTGTCCGGGGTTTGTTTATTATTATTATTATTATTATTATTATTATTATTATTATTATTATTATTATTATTATTATTATTATTTCTGCTAGTGTTAGTTTTATTTTTGTCATGGTGTCTACCATTGTTTATTTTGTTGTTGTTTACGTTGTTTTTATTTAATATTTTGTTATTATGTGCTTTAATTATCATCTCTAAATTTTCGCAACAACTGTAGGATAACTTTAAGGTATTTTATTGAAAATTTTGTGTAAGGGGTTGGTTGCGGGAAAGCGTTTTTCAATAAGACCTAGAAATTTCTTGCCAAGTTTTGTTTTTAACATTTGTTGTATGGGGCCGTATACCAAATTATAATTCTTTTTCTTCTATTTTTAATTTCATTATAGTTATTGGTGTTTTGTTGCTTATATTTGATATCGATATTTTTGTATCCACTAATTTTAGGGCTGGATACTAGAAAGCTGATTGGCTAACTAAAATCTCAATAGAAGACGCGCATATAAAAACGACAAACAACCACAGATTTCGCGCATAAGCTGAAGAGTCCTAGAGTGGATGAAACGCGGAATATTCAGTGTAGCTTAATCGCCATATATATTTTATAAATTACTAACTAGCTCTACCTACGTATTGAGCACTTTTTGACTAAATACTTAAAGTTTACGCATAAATCTATACTTTTGTATATTAATTTTATGTGAGTAAATTAAGTATATATATATATATATATATATATATATATATATATATATATATATATATATGATTTGTTACTACAAATGCTGAATATAACGCCCATAAGTTGTTGATGAAAGAAAACGAATTGCCTTGACTCAAGTGTTTGGATTAAGTACAATTGCGAATTACTTAGGAGTTCTAATCAGTCATGGTTGACGGGACGCAGACATGTTACCCTTGTGGATTAAATAAAGAGTTTCGAATCGTTGTGAAAATAGCACCCAAAATGAGAATAGTAGTCCGAAGAATTGTAATAATGCGAATCGAAACATGTTTTAGGTTTTGGTGATGTTTGAACAATATTGAATGCGATATCATGCTAAATCTCTTTATTTGTTCTTGCTTTAAGATAAATCCTGTGATTGATGGCTAATGGAGAAAAATCATCCTTACACTGGTAGGCATCTAAAACACTATTTCAGGCCAAGATCACAGTGTAGTTTCTGTTCTGATGTTACACTTCACCTTTTCGGTTCTCGGTCCGTGGAAGAGAAATCCTTTATGACTGAAACAATTTTTATTTTTATTTCTATCTAGAGTGTTCTGCTTTGGTGAACAGGATTTCCCCACATTAAAAACCTACCTTGTGCTTAACTCTGTACAGCACAATCACGTTGACACACCGGTTCTCGCCACATAACTGAAGTTAAGCAACGGTGTGCCTGGCCAGTATCAGATGGGTGACTATTTGGGAAGGCTAGGCGCTGTATGAACCTTCTGGGAAGGTTGGGTGTGGGGCGAGCACCCTCACCCTTTAAAAAGAACTCCTCGCCACAAAAGCATATACAAAAGTTGTAGATGGCCTATGCCCCCCCCGGGGCTCAATGGCTATGTATGTTTGTGTTTAACTCTGCTCTTGTGGGGAAACAAGCAAATAGGAACAATCTCATGAGTTGAAAACAGACAAATCAGAGGCAACTGCGGATCTTCAGTTCATGGACAACATATATTGCAGATGTAATCTGATTCATCCATCTTTTTTTTTCACTTAGGGGTCATGGATTACCAGATAAGACTTAATAAGTGTCAGGGGAAACAACAGTGGTAAAAGTAATCGTAGACCTCATTCACGAAGATGTCTTAACAAAAACGTTTCCAATTCGCTGGTCGATCGGTTTATTACTGTTCAGTATTTTAAGCAAATGTTGATATTATAATAAACTAGTGGGGGCACTATATTTCTTTCTATAAATTTTTATGAAAAAACATTCATATGTACATCATGTATTTAAGTAAGGAGATACATTTGAACAGAAATTTTAAACCGCAATGTTTTTATTTTTTATTTTTTAAAAATTTTTATTGGTAAACAAGCTTTCTTTTATCCAATTAGGATGTAGCTAGGGTTATCATCCAATCAGAATGTTGCTACGTTTTTCCTCTCAGTGACACCAATTTATTTTTTGTTTTATTAAACTCAAATTTTTAATATCCATTGGGAATAGTCCACTTTCCTTAAAAGGGATGGTTAGCATGATAAGGGTCGAAGCGACAATAATAAGTTAATCTATACCTCTACGATTATATAAAAGTCACTATGTGTGTGTGAGTGATTTCTTCATAAGTTCTGAAACGACTGAGCCTATCTTTTGCAAATTTCACACAAAGATAATTTATATGTCTGGCAGTGTTCTTAGATATGTTTTTTCTACAGAAATTCACCCGATAAGTATCGAAAATCGAAAAAACTTGTCCGGTGTAATGTAAAATATTTCCCCGTAAAAATTCTTCTTTCTTATCTATAATCGAAGAAAGACTATTTTTAAGATCGTCACACTCAAATATCAGCTGACGTGATATTGTAAACAAACACAGACGGAATTTAATAAACGACATTATTTTATTCTTTTTATTATTATTATTATTACTATTATTATTATTATTACTATTATTATTATTATTATTATTATTATTATTTATTTATTTTTTTGCGAATTATTCCACCGGGTGAATTATTTCTTGTATTATATAATAATCGATAGACGATGGATTCTATAATAATACTTCCGCAATCTGCATAAATTAAAATGCCATGTTTAAGTGTATTGTACGACCGGGTAACGCCGGATGCCAACATAGTTTAATGATAATTAATGTTTCAATAGCGATTATAACCTCAGTGTTTGGGTAAAATAAAGATTACAATGATTCTGCAATCATTCATAATTAGCATCTTCATCTCTCAAATCTAATAGGTCCCGCACTATCGGCTAAAGTTTAACCTCTGTCCCATCGCCACAATGTTGCGTCTCTATACCTATTTACAAGTACTTTAATGGAATGTGTTCTGATGGACTCATAACACTTATTCCCTTCCTTTCGGCGTACAAACTCCCGACTAACTCAATGAGCAGTAAAATCACACCCCTTCACTGTTTTTTTTACTCTAACAATTTTTTCCATCTGCTAGATTTTAGAAGTCTCTCTCTCTGTTTCGTGCGTCCCTGACTGTACTGACATGCATAAGTTTAAAAACTCTCCACACTTCCCTGCTAGAGATGATCTCAAATCGTAGCCCCTTTCGTTCCAATGTCTTTGGAATTTGGGGTGAAAAAAGTGTAGATTGAATGGACGCATTTTAATAAACGTCCAAATGTGTAACATAGAAAAAAATGGACGTATGTATGGGTAATGCGCACGGATATGACTGTAACGATATTTCTCTTGTAAAATGAGAAGGTATTTATATTTAAATAGAATATTTAATACATTCGATGACTAAGTGTATATTTTGCATGCTCTAGTGATTTTTCTTTATGTAAGATATTTGTTGGTTGCACAGAATGGCAGGTGGTCATTTTATTTCTAAAACAGCCGAGTATTTTTTTTATTAGCGATATTATATTTCAAACAGAATTATTCTACTCTCTCTCTTTCTCTCTCCCTCATATATATATATATATATATATATATATATATATATATATATATATATATATATATATATATATATATATATATTACAATAGAAAAATGCGAGCATGAAAAGGACTAGTTGTTAAAACTGGAAAAGAAAAGGGCAAGATATTCTAGTAAAAAATATAATAAATTTATAACTTAAAATATTGCAGCATTTATTATATAATGTTAAACTGATTAAAAAAATTATATTGTAATCCAGGATTTTCCAGGCTTCCAATGAATTCACTTGTTTTTTGTTTAATTTCAGTCTTATTTTTTTTTGCCCCCATAAACATAGCATGCACATATGTAATAACAATGTCCGGCACTCGTCTGATTCAATAAAATCAACCGAATTATCTCCCTTTCCTTCTTTGATTCTGTCTGTTTCACTTGTTCCTTCTCTTTTTCACGACAACACTAATTGCTGAAGCGACGTGGTTACTATGGAAACCAGTCATAAAAAACGTCGCTCACCTCCTTACGTTTTTTTTTTTTGAACGATTTTAAACACCACTAAATTAATTTTACTGGACAAAAATTGAATTTTTTTCCCACAATATTGTTGAGAAGGTGATCTATAAACTGCGGTAATTATTTGAAATTCGGGCGAAAAATTAGTGAACAGTGAAGCTTTAAAGCAGTTCTAAATGAATAAAACTGTCATTTAACCATAAACTCGTGATCCCCCCCCCTAAAAATGGGCCAAACAAATTTTATGCATTTTATTGCACTAAAAATTATATTGAACAAAGAATAATTGAACAAGGAAACTTAAAGGAGACTAATAAAACATAACAAGACATTTACTTTAATAAATGCTTAGGATGGAATCGCATTCCCTTTTGGTTTCTTTAAAAGATCAATCCTTTTAGACATGCTCTCAATCAAAGTGGAACACTGTGAAGAGGAGATGCTATCCCATTCGCTTTGCACAGCTTGCTACAGTTTGTCATTGTTCTCAAAAGATCTTCCGGCCAATGCACGAGATATTATGGACCAAATATTATCGATTGGGTTTAAATCGGGACTTTGACCTGAGCAAAATATCGCATCAATTGAATTATCAGAAAAAACATTTTTCGTGATTTTAGCAGTGTGTGCAGGGATATTATCGTGTTGAAAAATAATATTCGAATGTATTCCTTTGCATTGATTGACTTTTCACATCTAATAAGTTCCCCAACTCCTGCTGCAATAAAAGTTCCTCATACCATTAACCCTCCATTCTCGTGTTTAACTGTTGTTTTTATGCAACTTGGCGAAAATCTTTCCCCAGTTCTTCAATTGCACCGTTAAGGAGCATCGGGAGCATCACTAACAAGACAAAATCTTGATTCTATCTAACCGGAAAACATTCCTGAACCAGTCTATCTTGCCATAACACGAGAAATATCTCTTTTTATCATTGATGTTCTTCTTAGATAAAAATGACTTCTTTGTACGCCTTTTAGGGGAATATCCTATTTCTTTCATTCGTCTAGATATTGTATATCAAGAAAGAGAATTTCCATCCCCTGTTTTGAAGTCTTTGCTATAGTCAACATAAGTTTTCTTTTGATCCTTCAAAACTGTTAATTTAAAACTGTGATCGTCCTTCAAAGTGGATGCTCTAGGGCGACCAGATCCAGATTTCCCTTTTACCAAGCGTTTTACTTAGAACCTTTGACCAATTCGCTTCACTACAGAAAGAGATGTTTTCACATTTTCTTTTCTTAAAATATCAAAAATCTGCTTGTAAGTCATTTCTTAAAATATCAAAAATCTGCTTGTAAGTCATTTTGGACTGCTTTAATCCTACAATTCGGTTTTTTATATCCTCGCCAAGATGCGGTCTTGCCATTTTTAGGATTAATTTTTCCACTTATTATTATATGCTATAATAAGAATGATCTATAAAATAGAAATTTTCAGTTAAAATTAACAAAAATTCATGGAAAAATCGATTTCTTCCTTCTTTCACTCTTGGCCCATTTTTTTTTGTTCATGAGCAAAAAACTACCGAGTTTGAATGATGTCAAAACTAAACATCATTAAATTCATTATCCACACAGCAGCAGCCGTATAGCGTAATAGTAAGAAGCCTGGACTGTCATTTGGGCGGTCAGGTTTCGATCCTGGCTTGAGACAGTTGCCTGTCTAACCGCACTAATGAGCCGTGAAACAGCGAAACAGTACTGTATGTGGACGATTATATATATATATATATATATATAAACTTTTTTCAGTTATTACAACCTTACTTTTTGAATGCTTACAATCTTTTTGGGATTACTACACACATTTTGGATTTTAAATTTGAGTCTACATGTCAACAGCATAATTCCGAATTCTTCTCATGCGAAATTGGCTCCTATTATCTTTTCCTATTGGTAATACTTGACCTCCCCATATCTTTTTATCTAGCTTTTTAATCCTTGACGTTTGAATGTATCATTTGATTCATTAATTTGTTTCCCAATTTTATAAACAAAAAGTTATTTTTTGCATTTATGACTAGTTTTCATGTAATTTTCGATTAAAGCCAGTGCCAGCAAATTCACAGTTTCTTTATAATATTCATTTGCTAATATATTTCCTCTGACGAGAAGAACACATTCCTTTGAAACTCCGCGGATTGAGGAAATTTCAGTAAAAACCTCTTATGAGAATCCTGTCGAAGAATAAATTAATGTAAAATATATTTTTACAGTGTCTATTTTTCTCATATCATGATTGCAATGTCTTGTCAGACGAGTGCCACTCCCTCAGACACTTAAAGTCCATGAGCCCAAATGCCTGAGGGAGTATCTATACAAAGATTATGTTACAGAGTTTTAGCTTTGTACGACAGCTAAGTCTTTCTCTCAGTTCAAAATGAAAGAGAAAGATAGCCAGTAATAAATTAAACTGCAGACCAGCTTAATGCGGGTACTGGTCTCCCACTTTATGGTTTTTTATATCAGACATTTGCTTCTCCGAGAAAGGTTGCCTTCACCATGGCTTATAGGAGCCCTCTCCACCCCAACACACATATACACACACAAATATACACAGTGCTAGTTGGCCGTTGACCTAGAAAAATGGTTCATTCGCCCTTTGGAATGTCTTGTTTTAATCCTTCAGGGAGACTAGCCACCCTCCTCACCAAACAAGTCTGGTGGGGGAACCAGTTTAGTCGCCGGTGACCCGACCATGAGGTAGGTAGTACTGGGTTACATGGTACTAAAAGCATATGACATGACCTGACATATTGGATATTTTTCTTATATATATATATATATATATATATATATATATATATATATATATATATATATATAAAATTGGTTGAGAGATTCCAATGAGAGAAAAATGTGTATTTAGATAAGAATCAAAATCACAATTAAATAAACCTATCTCTACCGATTACCCCTGTTTTAGAGAAGCCACTCACAAACATTACAAACGAACATGTATCACATTAGCTTTCTTAGGAAAGCAAATAAATTTATAATGTTATAAAACTATTAGACATATACATTCTACAAATCAATACAAGGAAACACACGCACACACACACACACACACACACAAAAACACACATACACACACACCCTCCCCTACGCACCCACTTGACCAAGTACCAACGCGGCCCTCACTTCCACCCAAGTAATAATAAATAAAAAAAATAAAAAGTAGTAAAAGGAAAAAAGAGAGCGAAAAGCAAAAGACAGCAATGACCATGGTCTGACCCGCAATAAGCAAGGGTAGGGGTGGAACACACCCGTGAAGACATTTAGAATCATTTACAGACGTTTCCACAGCTCGGAAACATCTAACCAAAATGGACTGCGAAAATGCTTTTATATATTCTGAACACATTTTAAATATATTTTAAATGTTTTACACTTTGAATAATTTCTGAAGAGGACGCTTCGCAGAACGTCTGAAACGCGTAAAAAACTATTTCAATGATTTTAAAAAATTATTTTAATTATATAAATTGGATACCTTTTTAAATGAAAAATCAAAACACGAAATAATAAAATAATGTTAAAAAATACATAGCAATTTTTGGTGGTCTTTCTTATATATATATATACAGGGTATCCCAGAAGTCCCGCACCATGTAGATTTATATAAAAACAAATATGAATATCAATGAATATCAATTTTATTGATCATTTCTATGCTTTAAGAATACGATGTACTGATGATTTGCTAATCCTAAGCTCCTGGCTTATTCTCCTTACTGATTTCACGGGGCTTCTAGCAACATTCGCCAAAACCATAGTTTATGTTTCCTCATCAGTTACACTCTTTCGTTGACCACATCTCTTGCGGTCAGCAACTGAACCTGTTTCTTGGAAACGTTTGATAAAACGGCAGACAGTGGTATGGCTCGATGGTTTTTCTCGCTCGGGATGAGTGCGGTTGAATTCTTTAGCTACCGAGCGGTATGTAGCCCCATCTCTTCCAAACAAAAAAATCAATTTAACTCTTTCTTGCATTGTTAATTTCTCGCCCATATCGAATAAAATCTAAAACAAAAAAAAATATAAATATAAATATATGGTGCGCGACTTCTGGGACACCCTGTATATATATATATATATATATATATATATATATATATATATATATATATATATATATATATATATATTCATTTTCTCTTTGATATACGTAGACATGGTTAATATATATATATATATATATATATATATATATATATATATATATATATATATATATATATACATGTATATTTATATATTCAATTTCTCTTTGATATACGTAGAAAATGGTTAATATACTAAAGTATGCAGGTCTTTGTCGGTCAGATCAAAAGAAGTACATAAAAATGATATAGCCTATAAAAAGAACCATTACTTTTTCAAAATCCGCAGTTTTCTATAGTTAGCCACATTTTGGAAACCGGAACGCACAAAATCAGTGTTAGTTTTTAGCTGATGCATAATTTCAAGGATAAACGGATCAGATAAATATAACCTACACATTGTCAACGTTATAACACTGTGAAATGCTCGTTTATTTATTTATTTATTTTTATCATTCGCGAGATATTAGATACACTGAAAAGTTTGTTCGCTTTCGTCACGCAACAGATAACCTTTTCTTCCCTTTCCGTCTGATCTACTTGATTAAATCCTTCGTTTTCTGCACAAACAGACGCGCGAACATTTAATCGTGTCTCAGTAACTGATATATAGCTTTCAATTATAATCGCGTAGACGTCTTAAGTGGCCAACGCACAATGTTGTTCACTTGTATTATGTATTCATTTTGAATGATAGTGGAGGCGTGGCAGCAGAACCTTAAGTGCAAACAATCTTGGCCATCTTTAGTCGATTTATTTGCCATTGTATGTACTCAATCATAGTTTATCTATCTATCTATCTATCTATATATATATATATATATATATATATATATATATATAAATTATCTAGCCTATGACATTCTATTTACTCAATCAAATTTAAATATATATATATAATATATATTTATATATAACATATAATATATATAATATATATAATTTTTAGCTTAAATTGTCTAATGTCATAGGTTAGATAATATATATATATTATCTAACCTATTAGATAGGTTAGATAATATATATATATATATATATATATATATATATATATATATATATTATCTAACCTATGCCATCGGACAATTTAAGCTACAAATTATATATATTATATATATATATATATATATAATATAATATATATATATACATATATATATATATATATATATATATATATATATATATATATATATATATATATATATTATCTAGTTTACGTCATCAGACAATTTAAGCCAAAAATGTTGGTTTAAATTGTCTGATGACATAGGCTGGATAATTTGTTTATACCGACTATAGAAACAGTTTCTTAATGATTTAAGCAAATACTCCCAACGTTGAAATAATAAAAAAAACATATTTAGCTCTACCAACGTATCGAGCATTTCTCTGTATTTTACAAAATATGCATCTTAATACACACACATATATATATATATATATATATATATATATATATAGCGTTTAAAAAGCAATATATATATATAACGTTTAAAAACAACACACACACACACGCACACACACACACACACACACACACACACACACACACACACACATATATATATATATATATATATATATATATATATATATATATATAACGTTTAAAATACCAGGAACGGATAGGAAAGAAAATTAAAGTGGAGGAATCGGATGACCGGTTTCGCCCTCGTTTTTCAAAAACTGTATCGATGGGTGTGCACTTAAATAAAGAAAAAAAATCAAAAATGTGTACATTAATAAAATAAAGTTACGTTGCGTTTTGTTCATTAGAGGAAAACAGGGAAGTGATTTAAATAAAACAACGTTTTGATATTTTCGAAGATCTTAGAGATGAATCACGCTAAAGTCTGAGAAATATCTCCTCTGTTTACAGGGAGAAGGCCTCCTCAACCAAAGGTGAACAGCCTCAAAGATCTTTAGATGGAATTTTGAGTAAGCACGACTCAAAATTGAAAATAACACACTACTTCTTAATTTATCAAAATAATTATGAATAAAAGCATTTTTTTTTGTCCTGGTTGTTACCTCGCTTTTTTATTTTAAATAAAATAAGCAGAGGACGTACATTATTATATACACAAGAATGTAGAAATGTTATATTTCCTTGCGTTGATCTTATTTTGCTTATGGTTGGTTGGTTGTTTTTGTTTTACGGCATATCAACCCTTTTCATGTTATTTAATACCGAATCCAGTTAATTTGAAGAGAAAGTTTTTAATAGAATATATTTTTTGTTTTTTAAAGTCTGTTTCTATTCAAACCATAGTTGGGACCCTAACAGGTACTACCACTCTGAGTCTCTTTGTTTAATCCCTCGATACAGCTTTGGAAAAGTGAGGGCGAAACCGGTTATCTGACTTCCCCCGTAATTTTTCCTTCCTCTCCTTTCCCTTTTTTTAAAACACGTTTTACGTATTTTACTTTTAATCATGAATAATGAAAATCTTCCACTCATAATTGTAATATATATATATATATATATATATATATATATATATATATATATATATATATATATATATATATATATATATACAGTAAAGCTCCTTTAATTTGGACTTCCTCTAACGTTGGACTCCCTCTCATTTGGACTTCTTCTAAACCTGGACATTATCTAAACTTGAACTGTCTCGTCATTGAAATTGTATTAGCATATTTGATGCAGAGTTGTAGTAAAACTGTTTACATGGTTTAGTCAAATATTGAGCAGAAATGTTAATATTGGTACTATGTAATTAATGTAAATTAGCTATTGATAATTAATTTACACTAACTGTAATTTTTTTCAGATTGCTATATTTAAAATAGTGTAAAACAACCCATCACAATGGCTTGCAACTCTAAAAGAAAACAAGTGACACTGACCTTACTTGAAAAACGCCAAATTATAGAAAAATTAGATGCTGGTGTTGAAAATAGCGTCATATTGAGAGATTATAAGATTGGAAGAAGTAAACTGTTTTACATCAAAAAGAAAAAGGAGGAAATATTGAAGGCTGCTCCTTTCTCTTCAAATAAAAGACATGTCAAAAGAAGGACTCTTCGCAGACCAAAGCAAGTTGAATTCGATCGAATATTGCATGAGTGGTTTGTAGCAAAACGGAATGAAGGTGTAGCAATATCTGGGGCCATGTTAATTGGTAAAGCAAAATCTCTTTAGGAAGAGTTGAATATCGCAATTTACAATGTCAGGCGAACAACGGTCTGCTGATACACATGCAGCATCAAATTATTGTGACAAATTCAAGACGATAATTGCCGATTATGGTTTAACACCAGAGGATGTTTACAACGCTGATGAAAGTGGCATATATTGGAAGTGCTTACCTACAAAAACATTAGCCGGATCCGAGGAGCAGAAAATAAAAGGATTCAAATTAAATAAAGAAAGACTAACAGTGATGGTATGCGCTAATGCTTCTGGAACTCATAAACTTAAGCTTCTTGCCATCGGCAAATCAAATTAGCATTGAAAGGAGTTTCGCCTTTGCCAGTATCCTATTATTCCCCACAAAATGGATGGATGAATCAACAGTTGTTTAAAAAATGGTTTTTGCAAGAATTTGTGCCAGTTGTCTAGAAGCGTTTTTTTGAATTAGGTAAACCTGATTCAAATTGCTTGCTTTTTTTGGACAATTGTAGACCACATCCTTCTGAGTCAGAACTAGTGTCATCTTGCGGGAAATTTTTTGTGTGCTACTTACCACCTAATATGACTTCTCTCATCCAACCTATGGATCAAGGGATTATTTGGAATTCAAAATCTTTTACAGAAATGATTTCATGATGAATATGATAAATAGTACCGTGAGTGTAAGCGATTTTCAGCGCCATTTTACTATCAAAGATGCAATATTTTCTCTCGCAAGTGCATGGAATCAAGTTCGAGCAAGCACATTAACAAAAGCATGGGGTAATTTATGCCCAGCGCCAAAGGCTTCTGAACTGAAAGAATCAGAGAATACACCCGGTCTAGAAAAAATTCTTGAAACCAAACGGTTACCGATCAACCATGCTGTTCTTAAATCACTTAATGCAAATGATGTTGAAATGTGGGTGCAACAAGATGAGGAAACTACTGATCAATATCCTGAAGGCAGTAATGGTGATGAAAATAGCGACAACTCCCATTCTCTTGACCCTAATGTAAATAACCAAGAACACTCTGATGAAGCAATATCATGAGATGATGCCGAAAAGTCTATGGAAACGGTTATAAAATTTTTAGAAAAAAGTCCTTACTTTAGTGACAACTATGTTTTGCAAGCAATGCCACTCCGAAGAGATATAATCATAAAGAAGCTACAGAACCAAGAATTGTAGATTTAGTGATCACTTACAGAATACAATGGCGGCGCCCGAGAGCTCAATCGATGAAAATAGATACTGAAATGAGACTCATTCAATGAATAAATAAAAAAAACTGTATTTTACATAAATGTATGATTTCTGTAGTTGATAACTTAGGTAATAAATACCTAACAAGAGTAGATTAAATTTATTTTCAATGTTTTTGTTCCTGGTAATAATATTTGACAATTCTTACTTGCAATATATCGTAAACTCAACTTAATATATACTTGAAGTATCATATAGCAATGAATTTCATTTACTATTTCTTAATTCTTAAAAATTAAAGTTAACTGCAGCACATTTTTTATCACAAAACTTGAACAGCATCCTCTAATTTGAACGAAGCGGATGTTCAAATTATAGGAGTTATACTATATATATATATATATATATATATATATATATATATATATATATATATATATATATATATATATATATATATATATATATATATATATATATATATATACGTGTACGTGTGTCTATCCCAATCTGATGATATCACAAACCTATTAAGTTGTAAGTCTATTCAATGCGTTCATTTCTATAAAACAAACAGGTTGCATATAATTATTTTCAAATCTATTTTCTAAGAAAATTAATAAATACTTAAAATATTAAGACGTTTAAGAAAAAAAAGAAAAGATTTTTATGCAACGTAAACTTATTTTTAAATGACACATTTAAGGTTGCTATCGTTTTATCGTCTCCCCGTCGAGGAATGTATTCATATGAAATATAATCTGTATATTGTGATTGCGTTGGTGAAATCTGAGCGACTTGTGCAGCTATGAAAATATTTCATCTGCTTTAGATGAAGGTTGAGAAATAAAGGAGCGATTGTCAAATAGTGTTAAAATGCTAAAGTGTTTTTTTAGATCCAATAAAACTTGTCTCAAGGTCATGGAAACTCAACAGGGAAAATGAAAATGCACATACAAGCAAACATAATGCATCTATCTATCTATCTATCTATCTATCTATCTATCTATCTATCTATCTTTTTATCTATCTATCTAGGTCCTGGATATGACCTTAAACTATATCCAGTGGTGAGGCCTCAGCTTGCGGGCTTTGGGGAGTGGGGAACCACCTTTTAATTGCCATTGCTCCCAGGTCAACTCTAACCCGGAATTGTAGTACCTGTTAGGGTCCCAACTATGGGTTAAATGGAAACCGACTTGAAAACAACAAATATATTCTATTAAAACATTTTTCTTCAAAATCTTTGGATTCGGCATTAAATAACCTGAAAAGGGTTGATATGCCGTAAAACAAAAACAACCAACCAACCAACCAACCAACCAACCAACCTATCTATCTATCCATCTATCTATCTATCTATCTATCTATCTATCTATCTATCTATAGATAAACTCATTAATACACAAGGTGCCTTAAAAAAGTTTCCAGACTTTTTGTACAGGCATTTACAATTGTCGTAGACTCTTGAAAATTCAGTATGTTATTGCTATACATCTTATGAGATGCCTGACCAATTTTTATGATTTCAGGTTCAAAATAACAGTGCATTCTCATTTTTCCCGTTGAGTTTCCATGACCTTGAGAAAAGTTTTTATCGGATCTAAAATAAAACTTTAGCGTTCTAGTACTGTTTAGGCGAAAATACTCCATGCATGCGAATTGTAGATATTTTCTACTCTATTGCTATTTTCTTGTTTTGTTAGGAAATAGATCGAAAAAAAGAAAGAAATATGTTAAATCATATTGTAGACACGTTTTACCGGAAGTGAGGGTCAGCTGATCGGATCTGCGTGTGTGTCACGTGATCAGGTTAGCTGGAGTCAGTGAGTTTTGGGTTTGGACGTAGAGAAGAACAGACGACTTAACAGGTCGTCCCCTCCCCTTCACTGGGGGGGGCGGACGCTAACGTGTGTGAAAATAAGAACATTTGACGATCACACACACGGTCCCATTTAATGATACCAATACAACAGTTTACAATTGTCAAAATATATCAGAAAGTGGACCTTTCATCTATTGACACTGTTCAGAATTTTTTTTTCTTGTGATACTATTAGCACTAAAAATGAAGCAGGTGCTAATGTAAAAGAGTCTATCAGACATGTAGATACAGTGTGATGATGTACAAGGTGCCTTCAATAAGTTTCCAGACCTTTTTTGTACAGGCATTTAAAATTATCGTAGACTCTTGAAAATCCAGTATATTATCGCTATACATCTTATAAAATGACTGGCCAATTTTTATGATTTCAGCTTCAAATAATCAGCTACAGCGAACATTGTAATACACCCTACTAAAGCCTAATGTCCACAGCTGGTGAATTAAAAAAAATGCAACCTGGATGAGAGGTAATTTTAGAAGAACGATATGCAATAAAATTCTGTTTTAAACTTGGTAAAATTCCACAGAAACTTATGGATTTTTTCCTACTGCTTTTGGACTATCTTTCATGAATCGGGGTAAGATTTTTTTGGTGACATAAGATATTCAAGGAAGGCAGGGAGGCTGTGAGGGATGATGAGAAGTGTGGGAGGAGTAAGGAAGTCAGAAAATCATATTTATTAGCAAAAAGATTCATTGACAAACAGATTTATTGACAAACAGATTTATTGGCAAAAGATTTATTAACAAACTTATTTATTGACAAACATAACATATTTATTGACAAACTTATTTATTGACAAACATATTTATTGACAAACATATTTATTGACAAACTTATTTATTGACAAACATATTTATTGAAAAACATATTTATTGACAAACTTATTTATTGACAAACATATTTATTGACAAATATATTTATTGGCAAACATATTTATTGACAAACATATTTATTGACTAGCATATTTATTGACAAACATATTTATTGACAAACTTATTTATTGACAAACATATTTATTGACAAACATATTTATTGACAAATATATTTATTGGCAAAAAGATTTATTGACAAAAAGATTTATTGACAAACATATTTATTGACAAACATATCTATTGGCAAAAAGATTTATTGACAAATATATTTATTGACAAACATATTTATTGACAAACATATTTATTGGCAAAAAGATTTATTGGCAAAAAGATTTATTGACAAACATATTTATTGACAAACATATTTATTGGCAGAAAGATTTATTGACAAACATATTTATTGGCAAACATATTTATTGACAAACATATTTATTGACAAACATATTTATTGGCAAACATATTTATTGACAAACATATTTATTGACAAACAGATTATTGACAAACATATTTATTGACAAACATATTTATTGACAAACAGATTATTGACAAACATGTTTATTGACAAACATATTTATTGGGAAAAGATTTATTGACAAACTTATTTATTTACAAACATATTTATTGACAAACATATTTATTGGCAAACAGATTACCAAAATAAAGAATTTCATGGATAAGGATCGTCGTATGTCTATAAATACAATAAGTGCAGAGTTTAATGTCAGTGTGGGAACTGTAAACACAATTATTCGTGAGTAACTAAAGATAAAAAGATTTGCGTGAATGCATCAGTCCACAACTCCATCCTTGTCCCAGATTATGTTACCAAGACAAGCATCAAGACAGTTCCTCACCCCCCCTATAGGCAAGATCTTGCTCCCTGGGACTTTTAGTTATTGTCTGAACTGAAGGGAAACATTAGAGGCTGCCGTTATGAGACAATTAAGGAACTGAAAGCGGCTGTGACGAGGGTCATTGACACGCTCACACAAGGGAACTTTCTTGGGGCTTTCCAGAAGTTGTTAGAACGGTACAACAAGTGCATTGCGGCCGGAGGAGATTACTTTGAAGGGGTTTAGAGTTTCACGTATGTACTATAAAAAAGCTTGGAAACTTATTGTAAATCTCTATCCGAAAGAATATTGTTTGTGCAAGATCGTTTATCTTGTTACGGCTTTAAATTATCGCTTTCCAGTATATATACAATTCGGTCTAGATATGTATAACATATGCAAATGATACAAATAAGTTAATATATAAAATAAAAAAAGAAATCATATATATATATATATATATATATATATATATATATATATATATATATATATATATATATAGTATTTAGGCAGCATGTTTTCACTCAGATAAGTATTGTTAAACAGCACGGAGTGTTTTTGCTTAACAAGCATTTTTTAAAAAAATTTCCATTTTTCCAATTGTCGTTCTTATTTCTCGGTCGAATCTGTGTAATAAAGTTCTATAGTCGTTTTCATCCATCTGTTTTTTTTCTTTTGGTTGTTTTTTGCAAGTACTGTCGACTGAGTTTCATCAGTCATCTTCAGGCAGTTTTTGATTAATGTTCGTTTAAAATCTGGATGCTTTGATATGTTTCAGTTAAAATTATTTTTAAATTTCTTGAACTAGTAAAGCGTCTCATGTAAATAAAAATACAAAAACATACGTTTTTCTAACGTGTTAAGAACGTTGTTAAAATAAATATACAATGGTTTTAAAGGTGTGAGTTACAAGATGGTATAGAATTTGCAGCTTTTTAAAAAATAATAATTTGTAACTTTACGTTACAACATATATATATATATATATATAGATAGATAGATATAGATATAGATATAGGTATATGTAACTATATGTGCATACACACACACGCACACACACACATGCACACACATATATAAATTCAATTCTTATATATTTAAAAACAAACAAGTATAAATATATAAATGTCATGTCAGTAAATAATAATGTAAATAAAAAATATAAAAAAGAGAGTGATAAGGAATACAATAGATTGATACGAACCCTATAAAAGCATAGCAGTCGTAAAAACAAGTACTTTAATGGAGAAGAAATCCTTCACGACTGATACATTTTCTATTTTTTCTATTTTTGTTACTAATCAGTGTCTCTTTTTGGGGAGCTGGTTCCTTCCACTTTAAAACCCGAACCCGCGTCTAACTCTGCCTTCATGGGGCGATAAGTAAAAAAAAAAAACAAAAAAAAAAAACAAACAAACAAAAAACAAAAAAAAAAACAAGCACCTTTTTTAGCGGGAGGGAAATGTAAAGACAAATGACGCAGATAAGGAAGCCTTTTTTTTTTTCAATAAAATAAGTTATGAATTCTTGTATTACTAAATTTAATGGTGTCTCTTGTTAAGTAGGTTTTATGTTCCGTTCTCGTAATATTTCTAACTTACTTAGACTTAGAAACTCTCACGTCCTGCAACGCACAAGACCGTCAAAGTATACAATCATTTCTGGTCTGAAAGCAGATACACAGTATACTTTAAGCTTATTCCCGTTGCAATAAAATCTTTCGAGTATCTTTGTTTCCAGCATAATTGTATTGCGATATTTCTTTGTATCATTTTTAAAAGATGTTTTAGAACACCACAGATATACATACATTAGGCACCGCCAAAACTGGGGGGGGGGGGGGCAGGTCAGTACTTTTTGACGGACCGTCTTTTTAAAAATCTACCAAAAATCAGGTAATTATCCGATCAATACGAAATTTTCAGCGATTATTAGGAGAAGAATGAACTTTATAACAGTGTACTTATTTTTCAAAAACGATATTTATATATATATATTTTTTGCTTACAAAACCCCCCTTGTTTCGAAGTGGGAACAAATATGCTTAAAATAATCATCTGAAACTGAACAAAACATTTTGTGTTGTTGTAAGGGATAGAATTATAGATTAAAAAAAAAAAATTGTTTGCATACCTTATTTTGACGTCTGAATATCAGAACTTTGATTGTGCTTAATTATCCCGCTTTTGAGTTTTGACATGTGAAATTCGGTGAATATGTTAAGTAAAATAATTAAGTTAAGCAAAACAAAAAAAAATTTTTTTTAATATTTATACGAAAAAAGCCATTTTAAAATTTTTGATAAATAAATTAACAATTTTTTTTTAGCGAGCCGAATAATGCATGACCATTATTAAACAGGGCATGCTTTGAATAATCGATACAAAAAAAAAAATTCGATAAATATTGTGCCCTTTGTGTTAAAAATAGCATCATTTTTTTCGATCCCGTTTGAAAACGTTTGCCGCCTTTCGACTACGGTGGACCAAACGCGCTGAAATAATTTTTTTTTATTCTGCTTTAAATTGCCCCCCCCCCCATTTTGGGGAGCCTGGCCCCCACACACATACACATTAAAAACCAAAGTCATACAAATGGTCACCCATCTGGTACTGGTCAGCCTCAGCTTAATAATACATTGAAATTTTCATCATAAAACGCAAACGTAAACAGAGTCGATCTAGACTCTACATTGACGCGAAATATCTAGTTACCTATATGAATAAGTGGAATTATTTGAAATTCAGGTACTTATATTATAATATTTTTGCATATTCTCTTAGAAAATCATCCTAAATCTTAGTTAGACAATAAATAAATAAATTAATTATTTCAAAAACCTTTTTTTTTTTTTAAAAATATTTAAGTACGTTTTTTGTGCAAGACAAACAATGTCAATTGTTAACTTTTTGGGAAAATTTAACATTTAAAATTTAATTAAAAATAGTAGAAAAAGTTTTACATTATTCTGTTTTCTATATGATAAAATTCAGGGTTTTATCTTTCTGGAAAAAAAAAGTTACTCAGAAATAATGGATTTTAATAAATGTAATTTAGTTTTAAAAAACAACAACAACTTGATTTTGCGGCCATTTTTGGCGGTGCCTATATTTAAACATGAAGTCAGCAAAAAGAAATAAGAAACTTACAAAAAACAAAAAAAAGCAAAACAAAAAAAAACGATACAAGTGAATATAGTGTAAAGCAAATGCGAATATAATTAGCGAAGAAATTGAATTATACAAGCCTCTCATATAAAAGATTTTTCATTTCATCAAGGGAAATTAATGTAGGCAAAAATTTCGGCTACATTAGCCTTCCTCAGGGTAATACTATGTTTTCTTTTTCATTGTCGAGATCTTACAGCGTATTTTGTAAAAAAAAACATGAATATGAAAGAGAATCGCAAACATAACAATTGCCACGCATTCATTTGTATAATAATGTTACAGTTTTTTTGTTTTATTATTATTATTATTATTATTATTATTATTATTATTATTATTATTATTATTATTATTATTATTCTAAGCTTACTGTTGTTGATGCTAACACAAAAACAACGAAAACGACGGCAAAAATGATGATGATGATGATGATGATGATGATGATGATGATGATGATGATAGCGGCTTGAAACCTATCAAAAAGAAAACCAAAACAAAACAAAACAAGAAGGAACTAAAAAAACCTAATGAATACAAGACTCTTCTGGCAAGAGTATTTGCATGGAATATTGGTGCGACATCTGCACTCGTGCATCTACCATTAGCCTATCCGTTTTAGCCAGGGTCCAAAGACAGAGTCTCAAATCTAATAGCTTCCGTCATGTCGGCCAAGTGACAACCCCTGTCCCATCGACGCAATGATACATTACTGTTTTACAAGTACTTTAATGAAACGTGCTCTGATGAACTTGTAGCGCTTGTGCCCCCACCCTAACCCTAACCCTAAACTTACCCTCCCACCCTAACCCTTACCCTAAGCCTAACCCCAACCCTAACCCTAACCCTAACCCTCACCCTAATCCTAACCCTAACCTCAACCATAACTCTAACCGTAACCCTAACCCTAAACCCGTCCTTACCCTAACCCTTACCATAACCTTAACCCTAACCATAACCATAACCATAACCCTGCCCCCAACCCTAACCCCAACCCCCACCCTACCCCTAACCCCAACTCCCGATTTACCGAGCAACAGCAAAATTCCACCCTTTCCTGCTTGAAGTCCCTTGAAATACGGAAGTGTTTCTACTCTAATTCTTTCTTCTCTATGATTGCTAGACTTTGGAATTCCATTCATGTTTCCCGCTTTGCTGACTGTACTGACATGCAGAAGTTTACATGCAATGTAAACATGTATCTTGCCACAGTCCTTTGTTAAACAAGATCAAACGTGGGCCAAGTGGTAATATGGCTGTTTTGAGTGAAAAAAAAAACTAAAAAGAACACATTCGAATGGAATTAACAATTGGAAAATGTACATCATTTGAGAGAGAGAGAGAGAGAGAGAGAGAGAGAGAGAGAGAGAGAGAGAGAGGGCAGAAAACTCGGAACAGTAAATAATATAGAACTGCCAAACCGAAAGCTTCGTGAACATGATTACTATAAATATATAAGTTGACCTCATAGAATCAAGAGAAATGAAAGAAGAAAAATCTCATGGAAACCCAATAATATAGTTGAAACATAAAAGAACAAATACAGTTTAAAGTAATCACTGGGCAAAAAAAGAATCCCAAAACACCTGAACTAAAGAATTAGCAAACAAATGGCCATACACAATGCACTGCATTCGAAAAGTGGTAGTAACCGATTATGTAGAAAAAGACGAGAATAAAGAGGAGTGCATGTAAGTATAGAAGACTGTGCGGATGGCAGGATAAAAATAAAAATAAAAAATAACATTATTTATCAATACAGAAAACTATTGATTTTCGGTCCCCCCCCCCAACAAAAGGAGGGTTGACCTGTAAATTCACCCTTGTCCGTTCGTCCGTTCGTCCGTTCGTCCGTTCGTCTGTCTGCACTTTTCTCAATAACTTGACATGTTTTGAAATTCTGCATAAACATTAAACATGATATGAGAAAAAAATAGTAAGAGAACAGATTTTCGGGGAAAACTCCGGTTGCCCCCCCCCCCTAGGGGTGCATTTCGGGTTAAAAT
>NC_136500.1:145827117-145924617 GCF_053919585.1 Euprymna scolopes | reverse complement strand
CCGAGTAAAGACAGCTTGTGTATACGAGTGGACGTTAGTTAAAAAAGATGCTGGGTTCTTAAAATTATCTTCGCCCTTATCAGGATATTAACTCACTAGGTTTTTTTTGTGTGTGTGGGGGGGTGTAGACAAACCTATCTTTTATTTCATTCTTGACTTAAGCATTTCTTTATTTCTTTTTCTTTCCTATTTTTATTTTGTAGAAATCTTTATTTATTTAACCAAGTTTAGCTTACTCCCTTTTTCCTGTCCCCATTTTCAAGTTCCGCTTTGCATTCTGACCGGCTGAACCCTTAAAAGTGGGAACGGCTCTCTTACCGGAGGAAATGCTTCTTTAACTTTGGACTCTAGAGCAAGGCGGTTATTTTATAGTAACGGGAAGGTGATAGGGCTCTTGATAAAACATGTTATCGCTAAGTTCGCATTTATATAAATGGCATAACCGAAGACGTAGATTTCCTCATATTACACACTTAGGTCGCTATCTTTGCGCCCAGGAACCGCTTTGACTCAGTCCATAAATCCAGTCAGATTTTTTTCTTACGGAATGAAAAGTCTGAGTATTTATCACAAACTTCAGCGCGTAATGTGTATCACGCAATTTTATCCCAATTTAACAAAAATAGTGCCAATCTTTATACACTATTGGTGGCCATGTTTTCCTTAGTCTTGTTTCCTTCAATATCCGTTTATACATCTCTGGCGAGACTTGCTCGGCGATCTATTAATCGTTATGCAACTCTTCATTTAAATATAACATTTTATTGCTAAATGCGTACATTGAATGGGCGCATCTTCTTGACGATTCACCCAAGTATTTAAAAAAGAAGCTCTGTCTGTTGGTATTCGGTAAAAAAATTGTAAATTGCATCAAATTCGAACATTAAAAATCGATTTGTGTTTATAAATCGGTGCTTATACACTTGTGTTTCAGAACTATATATTTTTTAAATAGTATTTCAAATTAAATTCAAGTTTTACGATACCTTTTTTTTTATTAATTTCTTAGCTGAAAGTACAGAATAATTACAAAACACCCTTTACTCCCCGTGTTTAGAATGGCTTTGAAAATAATGATGTTAATTTTTTTAGCATGGTAGCATAAGTGCGTAAGTACCCACAAATCAATTAACAAAACTCAGGAATATTTTAACATGTATTCTGGGTAATTAAATTATATGGAAAAAAGGTATAGGGACACAAACGTTGATTAACTAAGGTTTAGTATCATGATAGGTAACTATTTTTCTGTGTTACTAGCCAAAAAAATCCCTTCATTTGGAACAAATAATAGTTATTAGTCATTATTAATAATTAAACGATTATAGAGGGCGTTGATCAGGAGTGTGTTTCCTGATTTGAAGAAATAACTTCAGTGCCCGTGGCGCAGTCAATAGAGACGTTGAATCTCTACGGTTCAAGGTGAGAATTGTCTGAATATGGCGTTTCAATCCCACCCAAAGCTAGCCAGAAGCTAAGTCGGCCAAAATGTGGTGATACGAAAACGACTATGGAAGGCAGCAATTGCTTAGAATGCAGTTAGGAGATTGGGAGTTCATATCCCGTCGCGGTTACCTCCTGACGAAGGCCAGAGAAATAGTCGGCCGAAACGTCGTGAAACAAGAACTAAAAGATGGGGACATTAATCGGCAATAAATAAATGAATAAGTTAAATAACGGTTTAAATAAAAGTTAAGTAACAGTTTAAATAAAAGTTCAATTATTTGGAATAAGGTTGTGGTAGGAAAAAAAAAAACCGTGAAAAGTTGAAAATAAAATGCTTCGCAAAATATGAAAAGGCAATTTAATTGAAATTAATTCCTATAACCAGAATATAATTTTTAAAAAGCATTTATTTTAATTTTGCAAGTGGGTATTAGCATAGCACTATTTAAAATGACACTAAATGAAGAGCGATGGTCTAGGTTTTTTTAAAATTTATAAAAGTATAAAAATTAAACTAATCATAAAAAGACACGTATAACGGTTTAGCACAGATTATCCTAAAACTGACAACTTAGATTCTTCGGAATTCTGTTAAATTAATCAGTTATTTTGATGTAAAAATTGTTTTTTTTTTTTAGAATTTAATAAAAGAGTTATGCATGTCATTTGATATATTAGAAATCTTATTATAAATTTTTCTAATGTTTGTCTATCTGTGTGTGTGTGACGCGGTTTATCTCAGCCTACAGGCAACCCACCCAGACAAGTAATGTACCAAAATGAAGCTTATGACCCAGCAGATGTTTTAGTGATATTTATACCCATGTTTGGTTGATGGAAATGCAAAAATAAAAAGATGCCAAAAAATAACGATTTATTAAACAACGTTTTATTTACTGGGTATTTTTCCGGTAAAAGAACCCAAGTTTGCCCAGCTGGGCAAACTTGGGTTCTTGTATTAAAAATTTTTTTATTATTTTTAATCTTGTAATTATTTTATCAACCTGCGAATGTATTATTTGTAAGTAAAGACCACAACAATCTACGACTTTAATAACAGAGGTGATCAAATGTGAGTTAAATATTAGAGATTTATCCAAACGTATATAAAAATGCTCTGTCTGTTGGTCGGACATTCACGTTTTCAAACGGAATTTTCGATTTTTGCGTTTGAAATAGAATCTTCATTGATAACCTCATAGATTAAATGAACGTGTCGTATTGGAGATACGCATAATCTTCTGAATAAACGATTCTGTTCGTCAATCTGTCACGTTCTAGTTGGAATCAACATTTTCTTCTATCCGTTACACTTTAGCTTTAAATACCAATTTAGTTTCTATTTGGATTATCGGACTATTGTATTCAGCTTCGTTGATTTACAACGTTTCCGTTGGGTAGAAACCTTAAGTTACTCGTAAATGAATTATTAGTTTAACGTGTATTGATAATTTCATTTTCAACCTTCCAGAAGACTGTTATCTAGAATGCATACCTACCCACACACCTACATACATGCATGCAAAATGCATACATACATGCATACATAACCACACACATGCATAAATACATACATGCACGCATACATACCTACATATATACATAATGCATGCATTAATACGTACATAGATGTATACATGAATACATACGTGTATAATTACATACGTATAAGGATATGTACATAAATATATACATAAATTCATGCACACATGCAAGCAAGTACATAATTAATGCTTACCTACATACATACATACATACATACATGCATATCTACATAAATTTTTGTATACATACTTACATGCATGCGTGCGTACATACATGCATGCATACATGATGATTGCAACGTCTTGTCAGACGAGTGCAACTCCTTCAGACACTTAAAGTCCATGAGCCCAAAAATGACTTCCATCGCCACAGGACCATTTTGATATACAAATGTCTGAGGGAGTATCTATACAAAGATGATGTTACAGAGTCTTAGCTTTGTACGACAGCTAAGACTCTCTCTCGGTTCAAAATATTGAGATCCAGCAACAAGCAAGAACAAGATAGCCAGCAACAAGTTAAACTGCAAACCAGCTTAATGCGGGTACTGGTCTTCTGCTTTATGTTTTTTTTTTAAATCAGAGATTTGCTTCTCCTAGAAAGGTTGCCTTCACTACGGCTTACGGGAGCCCTCTCCACCCCAACACACATATATACACACACACAAATATACACGGTGCTAGTTGGCCATTGACCCAGAAAAAGGGTCCATTCGCTCTTTGGAAGGTTCTGTTTTTTGTCCTTCAGGGAGACTAGCCGCCCTCCTCACCAAACAAGTCTGGTGGGGGAACCAGTTTAGTCGCCGGTGACCCGACCATGAGGCAGGTAGTACTGGGTTACATGGTACCAGTAGCACATGACATGACCTGACATACTTAAATGCATACATACATGCACAAATGCATATATTTACGTATACAAACATGCATGTATGTATTACCAAATACCTATTTGTATACATGCATACATACCTACCTACCTACCTACAAGATCGCAGCAAAATCGTTCTCGAATATTGCCATTACTTAATGGTCCAGCTCAACGGTGAGCCGCACGAAAGTGGCTTTTAAGCCCAGCCAAACTCAGTCATTCTTTAGCACCCTAACCCTTACCCTAACCCTAACCCTTACCCTAAGCCCAGCCAAACTCAGTCATTCTTTAGCACAGCAAACACGAGTGCCACAAGCAGCACGTGTTGCACGATCACTTCTAAAGCGCCTTCGTCTTGCACATCTGCCCACAGTTGAAACAAGCTAATTCTGGAATTATAGGATTGTTTTATTGACGCTCGTATCTGTAATAGCCCTCATTGAGTGTTCCTTTGCCGTTTTAGGATACAGCCAGCCTTTTTATTATCGAGATACACACTGACGGTAAAATGTGTATTCCATTGCATATCAAGTAATGCCTGTGCTTGAAGCTTTTTATAGCGAGGAAAAACTTTGCACCGAGCCAATCCCATTCTCTGAACAACTGTCACATTGAACCAAAAAGAAGTGCAAGTCAACACATCATTAGATGTAGCAACCGCCGCAGGTTTTGTATCAGAGTTTTTCTTCTCCTCCAATCTCAGAATAGTGTAACTTGCAACTGAATTTTACCGAATACTTTATCCAGAACGTCACGGGTCCTTGTGGACTCTCGTGTTTGACATGATACACCTGAAGAAGGTCGCAAGTTACATCGACCGAGACGTTGTGAAAATATCGAAATGAGAACATTAGTCCGATGAATGCAAATAATATGAATTATCCTCATCATAAAATTTCGGAAACAAATGATTTTTATTTTGAAGCTGATTGATAAAAAGTGTAGTTATATATTGGATTCTCAACAGTGAAGGAGTGGGATTTTGCTGCTTTATCAGTTATTATTATTATTATTATTATTATTATCATTATTATTATTGCTCAGTTATTCCATTAAACTATTCGCAAAACACGCACAGGGATGCTATATTGTAAAGGATGGGATTGTTTGGCCGATATTGAAGGTCCTATTAGATTTAAGATTATGGATCTTGCCTAAGTGTGAAAGATTAGTGATAAATGCAGCAATCCAGATGCGGCACAATACTTAATGCATGGGCAAATTGTGGCTGAGGTCTCGCCCATTCTGCCTTAGCAAATGCGGATTATTTCATTAGTTGTAACAATAAAAGGAATGTTGACATTTCACATGCAAAACTTGTACGTTATATAAAAATACTTTCTTGTTTTCTATTTCTTTTATTTTGCAGGAACATGAAATGAGGAAAAGCAAAAAGCAAACAAAAAACACAAGATTATAACATTACAACAATTCTTAAAATAAAGTTTAAGGTTCATCAAAGAATGGTTCCTTTTTAAAAGTGAATGTATGCCGTACCGGGTTTTTAATAAGTTATTGTGGTCTAAAAAGCAATAAAAATGAAAATTTCAGCACCCCAACGACGCTCACGTCATTAACTTCTTGACTTCTGTGTGCTACATTCGCCGCCAAACACCCAACTCGTCAACCTCCACAATTCGTCTTTCTTATTGCAGCTATTCCTCTCATATGCAAATTATATTTTACCTCTCCCATCATCTCCAAATATCATTACACATCATATAGACCTTACATTTATAGTGCTTCATACTCGGCCATACATAATTATACAGCCAGACTAAATTAGTCCTCGACACACCGCCAGACGAAATAAGCTCTTAACACAGCGTCAGATTAAATCACCTCCCAACACAGCGCCAAACTAAATAAGCTCTGGACACACCGTCATACTAAACTTAGCACTTGACACACCGTTATAGGTTAGTCCTCTAATCACAGCCAGACTAAACAAACCCTCTACAAACTGCCAGACTAAACCAGTCCTATACAAACTGCCAGACTAAACCAGCCCTCTACAAACTGCCAGACTAAATCAGCCCTGACAAACTACCAGACTAAACCAGCCTTATATAAACAGCCAGACTTAACCAGCCTTCTACTCACTCCTAAATTAATCTTCCTTACACAGCCAGATTGAACCAGCCCTCGACACACGGCCAGACTAAACTAACATTTCCTATAGAGCAAGACTAAACCAGCCTCAACAAAACGCCAGACTAAGCCAGCCTTCTACTCACTGCCGGACTAAATCAGCTCTCAACACACTCGTTATTTTCATCGCAGCCACACCTCTCATATGTATATTATATTTAAAACCCACAATTAGTTTGATCTTTTTTCATTATTTAATCATAAACATATGACTTGTATAATTTTAAACAAGTGAATTTTACATCTAACGCCAGCTATATCTGTTTGTATATAATACAATTGGACTTCCGTGTGTGTTTCTTTTTTTCTTATTTTATTTTTCTTTAAAGGCGGACTAGGAAAATCAGACACTTTTCCTTGGGAGAAACCACTCCCTAACAAGTTAACAAAATCAGTTTTGGGATTATTTCTTTGATGCATTTCGGCTGGTTAAGAAAAAAAAAAAAGAAAAAAAAACATAAAGGATTCAAAACAAAAATAATGACGAGATTATTCTGAACATGCGGCCTTTAATTCTTCAAGCCGTTTTCTTCATTATGACTCACAATTCCTTTCAACAGGAGTTGTAATAACAAATTAAGTAAAAAATATCAAAGTCGAAACCCATGTTTTGAGGTTAGGGTTTGTAATAATCATTTCCTTATTATGCCTCAACATTTAAATATGACGAACACACACACACATACACATACACACACGCATGCACACACACACACATACAAAAATAACAGATACATCTAATTTGTAAAAAGCACTATGTCTGTCTGTCTGTCTCCATATTTTCAAACTCTATCTCCTCCGAAACTAAAAGTCGCAGAACGGCGCTAGGAGGGGTTCAAATCATTGGGGTTTTCATGGGCCGTTCTTGTATGGATCTTTAGTCGTTTAAAATTGTTTTTTAGATGTATAAAAGGGGTCAAAGTGTAAAAAAAAAATCGTCATACATTTTGTACGTTCATTAATTTTTACTCCGTTAATATGCATGTCACGTTGGTACGGTGGTAACGTCACCAGATTTCAGTGCTACTGTTTTGCTTTCGGTTTCGATTCCAGCTGATGGCTCCCAACCAAATACTTTTTTTTTTACTTTTGAAATCACGACTCTATAATAATATATACGAAATCTGGACAAATTAAAACCTATGTATCTATAAAAATTAAAATGTGTTTGTGTGTGTCTGTCTGTGTGTCTTCCCTACCAAATAACTCTGTCAATTTTCGGTCTACAGACTCGAGATTTGACATAAGGGGTATTGAGATTTGGGAAAATCTTTTTAATCGATGTTCGGAAAGAAATTTGGCTGTTAAGTGGTCAAAGTTCAACGATTTTACCTTTGAGAACTCTACCAAACTCCTCCGCCAATTTTGGGTATAAACACTTGAAATTTTAGATATAGATTACTTGGATAGGGCTCTAATTTTATAATTTCATTTGAGCCCAAAACAATAAATGTTAAAGGGTTATGATAGAGGTCAAATTTTTTAAAAATTGACCCCTGCGGTCTCTACCAAATTACTCAGCCAATTTTTATCTAAACATTTGAAATTTTACATACAGCGTATTCAGTTATAGGACAAGCATTTTAATCGTTTTTGTTGAAAATTTGGGTTCAAAGTCAAAGTTGAAAAGATTTTACCTTTGCAGTCTCTAGAGAACTATTCAGCAAAATTTAGATCTAAACATTTGAAATTTTACATAAAGCGTATTCAAACATGCAGCAAGATTTTTAATCAGTTTTTGGGCGAAAAATTGGCTGACAAGAGGTCAAAGTTGAAAGAGTTGACCCTCGCCAACTCTACCAAACTCATCCGCCAATTTTAGGTCTAAAGACTTGAAAATTTTTATGTAGGTTACTTGGACATGGGTCAAACATTTTAATTCAATTTGAGCCCCAAACAATAAGTGTTAAGGGGTCAAAATTGGGGTCAACGTTAAAAAAAAATTGACGTCTGCGATCTCTACCGACTTTTCTCTATGGTAGTTAAGGAACTATAGAAAGGCATTACCGTAAACATTCACACTTTTTAATATATATATATATATATATATATATATATATATATATATATATATATATATATATATATATGCACATAAAGTTATGAACAGTACGAAACTGCTAGTATCATATAAAATGTCGGGCGCCCCTTCCCCCCGCTCATACATATTAAAACGTGTTTAATTTCATCGGATTGCTATTTTCATATGCATGTACAGAAATGCCCGTACATACATAATAATGGCGTAATTTTTTTATTATATATATATATATAGACGTAAAAAAATGATATTATTTTTGCACCAACCTAATATTTCTATGCCAGACTATTGAGAATATTTGTATTGTTCATATAAAATTAAAGAAAACATAACAATT
This sequence comes from Euprymna scolopes, assembly GCF_053919585.1. Taxonomy (NCBI): domain Eukaryota; kingdom Metazoa; phylum Mollusca; class Cephalopoda; order Sepiida; family Sepiolidae; genus Euprymna; species Euprymna scolopes. The sequence continues at coordinate 145,916,227 of NC_136500.1, read as the reverse complement.
AAATTTAAACTTTTATATTAAAAAAAAGTGCAATCATAATTATTAATAAAAAATACAGGATGAAACGATAAAGTTGTCCCACCTAAAGAAAACAGCACTACAGCTTTATTTTAAAACATTTTTTGAAAAAGTCAATCAAGGAAATACTTATGTAGTTGAGCTGACATCTATTCAATGTAGCCGCCTTTAACCTCAGTCACAGCCTCAATATGGGTCTGAAATTGGGAGTATGCCTTTTCACAAGCGCTGGCGGAATCTCGGCGAATATTCGGCGGATAGCAGAAATCAGGCTGGCTTTGGTGTTGTGGGAGGTCATGTTGGTGATGTTCTCGAGGTATGACCAAACGAAGTAGTCTAGCTAGTTCAGGTCGGGAGGGGGGGAGGAAGTGAGAGAAGGGTACAAAGTCGTAGCACTCCTTCTGAAGCCAAGTCTGGGTCTCTTTGGATATGTGGGCTGGCGCCGAGTCCTGATGCCACACCCAGGTGCCACATACTAGCACCAAAGGATATTGCTACAATCTTCAACACATCCAGGTACACTTTGGTGTTGACTTTCAATCCGACTTCGAAGATGTGAGATGGAATGATGTGACCCTCACTTGAAACCACACAAAAACTATAACCGTTGTCAGAAACTTTATTGAGCTGTGCCCTCAAGTGTTGAACCGTCCGGATTTGCATTTTGAGGACGCTGGCAATGGTCCTGTTGTCATAATTTGGATCGGCAGAGAGCATGAGTTTGACAGTTGCGTATGTCCGATCTCACTCGTTAAACATTGTGTCACTTTCAGACATGATGGAAGGCTCCTATCGCTTTGTACCCAACTGGCCAATTAGTAGATGGTCTGCAACAAAAACAAGAAAACGGGTTTTTATCAAACGGAAATGGAATCATGTCATCTTTTATAGGGGACAATTTTATCGTTCCACCCTGTAATTAGTATAGTTTTAATCTTTGAATATTTGTTTTTCCAATTTAGCATTTGCAAAACTCACGTTATTAGAATCGATGCTCATGTTGTCTGACGTTTAGACATCATCATCATCATCATCATCATCATCATCATCATCATCATCATCATCATCATCATCATCATCATCATCATCAGCAGCAGCATCATCATCATCATCATCATCATCATCATCATCATCATCATCATCATTAATGTCGTCGTCGTCGTCGTCGTCGTCGTCATCATCATCATCATCATCATCATCATCATCATCATCATCATCATCATTATCATCATCTCTTTCTCTCTCTCTTTTTATCTATCTATCTATCTACGCACACACACACACGCACACACACACACATATATATGCTTTTTATTTATTCTACATAATGTCGCTACACATTAATGAGCATATACTTTACTTTAGCAATATCGCCTTCAGAGGTTTCGTAACTTGTAACTGACTGATCGAAACATGATCATGAATGTGTAACGACATAAAACTGCTTATGTAAAACAAATAAAAATCATATTTTGCCCTTCTCCGATATTTAGCACTCTGGTATAAATCTCGTTAAAACTTCATTGATTGTTTCACTTTTGGAAAATATTAACCTGGATTATATATATATATATATATATATATATATATATATATATATATATATATATATATATATAGCTACTTCATTTAATCACATAAATTAATAATTTACGAAAGTATAAATTTATGCGTAAACTTTAAGTATTTACTCCAATAGTGCTCAACACGTAGGTAGAGCTAGGTAGTAAGTTATAAAATACATATGGTGATGTGTGTCTGTGTGTGTGTGTGTTCCCCAAGACAAGTCGTACATCGGCATAACTTGGACCAGTATATCTTGCCAGCTTACATGTCATCTGTCTTCCCATAGCAGCTCCATCTACCCATCTACTGATCCCTTGTTAGCACATGACACACACCAAATGAATTTAGAAACATTTTAATAATAAAAAAGAACACCGCTATTTTTGCTATGTCACATTGTAACCTTTGCCTTCATATGGAATGATCATCTTTAGTTAACTATTACATGTAATTATATTCTTGCAGATATTCTGCATAATATTTGCGTAAAAAGGTTACAATAAACACATACCTCTTTTTCTCTCTCCCACTATATATATATATATATATATATATATATATATATATATATATATAGTCACTACTTATAAAGGCCTGGAGGCCACTCGAGGATAAGGGTTAATGAGTGAACAGTGGTCAATGGGGAAGACATCGTAGTAATCGTTAGTAGTGGAAATTTGGTAAATTGGATTACTTAAGGGGACGGTTCATCAAGAATTTGTTTACGTTGGACTTGAAAACTACAAAATTGCGGTCCTCTGGAAAACATGCAAACGAAATAGAGTTCCACAGGCATGCAGTTCTAAGAAAGAAGTTTTGTTCATGGAATCTACGTTTAGGTTTAGGCACAGATAAAGAGTGGGGCAAATTACTGATAGTGGTTTCAGCTAGACGAGTGTTTTTCGTAAATATGTGGCGAGGGGAGGCCATAGATCGGAGCTCAGATTAGTACTTGCCATGAAAATAACGATAAAGCAGAGACAGACTCGCAACGTCTCTTCTGTGAGAACGAGGTTGCAGGGAAAATAAATGTATGCGTATATAAATCTATTAAAAAAGTTTGCCTACCAAACTCCTCTGTCAGTTGTTAGTCTACAGGCATGAAGCTTAATATATTTATATTTAGGTTTTAGCTGGGGACAATCGGTGCCAAAGTGTGAAAATTAAAATAATGGAATTTGCCAGGTGAAGGTCGAAGGATGGCATTACGAATATACATGCATATCGTAATAGTTATTAGTTCATGTTTTAATTTTTAGCCTTGCAGCAAACATGTTTTCATAGCTCAGGCATTAACGTCGAAGGAAAAAGTAAATCGTAAGCCAAACGTTTTGGTTTCCATTCTCGGTGGTGGTGCATGAGTATATGTTATAGCTAGTGCAAAAACAAAAGTGGCGACGAGTAAAAACATACGGAATACATCAGATAATAAAGATCTTAACATCATTGATTTTAGATTAAATGTGTAATCCGTCGTTCGAAAAAAATTGTTTCTATTTGTGTGTGTGTTTACAGCCTTAAAATATCCGGAAATAATAATTTATTGATTCAGTAATATTTAACGGTGGACCTTTTCAAAACAGATCTTTAAAAAACAATATGGAAACTCCCCCAACACACGTTTTTAAGTGTTTCTACGTATTTTAAAAATATTTGGAACTTATGACCCCACTCCTCAACCCACTTTCTCTTTCTGTCCCTCTCCTCGCTACCAAACTTTTGATAAATGGTAAAGATTACATGTCTCGCTACGCCACATAGAAACGTGTTCCATCAGGCTTAAATGTTCAATTTTAATTATTTTAAAACATCCTTCTTTTATATTATTTTTAAAGGCTGTTAAAAAGTATTAGCAAAAAAAAAGTAGATTTTTATTTCTTTTTAGGTCGCAAAAAATATTTTTTTTAAATGAGAATTGATGAAGTAGTTTTTTTTTACATGAGAAAAACATTTCTGCTTTGTTTTTGGTAAGAAAACAATTCCAACTTGCAATGAAAAATAATAAAATAATTGAATATAAATAATTTTGGACGCGAAAAACGTATGTTTTTAATCGAATTCTAGTTTTAATCACGCATAACTTGCGTAAAGAAAATTTTTATTTTTAAATATGTAGGTGAACCTGGAACAATCGGCAATCCTCTTACAATTTTTTTCTTTTTTGTCTCTTTTCAACTATTTCTGCGGATTATTGGACTACCAGATTATAAAAAAGTGAAAAGAAATCAATATTTAAAGGGAGTTCAGTTTTACATACGACGTTCTAGTAAACTGTTTCCCCTTTTTAGAACCGATTTACGGCCTCGATTTGACGTTGGCTCCTTCAGCCCCACCCTCCTTTATTATTTTTTTTGCGACTTTTCACTTTGTGAAAAATTCAGTCTGTCCCTCTGTCATCATTATTTATTTATTTATTTATTTATGACTTTTTAAATAGTGTTTTTGCATATAACGACCCGCCCTATTTTTAAATAGTACTAATCGACCCATTGCCCCTTAAAGGGTAAAATGAAAAATATTAAAAAAAAAGCAGGATCCATTCATAGAAAAATGAAATTACGGTTGTAGTTGCTGTTGTTGTTGTTATTATTGTTGTTGCTGCTGTCCAACACCCAACCTCTAAGAACTGTTTCTGGAATAGACACCCCCAACCTGCGCATGGTAAAAACAGCTTTTGGAATGGTCACCGGCAACATCTCCATGTTAAGCACGGCTTTGGGAATCGACCTTTAATTTTGGTTGTGGAGGTGACAGCCTAAATATTTCCCACAAATTTAACCTTGATAATCGCTGTCAGGATCCCCACGTGCAAATACTATGAACCAACAAAGAAATTTAGGGGGTTGCAGTGTCGGTCGGATATAATTTAATTTGTTCAAAACTACCTTTATCCGCCAAATATAAATGGATTTTCTGAATCAACAGTGGAAAAAGTCGTCGTTTAAAAGGAAAGTATGTAGGTGGATCTAAGGTAAAGATTTATCCTAACCTTATGATTATGAGCGTTTCATAATTTTGTATTCGGTTTAATATTCATAAAACTATTGTTGCGTTAAGAAAGAGCGGCCATGTTTGTAAAGATTTGACGTGTTCGTTTTTTAAGAAGGTGTTTATTTTGGAATAATAGATTATTATGTGTTCAGCCAATGAGAATAGGAGAAATTATTTTTTTTGAATCGGGAAATGAAAAGCAAATTGTATTCTTATGAGTGTATGATCCAGTTAAGAAGGGTGCCAGGGCAATATAGTTATAATAAGTATATATCTTCCCGGTCTTGACTGAGGGCGGTGGGAGGACTTTAGATTTAGCGGAAAATAGGAACTACTTCCTCTAAAGATATTGGTGATCATGATGATGTTTCTCCTAGGACGTAATGTAGGATTTTATTATAACAAATAAATGTGTATAAAACTGCGTTACAATGTAATATAAAATGGTGGATAATAGTTTAAACGTAATAAATTTGTATGTGGAATCTGTTATTGCAAAGCTGCGGTAATTTGGTCCAGATGAGCGTTTCCGCAATCAAAATATCATATATAGAGATAAAAAGTGATTTTGAGATTATATTGTCTTTTATTGTCTTGAGAAAGCATTTTTTAAGTGATGAGTGAAAAAAAAACTCAGGAGGCCTCCAGAGCACTACTGTAAGCACTAATTAAAATTAAGGAGTCTCTACTAAAAGAATTACTAACACCAAGTTTCTACCTCCCCTCCTTCATGAAGAGAGAATATTTTAACGTAAGGGCTGAACAAAAAATAGTTAAAATTAACAGAAGCGCTACTAAAAGCAGGATATATATATATATATATATATATATATATATATATATATATATATATATATATATATATATATATATAACAAAAATGGTAGTTAGTAAAAACCTGAAGAGAGTGCTCAATACTATTGCAGAGCAAATATGGGTTTTATTTTTATTACCGTTTTATCTGTTTAGTTCCACATGTTTCGGTTGCCGGGCCATATTATTCTCGTATTTCCTCTAAAATCGGTCTTCCAAATAATAATAACAGCCATTTCTGTAAGGTCTAACGAGACTGCTGGATCGTAGATATGGTCCGGCAACCGAAACATGTGTAAACTAAACAGATAAAACGGTAATAAAAAAATAAAACGTATATATATACACAGAGAGAGAGAGAGAGAGAGAGAGAGAGAGAGAGAGAGAGAGAGAGAGAGAGAGAGAGAGAGAGAGAGATGAGTATGGTGTCTACCCGTTAGATGTCATTATCATCGGTAAAAGGTTGAAATTAAGTTAACGTAGCCAATGCAAGAGTTTTAAGTGAAGCACGACCGATAAAATATTTTTCATGTTTGTGGTTTTATGTCGTGCTTGAAAAATTGTGATTAGTTGTTTGATGATGGGTTTGGCGTTGATAGCAGATAAGTTATTACGCAAAAACATCTAACTTCGGATTTTATTTTATAGTGTTTGGAATTTTTAGTAAATGAGACAACTTTTGTGTGTTTTTGTTGAAGTCAAAATTAGCTATTAGAATTCTGTTCTTGGCTTCTTTTCTCTTGTTTCTTTTGTCTTATTTACTACGAGTTTTAAGCGTTGGGGCTTTCTGTTATTTCGATGGATTTGAGGAGGGGTAGTTACTATTAAAACCTTTTATAAATTTACTTATTTTCGTCTTGTATTTAGCGGGATTTCATCAAAAGCATTTGCTACATAAGAAAAAATAACAGACAATTACTGACGGTTCTTAGAAAAGTTTCTACGTTTGTGTATACAGATGTTGAGAGGCGTTCATTTCTGTGTGGGTTTAAGTAGATATATTGCGGTTTAATTAGACTTGTTTTTCACGTGTCTATTAGTGGAAATACCGTCAATAGGAAAGCGGGTTAAGTGGTAATTTGTCAAACATTTATTTGTGAAGTTCATGAAGTTTTGTAATCAGTTAACACAATCATTTTAAGATTCTTGGTGGATAAAATTTTTGTTTTCGTCGGTAAGTAGGGTGAATAGATTAATAAATACATAGAACCCCGGGATACGGTGCCCCTAGGGTACGGTTTTTTCATGTTACGATGTGGAATACGATGTTTTTCCAACTCCTGGTTACGCTACTTGACCCGCCTTACGGTATTATTTATAATGTTATTTGATTATATACATGTGTATTGTATACTGTACTGTATTCTATTTTATTACTAATTTTTAAGGCCTATTCCGGGGTTTTACTGTATCTTAAATTTTAATTGATGTAGTTCAATGGGAAGTTCCTTTTCGAATTATTTATTACTGAGTTGGGATTTCATTTCTAAAATAAGATGAATTGTACTCGGTGTTGCCCGGCATCAAACGTAACGTTTAATTCTCTTTTAAAAAAATGAAGTAAAAAACGGAAAGAAACTGAGATATGTGCATTTTTTTTACAAGGGTGTCACCACTTATCAAGGCCCAGAGGCCACTCAAGGATATTGAGTATTATGTCTTTTCTAAACAGTTCACTTTTGCAAGTAAAAAAAAAATATCGAAACCAAAACCAAAAGACAGGCAGTCAAGTACGATAACAATTAGACCAGCTTGCCACGATCTTTAAAACGTCTTTTCAAACCCCAATGAACCGACTGACACACAAATGACCTCCAAGCATTAATATTTCAATTTTTACCCTTTACCAGCCCCTTTTCCGGATGAAAACTGATTAAAAGGTTTTTCACACGTTTAAATACCCTATAAACCAAATTTCAAGACTGTAGATAAAAAATTCGTTGAGTATATAGGTTGAGAAGTGTCATCACGTGTATTCGCACTTTTATAGATATATAGATAACTAATTTCCCCTATGATGAAGATGGTCACATCATGGTTTGGTCGATGATGATGTTCGATTTAAATTTTGTGATGGTCCGATTGCTTGTTTGCTATTCGTAGGGTTCCCTCATTTATGAAAATAGGTTGCATTTTTATAAAATTCTCTGAATAATATCGCCCACATTGGTGTATGAACCTATTTATGGGTTTTGTCCATGTAAAAAGTTCCATATTTTAGTATCGTATGGAGTATAACGATTTCAATTGCGCCAGGCAGTCTTGATTGTTCCAGTAGACCTATGTTTTTTTGTGTTATAAGTGTTCCTTGCGATTGATATAGTTACAGAACGTACATATTTCTAAAAATACTCCTCTAAAAAGAATGTGTGATCATTTCCCATAACGCAAAGAAAATTTTGATTCATATTTTGTCATATTTGTATGTCATTATCTCTTCCTTTTCTGTGATATCTCCCGGGGAGACATATTAAAGCAGACACTGTGACGCAATGACATACTTTCGGTCACTACAGATTAACTTACAAACAAATTTACTGTTAATAAAACACTATTTTACTTCATTTTTTTCTAATTTTATTCCTTTGAAAATTGTAATGCTGAGTATGGGGCAGCCAAACAAGCTGCCAACATTGCCCTGCTTTTTATTGAAACCAACCGAGAGCTCTGTTTAGTATCCTCGCTGTTCCCTTAAGTGCAATTGTTTGGATCTCTTTTACACTTGGTTCACCAGGAATATTAGTTAGGTAGGACTTCAGGTTCTTCTTCATAAACCCCGTGGCACCTATAATAACTGGTATGATTTGTATCTCCCTAAGATTCCAGTTTCTTTCCATATCATACATGAGACCTTGATATTTGTTCTGCTTCTCCCTTTCAGCTCTGTTCACACCTCCGCCATTAGGGACACTTACTTCAACCAAGGTTGCAACTCTCTCTGACTTATTCCATATAAATATGTGAGGTTTCATAACAGCATTTTCAAGGTAGGTGGCTGTAGGGATTACATTGTCGTAATGTATGGTATATAAGTCATTTCCAACTGTTCCTTCAGGTTGATGTTCCCGGGATTTGCTGCTACATTTGATGTTTAATTTTTTACAGATGGTCGAGTGGAGGGACTTACATACTCCATCATGTCTCTGTGTAATAGACATTCCCCAAAAGAACCTAGCGACTTGATACCAGACGACTCACATTTCCAATTCCGTGTGGCAGAATATGCATTTGTTGTCATTAGTGAGACCTGCCATCTTCTTGAATGCATTGGTCATCAATGCCTGGTGTTGAACAGCCATTATAAACCTTTCCTGATCGTGGTGCAGGCTTGTTTAGTGTTTCAGTGCGTATGCATATGTGCATCACGTTTACATTCTAAAGTTTAATCTCTTCAAATATTTTCATGTTTAAAGTGTATTTTCTATTCGCTCTGATTATAGAAACTGTATTGCTTTTTTTCTAACCGTTGTTTTTTTTTATGTCTCTTCAACCACTTGTCGATCTGCACAGTATTATCGTCACGGATCGTCGCACGGACGCTGAAAGAGACGAAACGAATGAACAACTGAGGGCGCGATACGATTTCGTACGAGTTGCTCTCTAAACCTCAGGTTTTTATAATTTTTTAATTCCATTTTCATCCCAAATAATACACAGTGCCACTTTGATGTAGGAGGCTACTAACGGTGACATGAGTTGCAGGGATACTATGCAGGGAGTTGAAGCAGCAAAATGTCTGTTCACATTACATTTGAACTTCTGCATGTCAGTACAGTTTGGAAAACAGGAACCTGGAAGGGAGTTCCGAAGTCTATCAGTTCTAGGGAAGAAACTATTAGAGTAGACAGCCTTCTTATACCTATGGATTTCTTCTAATCAGGGGTGGGAATTTGCTGCTTGTCGGGTTTGGCGGATGTATTTACGTCGAGGTGGTATAAGGGCTTGTTTTTTGTCGGGGCATCCACCATTAAAATACTTGTAGAACAGGCAGAGGGATGCAACATTTCATCAATGGACTCATGAAAAAAATTTACTATTGGACAAAAATACACCCAGTGATCCAAGTGCAAGAGATATACAAACACTTGCACTTAAAAAGACGGTTAGAATCTTAAAACGATCTCTTGAAATAGACCCTGTCTTTTGCTCGCACGGTAACGCTTGAGGTAAATATGAGACAGTAACAATGTATCACGGTTAAAACAAAAGGATGTCGCAACTGAGATGAGTTATTTCATTGCAACACCCAATGCTCTTATTTGAAAAGATTTATCGTATTTTTTATCCATGCTACGCGGTCCGTTGAAAGCGTTGGGCAACTTTTTATGATTTATTTCACAAAATGATAATTATATTTTGTGATACTTTTTGTGAAGCATCACTATCCATAAAAAAAAAACTATTTATCAGCCGGTTCCCCCTTGAAACATCTCTTATACACAGAAGCTTGATTTCGTGCATCAAAGTTCAATGCAAGTAATATTTGACATTTTATTTCCAACTTCAACATTTATGAAACGCTAAATTCAATATGGATTAAGAATATGACGACGGCGGCCATTACGCAATCGCTAATGAATCGGTAATTTATAACGCATCAACATGGATATCTCTACAACTTAATGGTTTGAATGTTTTTTTTCTAAATTCGCTTTGAACCACTTTCGAAAGCCTGCTATCTCTTTTTTAATATTGGTGTATCTTATTGATATCACGATCCATAATTTATGAACTGTTTTAAGAACATCCATATTGTTCTTCAATTCTTGAAAATATGAGTTATTCCCCTTTGCAGATATTCATGTTACAGTCGTATTATTTGGATTCTTCGAACTACTGTCTCATCTTGAGTGTTATTTTCACAACATTTCGGTCGATGTAACATTCGACCTCCTTCCGGTGCTTCTTGTCGAATTCAGGAATATTTCTTTTGAAGTTGTGAATTCGCACAGCATTTTAACTACAGTTTGTTAAATAAAAAAAGAGGATGTTTTTTTTTGCATAACTATTAATTAAGACTGTTTCGCAGGCGTTGAACGTGTAGATGTTGTATGCCCTGACTCAATCTTACGTGGACAGTTTAGATCAATGATTTGGCAAAAAGCACTTTTCTGTTGGAATCGAATAATCTCGTTATTAACGTTAGACACGGTTCATTAATATAAACTGGATAAACGTATTATCAGGCCAACAAATAGACATGACGTCATAGTTTAATCGTTTTTACTAAGAACTAATACATAACATTTTTAAAAACTAGTTCAAATATATCAAATGACATGCATAACACTTTTATTGGATTTTAAACAAAACACATCGAGCAAATATCTTTTTACATGAAAATAACTGATTAATTTAACAGAATTCCGAAGAATCTGAACCGCAATTTTAGGATGATCTGTGCTAAACCGTTATACATGAGTGTTTATGACTATTTTAAAGTTTTATAATTTTATAAAAATTAACTAGACCATCGTTCTCCGTTTAGTGTCGGTTTAAATAGTGCTGTGCTGATGTTAACATGTAACGACCATATTTACATGCAACGACCATATTTACATGAAATTACCATATTTATATGTAACGATCATATTAACATGTAACGACCATATTTACATTTAACGACCATATTTACATACAACGACCATATTTATTTACAGGTAACGATCATATTTACACGTAACAACAATATTTACATGCAACGATCATATTTAATGTAACGACCATATAAACATGCAACGGCCATATTTACATGTAACGATCATATTAACATACAACGACTATATTTACATGTAACGATCATATTTACATGTAACGATCATGTTAACATGTAACGATCATATTTACATATAACGACCATATTTCTATGCAACGATCATATTAACATGTAACGACCATATTTACATGTAACGATCATATTAAAATGCAACGACCATATTTACATGTAACAATCATATTAACATGCAACTACCATATTTACATGTAACGATCATATTAACATGCAGCGACCATATTTAAATGCAGCGACCATATTTACATGTAACGATCATATTAACATTTAGCATTCATATTAACATGCAACGACCATATCTACATATAACGATCATATTAACATGTAACAACCATATTAACATGCAACGACGATATTTACATGTAACGATGATATTAACATGCAACGACTATATTTACATGTAACGATCATATTAACATGCAACGACCGTATTTACATGTAACGATCATATTAACATGTAACGACCATATTTACATATAACGATCATATTTACACATAACAACCATATTTACATGTAACGATCATATTTACTGTAACGACCATATTAACATGCAACGACCATATTTATATGTAACGATCATATTAACATACAACGACTATATTTACATGTAACGATCATATTTATATGTAACGATCATGTTAACATGTAAGAATCATATTTACATGTAACGACCATATTTCTATGTAACGATCATATTAACATGCAACGACCATATTTACATGTAACAATCATATTAACATGCAACTACCATATTTACATGTAACGATCATATTAACATACCACGATAATATTTACATGTAACGATCATATTAAAATGTAACGACCATATTTACATGTAACGATCATATTAACATGTAACGACCATATTTATATGTAACGACGATATTTACATGTAACGATTATATTAACATGTAACGACCATATTTACATGTAACCATAATATTAACATGCAACGACCGTATTTACATGTAACGATCATATTAACATGTAACGACCATATTTACATGTAACGACCATATTTACATGTAACGATCATATAAAAATGTAACGATCATATTAACATGTAACGACCATATTTACATGTAACGATCATATTAAAATGTAACGACTATATTTACAGGCAACGACCATATTTATATGTAACGATAATATTTACATGTAACGACCATATTTACATGTAACGATCATATTAACATGCAACGACCATATTGACATGTAACGATTATATTAACATGTAACGACCATATTTTTCGGTGCTTATGCACATTTGTTTACGCGCCTTTTTTAAAAACAGGTTTCTCAGGTTAAATTCAAGTTTCACAATATCTTTTTTATTGTTAAATTGTTAGCTAGAAGCACAGAATAGTTACAAAACACCGTTCCCATGTTAAGAATGGCTTTCAAAATAGTAACATTATTATTTCCGCACGGTAACAAAAGTGCATAAGTACCATTTTTTCTACCTCAATCCAATTTCAAATAATTTAAATTTTATTTAAACTTTTATTTAGCTTCAAATCAGGCAGGCACACTCCCGAGCAACACCTTTTATAATCGGTTGATATTAATAATAACTAATGACTTCTGCTTGTTTCTAATGGAGGTACTTTTGGAAGTAGCAATTAAAATAATATTAAAGCTTAGTTAATTGACGTTTGTGTCTCTATGGCTTTTCCGCCATATAATTAAATTACATAAAATGCATGTTAGATTATTCTTTAGTTTTGGGATCGATATTTGTTTATAAATCCATTTTCATTGTTCTAATTAACTGTAATACAATTTATTCACCAAGTCACCAATCTTTTACTAACGTTCTGTTTATTACTCTTACCCTCTCTCACTACATGTTGTTTGACGCCCGGCTCTCATCTGAGTTTCGACAGTTTGTATTATTACTAGATTCCGCCACAATCGCCCTCTGTTTATTACCAGTCAAAGTTAATGAAAATACAAAACCAAAATGTTATAGTTCATTATAGAAAATAGCGAATAGCAACACTTGTATTAACAGTATTTAACTTATGACTGAAGAGAGAGAGAGCGAGAAAGAGAGAGAGAGAAGAGAAAGAGAGAGCGAGAAAGAAAGAGAGAGAGAGAGAGAGAGAGAAAGGAGGACATATCACACAGAGACTCATTTGGGTTTTGTCCTTTTTGGTGTTAATTTAACTGGTTTTGCAAACTCATTTTCTACGATTTAAGCAATCTAATCCGATCTAGGTGCCCCTGTAGTGAATTTCAGACGCGTTCCTGTCGTATGACAATGCAAATGGCTCTAATTGCTGCACTCTTTTACCTCTGCTTCGTTGGGGTTAGCTTTTTTCGTCCTATAAGCAAGTAAGTTTTCACAGGAACGTGTTCACTCAAAGTATTTTCAACTCATAAAAATCGTTTAAAACCCCTAAATATAACAGGTATATGTGAAAATAGCAAACCGACTTGAAGTTAGAACTCCTATAAAACAAACAACCGGAGAGATGCCAAGTAATCTGAACGGTAATTATTATAATCGTTCTTGATGTTAGTAAAATAGAATGTTTAGAAAATATGTATTGGGAATGTTAATGAGGAATGTTAACTTGATAGAATAGAATTTTATTTTGACAATTGTTTTCACTTGGAAGAGGAATTTTTAATCAAGAGACGAGTTTCGAATGCAGGAATAATAAATAGATTATGTGAAAAATCATCATGTGATGACGTAATAAATTAAAAAGATAGTTGTAGGCATAGACGGGGAGTTTAGTTAGTTGAAAAAAAAGATCGAGTATCAGCATTTGGAAAGAGTATCAGTATTTGGTCGAACCGGACATGGAATGAGGTAATCCACTCGATACAAGTGGTGAGAGATGGCCCATAAAGCGTTAGAGACCATAAAATTGCAACCCCGGCAGAATAATTGAAAAATAAAAGCTTATGAAATCATCAACTTTGTCCGACCATGTTAAGAAGAAGAAGAAGAAGAAGAAGAAGAAGAAGACACGATGATAAAAGACATTCTGTTTGTGTATTTGTAAAACATCACTCACATACAAGGGCACAAACAAGATCTTCTCACTATGGCTAACTTACATTAGCTTTTACAATGAATGGTGCACCTTCTCCAAGTGATGTTACCTCAAGTAATAGCACGAAGCTGGATACTCCACCAGACTAGATAAATTCTTGTCCTGGAATCCAGTAAGACCAAGAGACCAAAATGAAACATATACTACAACGTATAAAAATGGTTAATTGGGGAGAGGGAAATTATGTTCTCAATTTATTTACTAACTCAGTGTTTGAGAAATAAAGAACTTTAATGGAACATTCTAATATCTATGTATCTCATATAGAGTTCAAGTGTTAGCCCCAGGTTGTGGGCCTCTTGATTTCTGAGAACTTCGACTGAAGTAAAATAAAACAAAGACAGAATATTTTTTCCATACACCCATGTTATATAGACCAGCATGCAACATAAAGAGTAACACGTCACCAACCGACTATACGAAGAAGACATTAAACCGTCTGCTTACTCTCCCGTGTCATTGGCTAAGGAGGCAGTTCGCAAAATTAAAGACGCATGCATGCCTTCATCTCGCGCACAATTCGTACACAGAAACGAGAGTCAAGTGAACAGAAGTGATTTACTACTCACTACCTTCAGGCCAAGATCAAAGTGTAGTATCTGTCTTCAGATACTGTACTTCAATTTCTTCTTCTCTCTCAGTGGAGGAGCAATCCTTGACGACTGATACAATTTTTATTTTTGTTCCTTTTCTCCACGTTAAAAAACGACCCTGGTCCAGAGGGCAGGCATTGTAAATAGGTACCCACAGCTATACATGTAGTAAAACGAAAAAAAAGGTAAACCAACGCACACACATACACAATGCTACGCTGCTAAATACTTGCATACATATATATAACTTACATATGTATATTATTCACACTATGAATCCTTGGAATCGTGGCTACTATATTTTCTTTACCAAACACGAATTTGCATACTCATAGCAAATAACCCTTATCCCTGAGTGACCTTCGGGCCTTGATAAGTGGTGACTCCCATGTAAAAAAACAAAAAAAACAAAAAACTTCCAATCAAATAAAATTGTAATGTAAAAATGTATTGTAATAAAATTTATTTTTCTCTCAGTTTTTGCATTTAAAAATTCTATTTATGTTTTAGTTAGCACTTGCTAACTGGTGACCCCTTCTATTTTTACAATATTTTATTTATTTCTATTTTATTATGCGTGCACGTCTGTATATATAACCCTTCATTTTCTTCCCTCGTAAAAACATAACATTTATAAACAATGTATATTATATGTTGTGGTAGACTTTTACTCAAAAACGCCATCGTCGTCTAAAATGACCTTTGCCAAGGCCAAGAACCATGTCACAAAGCAATGAGTTACAGCTTTTTTTTTTGTGTTTTTATGAACTTGCTTTCAATTAGGTCACAAGTCGATCGGATAATATTTTGCTTTTTGAAAGAACAGGAACGTAAAATAATATTAATCATTTTCATTGGTTTATAAGCAAAAACAAAACGGACTATAATGATACGAGTTGCGTTCAATCAGTTTTAAAACTTTTTTGTACAAGCATTAAAAATTGTCGTAGACTCTTAAAAACTCAGTGTGTTATTGCTATACATCTTATGAGATAACTAAACAATTTTTATGATTTTAGGTTCAAATGAACAGCTACAGCAGGAATTGGAATACACCCTACTAAAACCTGATAGTCACAGCTGGTGAATTTCAAAAATGCAATCTGGGCGTGGGGACAGCTACAGTTAAAAATCTTCAAAATGATTTTCAAAACTTGACTATCACGACATTCTAAACAAAGCAGAACTATTTTTTATTAAATGGCCAGCATGTGCTTATTCCTCTCGAATCTCGAAAGTAATTTTAAAGTATTTAAAATTACGAATAATAAAAAAGTCACTTCTGGTTTAAATTATAGAATACAGGAAGAAGTCAAGTATTATGGCTCATATGTGCGAATAAAGAAAAGATTGATTTTCCAACGCGCCCCCCTTTTCTGAATAACCTACTTGTTCACTTTATTTTACACTTTCTTTTACACTCGCTATCAAAATAACAAAATGATTATTAGTACATTTATTTTTTTCTCTTTAATTCTCACACAAACGCTGATGATCATCATCATCATCATTAGTAGTAGTAGTAGTAGTAGTAGTTGTTGTTGTTGTTGTAGTCGAAGGAGATAATGAAGTGGGTATGAGGGTATGAGGAGGATGTTGTGTTTAAAACTAACATCTTGACTTTCTAATCTTCTGTACCTTATATAATCTTCAAGATGGACGCGATATAAAGTCGGTGAGTTTGAAACCATCAATCGTCCACCCACTAACCCGAGACGCAGCGGGTTTCTTGTATCTGTAATCTGACCTGAAAGCCGCACATCATGAAAAAGACGAACAATCTACGCAAATCGTAACAGAATTCGTTGAAATGAAAAAACAAAACAAAAGCAAAAAACAAAAACAAACAAAAGAAAAAACAAGAAACAAAAGCAAATAATAAATACTAAATTCTGAATCCAAGTAATCTTTTTCTTTTATTCAGAATAAATAAATAAATAATAATAAAACATCGTTCTTTTGATCCGCGGTGTGTGAATCAAACGACTTTTATATTTATCAAGCTATTCGTTATTCCGTTCGCTTTATCAAAAGAAAAAATTGTTCATTAATTTTTTAAAGTTTGCATGGAATTGTAGAGAGGCATGCAATATCAAAGAGAACAACAACGTCAATCCGTACAACATTAATTAATTTTTTTCGACAATTTTTAACATAAAAATAAGATGTTAAATTTCGTAAAGAATGAGTTCAAAATATTGAAGGGACGTTTATGAGTGAAATATATGTTTTACTTTAGTATAATTTCATTATTTACGTGGACGGTTCAACAAAAGCTTATTTACATTAGAATTGGTCAAGATCAAAGTGTAAAAAAAAATGTTTTAAAAATTGGGAGTTAAGTAGGACGTCCCCAAATATGAAAGGGTGAATGCGGTATTATGGTGAAAGAAGATACTAGCTGGGAGAAACTTTTGACTTTGTTCAGTTCTGGAGTGACAAGGATGACCAACGACCCCCAAAATCCCCCCTTTTGAGTTGGCCATGTGCCTAAGTTTTTTGTTCATCGTTGATTTTGACTGTATTTTTTTAACATGAATAAAAGATTTAATATCTCAAAGTGTAGTATCTGTTCTTCAGATGCTGCACTTCCATTTCTTGTTCTCTTTCGGTGGAGGAGAAATGCTTCACGACTGAGACAATTTTTATTTTTGTACCTTTTCTCCACGTTAAAAAACGACCCTGGTGTCTAACTCTGTCCCGTGGGGAGGCATAGTAAATAGGTACATTAGAATTGAAAACGATCATATTATAGTGAGCTGGGAAGCAACGATGCGGTATTGTGTTCCATAGACGTGCAGTTCTAGGAGAGAAACTTTGTTCATGGAAATTTCGTTTAGTTTTAGGCACTGATAAATAGTAGGCGGAACCATCAACGATTGTTGTAGAGGATTACTCTAAGCAATAACCAAATTCCTAGCATAACAAGCGACATCTAAATTCTAGAAAATAAATGATGAAAATAAACAAACATGAACGGATTCATTCTTAAGATGCGTCCATCTAATCTGCACGTTTAGATGTGAGGTCGAAACTAGCAATGAGAAAGAGGTTGTCAGTAAATACAATGTAGATACTTACTTCCTTTCTAGCGCAGGGAGATGTGACACAAGGTCTGAAAATAGATAGTGTCAACTAAAAGACGTGCACTCTGACCTTTTAAAAATTGCATGGACAGCCCCGTTGGCATTCCCCTGGACGGGTGCCTTGGGCAGTAATCAATAATCAGTAATCAATAAACTTATTTCACTTGAAAGACAGGAGGGAACAAACTGAAGGAGTGAACCTCCTAGAACTATCCAGAGTGAAACCTTAAATCCGAAATAGTAAAACATTTCAACAAACGATATATTTCGTAAGGTTAAATGCATTTTTATGAAACCTCATTATATAAACACGGACAAAAACGAAGATATAAAGAAGCAAAACGGATTTTACAACTATATACACGCAACATAAACTCCGATATGGAAGTTTTAATGTGATTAATTATTTAACAGACAGAAGGAATTGTATGTTTTGTTACTGTTGTGGGAGACTCACACATACATAAAGTCGGAACTTTTCATAACACTATAGACATATTGAGAGGTACCGACTCGCGTGATCTGTGTGTGCATTTCATAGCACGCCAGTCGAGGTTCAGACTTCAGCAATCAGTCTGACAGAAACTGAGTCATTTAGGTGGCTTTTAGCTGTCAGACTGATACAAATGTTCTGGAGAGCCCTAGAAGTTCCACCCTCCCAGGCTTCGCCCCCCCCCCAGTTTTCGGGTGGAGCAATTTTATCGCTTATTGTCTGGGCTACTCCTCTTGGAACGTTAACCGATGTTCCACCTTCCGCTCTTTTGTTACATCCCTTTGCGGTGGGATAGAAATAAATACCGTACATGCATGCATACATGCATACATACATACATTTAAACAGACAGGTGAGATATATATTATTGACAAGCCTGGGTGACCGGCGTTGCCCGGGTGTTTGGAGGTAAGTGTTGTGCAAAAAAAAAAAAAAAGTAGTAGGCAGGTAGGCTTGAACCCGTACCGCAAAGGAGGAAAAAACATGAAAAAAAAAGTGACGTTTTTGTGGTTTCGTCTATCGCCCAACCGGAAGTGGCAAAGGTTTAAATTAAGACTAGTCAATCGAAAAGCGTTGATAACTTTCGAAAATATCGGCGAACAAAGCGACCCCTGCTTGTAGGAAATTGCCCAGTTGAGGGTACCTATTTACTATGCCTCCCCACGGGACAGAGTTAGACACCAGGATCGTTTTTTAACGTGGAGAAAAGGTACAAAAATAAAAATTGTCTCAGTCGTGAAGGATTTCTCCTCCACCGAAAGAGAACAAGAAATGGAAGTGCAGCATCTGAAGAATAGATACTACACTTTGATCTTGACCAAAAAGGCCAAGAAAGTAAGAGTAAGTAATGTTTTTAGCCAAGTTTTCGATATTTTCCGTCCAAAAGGGTCGAGCTTCAAAATGATATCGATCTCGTGAAAATTCGTCGCCTCTGTCGAAAGTTTTAGGCATACATACATACATACATACATACATACATACATACATACATTTAAACAGACATATGAGATTTATATTATAGATAGAAAGTGTCTGCTGTAGAACTTCTACAGGTCCTGCTAGTTCGGAAAAATACTTGTAACTAATTATTTTTTTAAGTGATACTTAACTCGCGCAGGCATTTTTTTTTTAATAAGACAACAAACACATACGAGGGGCGTGCAATAAGTAATGCCCCTGACCCACTTCCCATAGTAGTAGAGCAACGAAACTTGGCACAGTTATTAGTCTTTCTATACATAGGAACCACCCAGAGTTATGCATTTCTCCCATCGTTTGATGCAGCTCTGGAGACCGTTTTTGTAGAACACCCCAGGTTGGTCCTCCAATCACGACGTGACTTCAGAAATCAAGGCTGCATCATCTGGGAAACGCTTTCCTTTTAAAAACAACTTCATGGCTGGGAAGAGGTGAAAGTCAGAGAGTGCAAGGTCAGAAGAGTAGGGAGGATGGGAAAGGATTTAATAACCACACGCCCGTGCTCCTGATCTGACGACATGCGAGTTGTGGACCGGAACGTTGTCCTGCAGGAGGAGGATACCTTTGCTGATCTTGCCCCGCCTCTTGATTTTGATAGCTTCCCTTAATTTCCTCAAAAGTAAAGCGTAATAGGCTCTTGTAATTGTGGTACTATTTGCCAGGAAATCTGTCATCACTATTCTGTCCTGGTCCAGAAGACTGCGAGCATGATCTTGCCAGCGGAGGGCTGCACCCTTGCCTTCTTTAGAGGTGGTGAGTCCAAGTGCTTCCACTGCATTGACTGCGTTTTGGTCTCTGGATCAGAGTGATAGACCCAAGTTTCATCCTGTGTAATCAGTCTTTTGAAAAATTTTGACTCATCTTCTTGGCACATCCCCAAATTCATCCTCGAGCACTCGACGCGTTCTCGCTTCTGGAATTGTGTGAGCAATCTGGGAATCCATCTGGCAGACACCTTATGTATATGCAAATGGTCATAAATTATAGTTTCCTCTACTAATCTTGACATCTTGGGCTATTTGACAAATAGTAATGCGACGATCTTCCAAAATGGCAGCCTCAACTTGACGGACAGATGCCTCATCAATGGCAGAAGCGGGGGGGGGCGCTCATGTCTGGGGAGCTTTTTCCACAGACTTCCGACCATATTTGAATTCACGATGCCAGCGTTTTACAAGGTCATATGATGGGGCATTATCACCATAAGTTTCTTTTATCTCATCAAAAGTCTCCTGTGGTGTTCGTCCTTTCAAATACAAAAAACCGGATCACTGCTCGACATTCAACAGGCTCCATTTCAAACCTGACTCCGTTCAAACACCTGTAAAACAGAAACCACAATTAGTTCAGAGCTGTAATTTGCCACATAACCCGTAGAGATATAAATCATTGCACATGCAAAATTTCAGCTAGATCAGACAACTGGAAGTGAGTCAGGGGAATTACTTATTGCACGCCCCTCGTAGTTGCTTTATGTTTCACTACGTATACTGAACTTAACTATATTAATACTTAACTTATACTATACGTAATTTACACCTATAATAATAACGAATCGACTGCTATTGTTAAAATTAAATTAAAACAATTAGCACGCTTTTTTCAAAGATTTTTCTACGTATGTTTTTCGAACAGTGTGCTAGTATATATATATATATATCCCCCCCTCGCCAATCTTTCACAAAAAACACCCGTCTAGCTGAATCCACTGTGAAAAATTTCCCCCACTCTATATCTGTGCCTAAATCAAAACGCGGATTCCATGAACAAAGCTTCTTTCTTAGAACTGCACGCCTGTGGAACTCTGTTTCGTCTGCCTGCTTCCCTCCGGACTACAACTTGGATGTCTTCAAGTCCAATGTTAACAAATTCCTAATGAACCGCCCCCTTAATTAAACACTTCATCAAATCTCCACACTAACGTAATGTACTTGCAATAACCCTTATCCCTGAGTGGCTTCCGGGCCTTGATAAGTGGTGATCACTGTGTAATATATATATATATATATATATATATATATATATATATATATATATATATATATAGCAATAAAACCGTTAGATATATTTCATGTTAGTAATTAACCTAATTCCCAATCCATTAAACCTATACATTAGGTGCGTTACATCTATGTCTATGCGTGTGTACGGGTGTTGCACGTTCTAAGGAAGTTGATAATATCATGAAATATCAGTGAAGCCCGACGTCTACATCAGAATTCCATTATAATTTTACTTGTTTCAACTAACGCGCACATAAAGACATACACACACGTATATACATACATATCTACACACAGACATGCATACATACATATGCAAATGTAAAAAAAATATATTTATTTACATATAGTATATCTTTTTGTGTATCCTGTTTAACAATAAATTCTTGTGACGTTACTGAATTTTTGAGATGAGGATTGGTTATTCGTATTATTTGGATTCATCGGACTACTGTTCTCATCTTGAGTGTGATTTTCACAAACGTTTCGGTCGATGTAACCTCCGACCTTCTTCAAGTGCATTTTGTCGAACTCGGGAATGTTTCTGTCTAACTCAGGAATTTGGATGGAATTTCGAGCGGAACACTTTATTTACTTCACGGGGGTAGCATGTTCTTGTTCCGTCAGCCATGACTGGATAGAAGTTCTTAGTAATTAGCAATTGCATTTTTCGGTCGCCCACACTGAAGATTGAACCTTCAACCTTCAGGAGAATATCACTTTTTACAATTGATTTTCCCAAGTACTCTAACCACTGTGCCACGGGTGATATTCTGCTACCCCCATGAAGTGAATAAACGGTTCCCCTCAAAATTCTGTCTAAATTCTCGAGTTCGACAGAAACATTTCCAAGTTCGACAAAATACACCTGAAAAAGGTCGGAGGTTACATCGACCGAAACGTGAAAATCACACTCAAGATGAGAACAGTAGTCCGATGACTCCAAATAATTCAAATAAATTCTTGTAAATTATAATTTACATTTTTAATTATGTTATTTTATGACAAGCTCTATTTCCTATTTTGGTTGTATTGAGCTTTTTTTATTTGGTTGGGATTACAATATAACTGTTAATATTTATAATCTCTTTAAATTTACAGGAGCTTTTAGCTTGTAAACTTTATTTTTAATTTTTACTCCTTGATTATATATATATATATATATATATATATATATCGAGAGAGAAAGAGAGAGAGAGAGAGAGAGAGAGGGAGAGAGAGAAAGAAACAGTTTCGCTGTATCACAGCTCTTTAGTGCGACTAGACTAGTACCCATCCCTAACCAAAGTTAGAACCTATAACCTTCATGTTGACAGCTGACAACACACACGTATATATAAGTGTGTATATATATATATATATATATATATATATATATATATATATATATATATATATATATATATATATAAACATACAATATCTATTGAAAAATTATCTAGCTATTAAAAATGAACAAAAAAAATATTTCAAAGTTTTGCGCTTTAGGTTTTTCTCATGAGAACTCAAATATTTGTCCTTGCAAGAAAGATTCCGTTTCTGAAAATAGTTTGAAATGATGACACGATTTACGGATCGCTATCAGTTGTTCTGTAAGATTTTCCTTAATCTCGTCCTAAATCTGCAAACTTCTTTTTAAATATGATTTTAGATTTTGTGTAGAACAGGAAAACAGCGGAGGATACACATATAATATCAGATAAAGTAATCCTTTCTTTTTTCCAAGTTTTTTTTTAATATAAATGATATCTTAATACTTTTTGATGTATAATTAATTTTATAAAAAGATATACATAAACTTCTCTGGAATTTATGTAAAAAAAAAACAAAAAAAAAACGAGTGCGTTATTTCTGACGAAAGAATAACAAATGACAGTTACAGCATAAGAACGGAACGATGATGCGGATGATGGCCACAAAGCCTCTATCTCTTCATTACATGGATAACTAGCCTGGGTACCCGGCGTTGCCCAGGTGTTTGGAGGTGTGTGTTGAGCAAAAAGAAGTGATAGTAGGCAGGCAGGCTCAAACCAGTACCGCGAAGAAGGAAAAAAACGCCAACGTTAAGGCTAGTCAATCGAAAAAAAAGGGATGACTTTCAAAAATATCGGGGAAAAAGCGACCCCCTCCCCCTTGTAGAAAAGTTCCCAGGTGAGAGTGAAGTAATTAATGTTTTTAGCCAATTTTTTGATATTTGTCATCCAAAGGGACGAGCTTCAAAATAATACCGATCTCATAAAAATCCGTTTCCTCTATCAAAAGTTTTCGGCAGACATACAAACATACATACATTTAAACAGACAGATGAGATTTATAGTATAGACTAGCAGGGGGTACCCGGCGGTTACCGGGTGTTTCGAGGTGTGTGGTGTGTGATCGTGCGAGGGTGAGGGTGTTAATCAAAACATAAGAATAAGGGAAGTAAATATAGCGAAAAAAAACACACAAAAAAAACTAACGTAAGGCAAACGAACGATGTTAAATGTAAAAATGAGGAAAACAAAAAAAAAAAAGAAAACGCGAAACAGAAAAACGAACGTTAAAAAATCTGAAAAATACCCCCCCCCTCCAAAAAAAACACGTGACTTTAATAACCCTGTTTCAATATTAAAATTAAAAAAAAAAAGACATTTCACACAACGATTCGAACCCAAAACCTTCAGATAATGAGGTCGCGCACTAAGCAACTGAGCTAAGACGAAGTCGACGAAAGTATGTCTATTTTTTTTAATATCTAAAGTAAATCATCGTCGTACGACGCATGCGTAGAAGCGAACTTGTCATGGGAGGACGGGTTTTACTGACCCTTTCCTGTGGAAAACTGATGATTTTAGGGTGAAGAGATTAATATTTTTGGCCAATTTTTCGATATTTGTCAGGCGAAGGTTGGAACTTTAAAATGATAACGATCTCGTGAAAATCCGTGACCCGTGTCGAAAGTTTTTGCGAGACATACATACATACATACAAACCAACATACATACGCACATTTTCGCTTATATATATATATATATATATATATATATATATATATATATATATATATAGAGAGAGAGAGAGAGAGAGAGAGAGAGAGAGATAGAGAGAGTAGCGGCGGTACCAGGCGTTGCCCGTGTGTTTGGAGGTGTGTGTGCTGTTAAATAAAAAATAAACCGGCTAAGTTTGAAAATAAAATGTGAAAAAAAAAACATGAACCGTTCGGCCAGCCAGAATGAGTTACTTAAAGATGTTCATTTATTTAAGTAAGAACCAAATTGACAAATGCCCGCACGGAAGTCGTCGAGCGTTACGACGACGACGACGACGACGACGACGACGACGACGACGACGACGTAAGCAATAGCTATTCTGCAAATGAGGTCAATGACCATGTTTGTTTGTTATAAGCGAAGTAAAAAAAGAAAACATAAAAACGAACGTTAAAACTTAAGCGGGGGGGGGGGGGGGGTAATCTAAACACCGAAAAAAAAACCACAAAAAACTAACGTAAGGCAAACGAACGATGTTAAATGTAAAAATCGATAAAACCAAAAAGAAAACAAAAATGAACACGTGAAAAAATGGCTTAAATAAGCCTGTTTCGATATTAAAATTAAAAAAATCGGTGGGTATCCGGATGGTTTTGGGTGTGTAGTCGGAGGTGGATAAGCGAAGTAAAAAAAAAAAAAAGCAAAAAAACGAACGTTACGCGAAAAATGGCTTAAATAACACTGGTTCAATATTTAAATTTAAAAAATCGAAATAAAAAGACATCTCACACCACGATTCGAACCCAAAACGTTTCGATAATGAACCAATGCGCTACCCAACTGAGCTAACACGATGTTCATGAAATTTAATCAGTTCTTCAACTATTTAAAGTAAATCAGGTCGTGATGTCACCTGACACATGCGTTGAACCGGTCGTCGTCACGAGGGAACCGGTTTTTGTTGCCCCCCCCTATCGAGAATTGTCGATTTCGGGGTGAAAAAATGAACGTTTTTGGCCAATTTCTCGATATTTTTCGGGCGAAGGTTGGGGCTTCAATATGATACCGAGTTTGTGAATTTTCATTTTGTCTGCCGGAAGTTTTTAGCTGACACACAAACACACATACAAACATACAAACATACATACAGACATTTTCGTTTATATATATATAGATAAATTGTTTGCTTTTACATATATTATGTTTTCATATGAGGATTGGTTATTCGAATTATTTGAATTCACTGTTCTTATCTTGAATGCCATTTTCAATACATTTCGGTTAATGTAACCCCTTTCCTTCTTCAGGTGTGTCTTGTCAAACTCGTGAATATTTCTGTCGAACTTGTGAATTTGGGCGGAATTTCGAACAGAACCTTTTATTTACTTCACGAGGGTAGCATGCTTTTTTTCCGTCGGCCATGACTGAATAGAGCCACCTAAGTATTTCGTAATCATATTTTCAGCTGTCCATTTCAAAATGGCGTAAAAAAGATAAAATAAAAGGTAATAGCAACTTCTCTTCCAATTTTTGGATTTTGTATTCATGACAAAATACATTTTATTTTATTTTAATGAATTGATAATTGCTATTTCTTCCGATGAGTTAAGGGCAGACTAGATTCATTTAAAGATATAATAATTAAACGAATTACTTTGCGCTACGAAACAGTTGCTGTAAAGAATTGTAAATGTCATTATTTATATATTTAGTTTTTCAATACACATTCATTTAATACATGAAAGATTTTCATTACTCTTTTACTCAGTATATTAACTATTTTAATTATCTGTTTATTTAGTAGATTAAATATTTTACTATGCGT
This sequence comes from Euprymna scolopes, assembly GCF_053919585.1. Taxonomy (NCBI): domain Eukaryota; kingdom Metazoa; phylum Mollusca; class Cephalopoda; order Sepiida; family Sepiolidae; genus Euprymna; species Euprymna scolopes. The sequence goes on along the minus strand of NC_136500.1, from coordinate 145,890,032 downwards.
TTGTTTGGTATATTAAATATTTTTATTACTTATTTATTATGTATATTAAATATTTTAATACTTATTTATTTGGTATATTAAATATTTTTATTACTTATTTATTTGGTATATTAAATATTTTTTATTAATTATTTATTTGGTATATTAAATATTTTTATTACTTATTTATTTAGTATATTAAATATTTTTATTACTTATTTATTTGGTATATTAAATATTTTTATTACCTATTTATTTGGTATATTAAATATTTTATTACTTATTTATTTGGTATATTAAATATTTTTATTACTTATTTATTTGGTATATTAAATATTTTTATTACTTATTTATCTGGTATATTAAATATTGCCATTACTTATTTATTTGGTATATTAAATATTTTTATTACTCGTTTGTTACGTGCACTAAATATTTTCATTATTAATTAATTTGGTTTATTAAAATTTTATTGCTTATTCATACCTGTATTAAATATTTTATTACCCATTTAATTACTACGTTAAATATTTTCATTACACATTTATTGAGTATATCATATATTTTCGCTACACATTAAGTTAGCATAGTAAATATTTAACTCCTCAATAATTTTGTATATTAAATCTTTGCATTATTCATTGATTGAAGCATTGCATATTTTAAGTATATAAATATTTCATTTACATTATAATTAGTGTATAAAATATTTTACCTGCCCATTTCCTTACTCTACTGATTCAATAGGAATATTATATATTTTGATTTCTCATGCATTTCGTATATTAAATATTTTTATTAATTATATATTTGGTATATTAAATATATTAATATCATTTATTTGGCATATTACTAATTTTTATTACTTATTTATTTGGTATATTAAATATTTTTATTACACATTTATTTGATATATTAATTATTTTTATTTATTTATTTGGTATATTAAATATTTTTATTACTTATTTATTTGGTATATTAAATATTTTTATTACACATTTATTTGATTTATTAAATATTTTAAGTATTAATTTATTTGGTATATAAAATATTTTTATTATTCGTTTATTTTGTATATTAAATATTTTTATAATTCGTTTATTTTGTATATTAAATATTTTATTGCCGTTTTTTTTGGTATATTAATTATTTTTATTACTCATTTATTTGGTATATAACTTATTTTTAATACTTATTTATTTGGTATTTTAAATAATTTTTTATTATTCATTTATTTGGTATATTTAATAATGTTCATTATTTATTTATTTGGTATAATAAACATTATTTTTATTTGTCCAGCATTTGGAATATCTAATATATTCGATAATAATTTTTCTGTTATATTAAATATTTTTTATTACTTGTTCATTTGATGCATTAAATAATTTAAAAAACTTATTTGTTATATTTTATATTTCTATTACGTATTTATTTGTATTGATTATTACGTATTTATTTATATTGATTATTACGTATTTATTACGTATTTATTTATATTGATTATTACGTATTTATTACGTATTTATTTATATTGATTATTACGTATTTATTTATATTGATTATTACGTATTTATTTGTATTGATTAAACCTCATACATCAAGTATGTTTATTTTTCATCGATTTTGGATTTCTACCCAATCCATATTTTTGTTTTATTTAATATTTTCATGACTTTAATTTGTTATATTTAATAATTGAATTGGTCATTAATTTGGGATATAAAATTATAAATCCTTACAATAACATTTAACAGTAAATAATACATTTGGTATATTAAATATACATTGAATAACGAATCATTTTTTTCTTAATACGCAAGGTGACGTCTATCTTCGAATAGCATGTATACGTGATATCAACGTGTCTTCAAAATCTCAAAAGAGCGCGAAAAGTTCAGCAAATAATGCTTAACACAGCGAAAAATCTCTACACGTGAATCAAATGCATTCTTTCGTCTCAAAACTTCAGTTCAGACATATTATATTTCGTTCAACAAATCCATTCTAACGCTTTTTAATAAATGTATATTAAAACCATGCAAACATTATGACGGGACGTTTGTAATAACTGGAGACCATATTGCGTGTCGCTAAGAAGGTTATTTCTGCTGAGGTGGTTGACTACTTCTCTATTTATTGTGGATTCCAGCAACTTACTCATGACACACAGGAGACTTATTGGTCTGTACTGAGAAGGGGATGACTTATCACCTGAATTCTTAAATACAGGACATACTGATGAGGTTTTCCAGGGTGTTGGAAAGCACTTCTCCTTAAGGCAACGCTTAAACGTATTAGAAGTATGGGAGCAAGACCATGTAAGAATATATTCTTAAAATATCCATGTACAAATTCGCTGCCTTCAACCATGCAATCAAATGTGTACATACGCCATAGGAGTTTAGTAAAACAATATTTTAAATGAGAAAATAAATCGAAAAGTTTTCCAAATTTTTTTTTCTAAAAACTCTCAGAAAATTACACCAAGATATTTAATGACTCGAATAAAATAAAACAAATATCTAAGTGCTCTAAATTTCATAGGAAAGCAGCAAGTTTAATAATTTTTACACAAATACAAATTTGCTCAGTACCATATCGTATTTTTAATGTTAATTTTAAGTTTGAATTGCAAATATTTGGATTCATCAGTAAAACTTGCAGAGAACGCTCTGTTTTAAAGTTGTTTTAAAAATGGACGGGAAATTTAAATTTCGTCCCGTTTTAATCTGTATTTTTTTAAAATTGCACCCCAAAATCGAAAGTAATAGAAAGAATAACATTCAACAATCGTGCTTTTATATATTAAAAAAAACGAAAGATTTTTTTATGAAATAAAATTTTATTAACAAAACGATATAATTTAATTTTTAAACGAAAAAAAGTCAATTTGGTATACCTTTTTGGTAATTTCTTTTTTTTTTTTTTTTTTTTTACATAAGTACAACTAACCGTTTACATTGAAAATGTCGACTTTTCTAGGTTTTCGGCTATGCTTACAATGAAAACACCCTCAAACGCCCCCTGTTAAGAACGGCTTTCGGAATAGACACCCCAAACCTCCCCATGTTAAGAACAGTTTTCGGAATAGACTTTTCAACCTCTTCATGTCAAGAACGGCTTTCGGAATTTTGCACTTCGGACATATGACTGTTTTGGGCAATACTCCATATTCAATAAGAAACCTCCTTCTTAAATGTTCTTGTTCGCAAAATTTTACAATTGCATAAAAATTATTACATTTGCAACTTGTTCACATATCGATGGTCGTTCTATCCATTTTTTAAGCTTAATTTTTATTTTTTTATCAATTACTTTTGATTTTGTTTGGGGGCGTATGCGCAATTTATATATATAAAAAAAAGATTAAAACGAAGCGAAATTTAAACTTCCGTTTCATTTTTAAAGCAGCCATTAAACAGAGCGTTTTCCGCAAGTTTTACCGTTTAATCTTTATGAAAGAAAATTTCCAAATTTGGAGTTGTTTAATCTTTTCGGTTTCCATCGTTTGATTTCATTTACATTTTTTTTTATTACATTTTCACCCCAAACAAGGCATATTGCCACTTTGATGTAGGGGGCTACTATTAGGGACACAGGCTACAGGGGTGCTAGCTGGGGAGTTGGGCAGCAAGATGTCGGTTCACGTTACACTTGAACTTCTGCTTGTCAGTACAGTTAGGGAAGCAGGAACCTGGCAGCGAGTTCCAAAGTCTAGCGGTTCTGGGGAAGAAACTACTGGAGTAGAAGACTCTTTTGCATCTAGGGATTTCTACTGTGAAGGGGTGGGATTTTGCTGCTTGTCGTGTTTATCGGGGGTGTTTACGTAGAGGAGGTACAAGTGCTTGTAGCTCGTCGGAACATTCACCGTTAAAGTACTTGTAGAACAGGCTGAGGGATGCTTCATTGAATTGGTTTGAAAATCTGATTGTATTGCTTAAAATATAATGTATATTACTGACAAAAAGTTTACTATAATATGTTTAAAGATATCTCCAGATGTCTATGTTGGTATTTTTCAGTCTAGAAAACTATAAGGCCATGTCTGTTGTGGTTGAACAACGTCTTCTTTGACTGAATAAGGTTGTTTTTGATTTATATAGTCGGTTGCAGACATCGCAGGTGAAAGTCGGTTAAACCTGTTGGTGGTCTGCTGAACTTTGTTGACTGGCCTTCCTGAATAGTCTTTTAGTCTCTGTCCGTTCTGCGAGGGACCTTTCCCCAGTGGTCAGGCCTTTGGCTACCGTTGGTGTCCAAATGTTGCGAACTTTAAGTTTGGTAGGATTAACATAACAAGTTTTTATGTCGTGTTTGCATACGTAAACATAGCGAAGGTGAGGACAACCAATTTTCCTTTGACCATCAGTCAAACTATTAATGTGAGAAAGATGAACTCGTAACAATTGTAAATGATTTTATTTTCTATCGACTGATTATGCACTTTAAAAATTTGGTCTTGAAATGTCACAGTTAATATTTTATTAACATCTCTAATATTGCGCGCGTATTACAGGAGACAATTTTTTTTATTGCATTTTCACCCAAACAAAGCACATTGCCATTTTGTTGTAGGTGGCTACTATCAGGGACATAAGCATCAGGAGTACTGTGTAGGGAGTTGAGCAGCAAGATGTCGGTTCACGTTACACTTGAACTTCTGCTTGTCAGTACAGTTAGGGAAGCAGGGACCCCGAAGGGATTTCCAAAGTCTAGCGGTTCTGAGGAAGAAACTACTGGAGTAGAAGGCTCTCTTACATCTAGGGATCTCTACCGTGAAGGGGTGGGATTTAGCTGCTTGTCGAGTTTTTCGGGTGTATTTATGTCGCGGGGCCACAAGTGCTTGTAGTTCGTCAGAGCGTTCACCGCCAAAGTAAATGTAGAACAGGCAGAGGGATGCAACATTTCGTCGATGGGACAGAGACTGAAGTTTAGATGACAGTTCAGGACGTATCAGGTTTGCGACTCTCCTTTGAACCTTGTCCAGGAGCGAGAGACTAGTGGCAGATGCACCAGCCCAAATGTGACAAAAATACTCCATACATGGGCGAATGGTGGCCTTATATATAATAAGTAATATAATAATTATATTAATTTAAATGAATTTACGAGGAAAATAGTATTCGTTGTTTATACTGAATCTGTACCTCTGTATAATATGTTTAGATATAAAATAGAGCAACGTTGGGTAGACCGACTATTACAATAAATGGCGGCAACAAGATAAACATCCTCGTGTATACTCACTGACTGCAATAAGTTTGTGGAAGGCTGTGCTTTTAAATATCCCTTTTGAAAAAAAAAGCATTAATTGTTCTTTTATCTTTCACAAACAGTTCATATAATTGAGAAATATTTCTGAACATTGTGTTTACTGTTGATCTGTAAACCTCATTCATGTCCTTTTTTTCTTCAGATCATTCGTTTTTTCAAATCACTTCAGTAATTTATATGTCCAACATTCGTCCCCCAACAATATCAACACAGTCAGCCATAACATAAAACACATCAATTTGCGTTTCAGATCTTTTCTATATTACATTTTAGTATTTTCTATTTTTTCCCACATTAACAATCTTGCTTTTTAGACTAACTGACCTGTTTCTCCCATTGTATTACGTCACGCATGGTCGCTTCTAGTCAGGGTTAATCCACAGCATGATTGAGAGGTTCTAGAGCTTTTATTGCCCCGAACCCATTAAATTCAGACGTGGATTGAGACAGTCAGATCAGACCAAAGTTTTATATGCCAAAAACGAATCTTCTCGTTCGGCGTCAGTCAGAAGTGATCTTTTAAAGATATTTTTTACCTTATGTAACAATTAATCAAAACTCTGTATGTATGTATGTCATATATGTCTAAATTTCACCATAATTACGTTGACACACCGGTTCTCCCCAGATCATAGTTAAGCAACGATGAGCTTGGTCAGTATCAGATGGGTGACCATTTATGTATACTAGGCGCTGTATAGGGTGGGAGATATTTCGGAAAGGTCGAGTTCACACTTAGTTCCCGGATGGTGAAGTCACGGCAAGCAAGCGATAGACGAACTGTTGAGGAGTCTAGAGCAACTTGTTGAACAGCTTCCGGCCAACTTTTCGTTGTATTAGATAAATGAGACCGACTGAGATACGATGAAAACTATTCACTATGTCCCTACATCAAGATATTTAAGCGTACTATAGGTACTAAGCTAGCAGTGTCAGAAACCGACATTAAAAACGCGTGATAAAAAATCGAATAATTCGACCTCCTATCTTTCCAAGCTTATAACTACTTGAAAAATGTAATTCAAACCCTAATGCATTTTTCAATTAAAGGAGCAAAGACCAAATTTTAATAAAATAACAGGTTTAATCGCAAATTATTCAATATTTCTTATTTTAAATCGGTTTTCTTTTAAAAAGATTTGAAGAAAATCAACGAAATTTTACTTCGATTATAAAAATATATATAAATGCCAAAAAATCACTTACCTATAAAAATACTATTCAATGGGTGTTTCCATTCTTCATTGTTAAGAATTTATCCATATTTATATTTTATATTCTATGTATTTTTGAAATAAAATAATTTTTTTAAATAACTATTTGAAAAGGCCGCCATAACATAAGCACTTTTACGGTGTTAGCGAAACGCCGAACCGGTGTTTTTTCTTGGTTTGAACTACGGATGGACAGAAGGACGTAAAAAACACACGTTCGCGTTAGCCATCTAGGCTTGTGCGGGAGGAATATGTGTCTCCATAGATGAAAAATAGTCACATTTTACTTATAAGTTTTTGCCTAAAAAAAAACTGTCGATGAATTTTTTTTCTTTTCTCATAGAAATACATGAATTTTTTATTTAATATATTTTAATTCTTCTTTATCGAGTGAATTTTTTAAATATCTAAAAAAGAAAACATTGAATGAAATAGAAAAAATTGTCGGCAGCGTCCAATATTTACTTGACAATCCAAGCATAACATAAGCTTCCACTTAAAAAAAAATCAACGTGGTTTTAAAAAAAGGTTTTACACTTAGGACTTTACAGGTAAATTTCCCCAAAACACTTCTTTTTTGTTTTAAATTGGAATATTTTATTTATTCATCTCTTACCTCCAATTTGTGATATATAAAACTTTGGTGAGTAAACTAATTATTTAAATTTAAATAGACATTTCAAAATGGGGGATAGATTAAAAAAAACGTTTGTCTAAAATATTATATTTAGGTTTATTGGAAAGAGTATAAAATTTCACATTGATCCTGAAAATATCGTAAAAATTGAATCAATAGAAACATTTTGATAGATTTTCAAAGTTTAGAAATTGTAAAATATTTAACTCGTAAAATTCAATTGATTTCATTACGTAAAAAAATGGCTGCATGAAGGCGCGCTGGCACTTTGTAAACACTGTTGTTTTTTTTTAAATAAAAAAATAATATTTCTATTATTTTATACAACTTTAATAATTTATTTTGGAAGTATATTCCATAAAGATAATAAACAACCGACTTAAAAAAGATAAATTACGAGTTTTTTTTATATTTTATTCGCAGTTTTGTGTTAGGGGTGTCAAAAGTTCCCTCCAAATTCTGATACACCTAGTGATATGCTGCAAAGCACATCAAGGTGAAACGGTTCGAATGCGGAAAGAACTAATGAACCATGATTATAGATGTCTGCGAAAAACAGACTAGATATATGAGGAAGAATGTCTAGATTTCATATGCAATTATGCAAAATAAGAACAGGGCTATCCTCGGAATTTTCTGCGCAATATACGTAAAACGTTGGAAGATTTCAAAAAGCGGAATCAATGAAATCGCAGCAGCCAAAAAAAAAATGAAACTAAAATTATCGAGAAAACACTTGTTTGCTATTGTTATTTTATTATTAAAAAAACTAAATATTAATGTTAATTTAAAAAAAAATCAAAATTTGCTGTGGGCTAGCGGTTGTTTCTCATGCAAAAATAAATATTTACTGAATATTTATTTTTTAAACATAATTTTAATTTGATTTTTTTAGAAATTTTGTAAAAATTGTCGAATTCATTGTATATTATTCCTAACAAAATAAATAAATAAATAAATAAATAAAAGCAAAACAAAATACTGTTTTCATTTTTCAATTTATTTTTCATTGAATTGTCTTCGTAATAACAGAAATAGTATTTTTTTCATTGAAAAGATTGGCCAAAGTTTGCGCGAAAACTACCGAAAACTTCCGAAGATAGAACGGCCCTTATTCTGCATAAGTTCCAAAACCAGACACATTCAATTTAATTAAAAGCTTAATAACAAATTGGAAAATATTTAAGACAAGACCGTTTATACTTAATGTTCATTTATTCAATCTGCTTCTCAAAGTCTCTAGTGTAAATTCTTGGACGCATTCAAATTAAGCTATTTTATGTTCGACATGAGATGTTCAGTTATTCTAATTCAAATATGCCACAAAAACAGTGAAAAGTGGACATATTGAGGAGGTAAACAATTTAATTTACCCCAGGAAGATGGTGAGAACAACGCTGATATCAGGCTTGAAATCAAACGAAGAATTGCTCTTAAATAGAAAACCTTTTTCCAAAATAGACAAGACCATTAGGAATAGTAAGTCCGTAATAAATATGAAACAGAAAGTGTTCAATAAAAACATCAAGAATGTGAGAGTGAAACCTGGACAATTTAATAATACAACGATAATAAAAAACTATGAATGACACAATGCAAAACGGAGCGCATTATGCTGGGTATCAGTTTAAGCGAAAGAAAAATAAACATCTTGATCAGACAGCAAACTGAAGTAAATGACACCATAATCACCACACGAAAAGCAAAACATAGATAGGCTGGTTATCTTTCGTGATATACAGACAAGTTGATATATAAAGCGACGGAGTGGACCTCGAGGCAAGAGAAAAGACTAAGAGGAACTCCAAAACCCCAATGAAAAGGCAACCTCAACAGCTGACTAGATCATATGTGGTCACACGTCGCCAGGGATAAAAGAAGATGGAAGAAAACCGGAAACAGAGTTGCATCCTCTCGGAGTAATCAAAGCACCCTAATGATAATGATTTAAAATTCAAACACAACAGACCATTAGACTAATTGACACTTAGACGGACAAAGCATTGTAGATCTACGCGAGGATGAATCCCAAAAGTTCAAAACTCTATCTATCTATCTATCTATCTATCTATCTATCTATCTATCTATCTATCTACAATTATATAAATGAAACTTTGTCTGTGTGTGAGTTCGTTCCTTATAGACTCCGAAACGGCTGAACAGATTTTCTTTAAATTTACAGAATTTTAGTGTATAAGTCTGGGAGTGATCTTAGTTAAGTTTTGTCTCAGAATAACCTCGATAATTACTAATAATCGATAATCGAAACCGTTATTTTAATTGATCGATCATCGGCAAAGCCATTTGTTCATGTCATCGCGTAAACAATAATGATAGCACAACGGGCCATAAAAATTCTACTGTGAGTAAGTTGACAGTGTGTTTTTTTTTTGCATGATTAGGTCTGTAGGTTTAAACTCCGCACGTAAATTTCCTAATTTGTGTTTTCATTAACTGCAACGAATTTTATAAGACTTGAAATGTTACGCGTTTTATTTTTTTTTTTTTGCGTGAATTGGTCTGTAGGTTCAAACCCCGCACGTAAATTTCTTACATTGTTTTTCATTAACTGGAAAGAAGTTTATTTATAAGGTTGGAAAATTTACGTGTGTGTGTAAATTTTTAAAAGATCTATTATTCTGCAATATAAAACTGATCTATTACGGTACTTTAATTAAACTTTATAATTGATTATAGAAAAAAAATCGTAAACTAAGCAAAGATGATTTCTCCGTCGAAATAAAAAAAAATACATTTGAATTTCACTCAAGTCAATTAAAATAATAAAACTTCAAACAAAACTTTTTTTTTTTTTTAACTAAGTTTGCTTTAGACTAAGTGTTTCGTATGAAATGATTAGTTTCTTTAATAAAAAAAGTCACAGACAGTAATACCTCAAGCAATTACAGTACAAACTAAACTTAACATGTTTTTATATTAAAAAAAAGTTTTTAAATTTTTTTTTCGTTAACTGGAAAAAAATTTATAAGATTGAACATTTACATGTGCGGTAAAAATAGCTGCTAAGAGGAACATCCAATGTGTGTGTGGCGGGCTACGTTGATCAGTAAAGTGTCAATATAACTGAAATTTACTAAAATAATTTTAGGATTACAAAAAAAAAAAAAAAAAAAGAAGGAATTACCACAAATACAGATCAAAATAAACATAAAGAAAGCATGAAAGCAACTCCCAAGCAATGCCAGGTAATACTGCTAGTTAACTATAGTTTTAGTCATACGTTTAGCTTATTTTATTCTATGTTTGTCTGTGAATTATTGTGCTGATTTATTCTGAAAACGCATGCTATCTAATAAGCAACTCTGTTCAACCTTTCAGTGTTTCGGAATGTTAACCGAATTTCATGAAATAAAAAAGAATGGTAAAACGTCATTAATCTTGATATGCGGATGTGAAAAATATTTGCTGTCTTTGCCCTTTGGAAGGCGTTTCTATTACTTGATCAGTAAAATAGAGAAATTTACAATTCTTTTTTTTTTACTTAGGAGATCTACATTAATACAACATTTACGGAACAAAACTTTTTAAGAAGTTTGTAATGATTATTCGTATTTGCAATATACAAGGTAGAACGATAAATTTATCGCCCTAAAGAAAACAAACACAACAGCTTTATTTTAAAATTTTTTAGAAAAAAATCAATTTCAGGTAATTTGATTCTGTAGTAGAGCGGACATCTATTCAATGTAGCCGCCTTCAGCCTCAATCACTGCCCCGATATGGGTCCGGAATGGGGGCATGCTTTTTCATAAGTGCCGGTGAAAGCTCAGCGAATATTCGGCGAATGACGGCGATCAGGCTGGCTTTGGTGTTGTGAGAGGTCATGTTGGTGATGTTCTCAACGTATGATCAAACGAAGCAGTCCAACGGGTTCAGGTCGAGGGAGGAGGGGGCCAGTGAAAGAAAGATACAAAGTCGTAATACTTCTGAAGTAAAGCCTGGGTCTCTGTGGACGTGTGGGCCGGCGCCGAGACCTGCTGCCACACCCAAGGTCTAGCAGTGGCCGCCTGATTGCATCAGGGGGTCACCATACTCTTCAGAATATCCAGCTACACTTTGGTGGCGACTTTCAAGCCGCTGTGCTGTACAACTCATACTCTCTACCGATCCGAGTTATGACAACAGGAAGCGGAAGATGTGGTTAGCATGATGTGGCCCTCACTTAAAACAACACAAAGACCATAACCGTGGCCGGAGGTTTTGTTTTCATCACCCTGAGCACGTCCCTGTTATTCGTAGCAATACCACGACACATTTTAAGGGTGCTGGTAATTGTCCTGCTGTCATAAATTGGATCGGTAGAGAATATCTCAGGGGTCTATCCTTGAACCTCTATTGTGCCTAATATTTATTAATGACCTCCCCGACAAAACTGCCTCTGAGATGGGTATATATGCTGATGACACTACACTCTATAACAGGCATGACAGAAAAACAAATGAACACATATCTAAAGAAATGGCAAAAAAATAGAGGATGGCCTCCAATCTGTAGCGGAATGGGGATAAAAATAGATGGTCACATTCAATGCTGCCAAGACTAAACTCGTTTCCTTCAATAATTACAAGAAACCTTCTCTGCCACCAATAGCAATGGCCAGTGACTCCCTGTCTGAGAGTACATCTTTCAAACTGCTTGGCCCAACGTTCACAGGAAACATGAGTTGGAACAATTATATTGAAAACATTGCCAGGGCCGCTGCGAAAAAGGTAGGCTCTCTCTACTGTGCTAGAAGACTACTGACACCTGAAAGTATCCTGTACCTGTATAAGACCACCATTCGCCCATGTATGGAGTATTGTTGTCACATTTGGGCTGGTGCATCTGCTACTAGTCTCTCGCTCCTAGACAAGGTTAAAAAAAAAAGAGTCGCCAATCTGATAGGCCCTGGACTGGCATCTAAGCTTCAGCCTCTGTCCCATTGACGAAACGTTGCATCCCTCTGCCTGTTCTACAAGTATTTATGGTGAATGCTCTGACGAACTGCAGACACTTGTGCCCCACGATGTAGACACCCTCGACAAACCCGACAGGCAGCTAAATCCTACCCCTTCACAGTAGAGATCCCTAGATGTAGAAGATCTTTCTACTCTAGTAGTTTCTTCCCCAGAACCGCTAGACTCTGGAATTCCATTCCAGGTTCCTGCTTCCCTAACTGTACTGACATGCAGAAGTTCAAGTGTAACGTGAACCGACATCTTTCTGCCCAAATCCCAACATAGTGCCCCAGTAGTTGCTGCCCCTGATAGTAGCCCCCTATACCAAAGTGGCAATGTGCCTTGTTTGGGGTGAAAATGCAAAAAAAAAAAAAAATTGCTCGTTGGACATTGTGTCACTTTCAGATATGAAGGCTTCTATCGCTCTGGGAATTTGTACAACACTGACAAAATAGTAGATGCTTTGCAAAAAACAACAACAACAAAAAACAGCAAAAAACTGGTTTTCATCAAATGGAAATGGAATCATGTCTTTTCTAAGGCGACAATTTCATCGTTCCACCCTGTATGTTCATTAGATTTGAGCGTTTAGAAATGAAAATTCAAAGATCATACATCGTTATCAAAGGTCGAAAGGTTTATGTCTTAAAGCCCGTACTACCTTGCTTTTCTCCTTCCTTAATATATATATATATATATATATATATATATATATATATATATATATATATATATACACACTGGCGAGCTGCCCGGCATTGCCCGGTCGTAAAATGCGCTTACTTATGGTATTTTGATTAATGCATATTTCGTATTTATTATTATATTATATTGAGCTCAATATAAAGTAATGATTTTAAAATTTAAAAAAATGACTCGTGCATCACCACCAAGAATCGAAACCAAAGCGTTTAGCTTACAATTTACTTTTTCCTTTAACGTTAATGCCTGACCTATGAAGATATGTTCGCAGCGGGGTTAAAAATTAAAACAGGAACCAATAGCTATTAAGTTTCGCATGCATATTCGTAATGCCGTTCAACCTTTACCTGGCAACTTCCATTTTTGAATTTTTACACTTTTGTACCAATTTTCCCCGGCTAAAACCCAAATATAAAGTTTCTCATGGGTTCGAATACCCTATATATTAAGTTTCATGTCTGTAAACCAAAAACTGACAGAAGAGTTTGGTAGGCATTTTTTAAACAAATATAAATATACGCATACATAAATAGATATAGAAAGAGGTTTGTGTTCACAATAACATTTTGCGCAAATATTACGCAAGTATAAATCATGTAGAATATCTGCATGAATATAATTACATTTGCAGATGAATGCAATTCCACGACCAATGTATAACAAAGTTGTATTTTCTTTTTTAGTAAATAGAAATAAAGGTTTTTTATACACAATATCAATACACAAAAACCCAAACTTATATATACATATATATATATATATATATATATATATATATATATATATATATATATATATATATATAGTGGAGATGGTAATTAATAAACACTGAAGAGAGTGCTCAATACTGTTGTAGAGCAAATATGCGTTTTATTTTTTATTACCGTATCTTTCTGTTAAGTTATATTATTGTTTCAGCTACTCGGCCGTTTTTTGGCCGTCTGTAGCGTCCTCAGACTTTTTCATATATATATACGCAAGCCATTTTAGAAGGTCACTACTTTTCTCGAATGCAATACCATTTATAGTGGGCTGAAGGGTTCTAATGTATGACGCTTCAAGAATTTATTTTTTAATATTTTCATGTTGTATAATTTTTATATCGTCTAAGAGGACCTTTCTAAGATTAGAGGGGAGGCAGTTATGTTCTTTTATCAAATGTTTAAATATATAGTATTATTTAGATGCATGGTTATTCGCCGGGATATATTCGCCGCTGATGATGATTCGTTGACGAATCGAAAGCGCTCGTGACAGCGACAACTATGGAACTTTTATTAATATTTTTGATTTTGATACAAAAAAGATTATACTGAAAATCGAAAAATTAAAGAAAAAAGAATCATAAAGCAAAGTGTCTCCGTTGCATTTAATAATGTTTGCTTGAATGAAAAAATGCTGCCTAAATATACCAATTATATATATATATATATATATATATATATATATATATATATATATATATATATATATATATATAGTAATTTATAAAATATATATGGCGATTAAGCTACACTGAATATTCGGCGTTTCATCCACTATAGGATTCGCCAGGCTTATGCGCGAATTCTGTGGTTGTTTCTATTATATATATATATATATATATATATATATATATATATATATATATATGTATATATACATGTGTGTGTGTGTGTGTGTGTGCTCCATTTTAAGTTACAGTCTTTTTGTAACCCTTAGATCTGGAAACTATTTATATTGCGCTTTTGCTAACTTTTTTGTAAGCGAAGAAAAATCTCTGTCTTTTTGTAGTTACTGTTTGATTTCTCTACTTTCCCCGCTTCAATTTTCATATTTGTTTTCTCTCAACCTGCATTCAGTTCTATTTAATTCGAAACCGTTCCGCTATTTATTATTTCAATTCATCACACTTAGTAAAATAATTATGATGTGATCCTTGTTATATATATATGTATTTGTTTACTGTTTTTTTTGTAGAAGGGGATTTAAACAAAGTGCTCGATTACAAAGAAAAACTTTTTCGATATAAGAGCTTAATATTTATTTATTTAATGTACAGAAGTTTAGAAAATTTGTTTAGTATATATGACAAGATGAGTAAGCAATAGATGGTGAGAAATGTATTGTTGTGGACACACACACACACACACACACACGCACACGCACACACACACACACATATATATATTTATTTAGTCCATCTATGAATTCTGACGATGCTAGTTGGATTTTTCTTCTTTGAGAATTTTCCTCTAGCTGAAACAATTTGTAAACTCATTCTGGACTCACTGTAATAAATTTCCTATATATATATATTTATATATATATATAATATACAATCCAGATATTGAAAATATTCAATTTTTCAAAAACCTTTACAAATCTGTAAGAAAGGTGTACAAAATGTTAACTATTCGACAAAGAGTACAAATAAACCAAGAAAACTCCTTATTCAATGGAGTTTGAAGAGAGCAAATCTTCACATTAGAGAGAAGAGGTTTGCAAAATATACAATGAATTTTGACAAGTTAATGCATCGCGGGAAACAAGCAATTTTAAATTTTTCATAATTGCACCAAAAAAGTCATCTAACAGATGTTCAATCTAAAGGCAACGTGTTTCTATTTTCGTTGTCCATGAATACTTGTACAAAAGCACTCTCTCTTTTTATATATTTACTAGCAGGAGAACCCGTCGTTGACTGGGTTCAAAAACAGCCTACAGAAAATAGACTGTGATTGATGAAAGTATGATAGGTTATGAAAAGGAGGGGGTTGTAAAGAGATAGGCTTTGATACTCCAAAATTTTACCCTAAGCAAAATATGATGAAAGTAAAGATAATTTTCGTGAAAAAATTTTTTTTTTATATAAACTTTGTTTCCATTCGTAGCCAAGAGTGACCAACAAAATGATGTTTCCTTACAAGTAGAAAATGTTATACAGGGTGACCCCCCCAAAAAAAACAAAAGCTAAATGGAGACCATCTAGAACATATGCTGTAGAACGGAGAAAAAAAGGCCAAAGACCCTAGTGTTTTGATGTGATGTTTTGAATATAATAAAATAGTTATGACCAAAGTTTCATTTCATTCGGACAAAACACTAAGAAACGGGGCCTAATTAGAGTTGGGGCCCGTTTTCTTTGGGTAACCTGTATATATAATAATATAAATGTACAAGAAATAAATGTTACCATAGTCAATAAAAGTTACTTTTATGGTAGAAAAGTTTATTGGTTTGTATTTTTAAGTAGTTTGTAAAAAAAAATTTTTTTTAATTCACGAACCGGTTAAAAAAAAAATGAAAATGGCAGCGACGTTGAAATGGAGAGCTCCGTTTTCAATTTGAAGGAGGCGCACTTTAGCATTCTGTGTTAACAGTTTAAGAGAGTTCCGTCAATCTAAGGAATATTTATAAACATATTTTAATGTTTTCCGTTATTTTGTGCTTGAAGAATATTCGATTATGGCATGTGTAGTTTATATAAAAATTCATTTAAGTAGTTATCGCCTCAAATTTTGTTTTAATTTCGGTTGGCTGAAATTATTTCAAGTAAAGAGCATTTAAAACTATTTCAAAACAAAAAAAAACATGAACTGAACTTTTATTGACTATGGTAAGATTTATTTCTTTTATATTTATTTTTTCGGATAGTTGTTTTTTGGCTTTTCTGCTAAACACTCTTACTAAATAATATCAACGAAATATCGAAAAACAAAGAAACAAAAACAGTTTTGAAAAATAATGAAGCTTTACTTACTTTAATAAAATAATATGAAACAGCAAAATGGGATAATAAAAGTAAACACGTAATTACTTTAGTTTTTTAAAGCAAAGAATCGATAAAAATATGAATAAGAAGAAAATGGCACCCTTTTCAAGCAGAACAGCTTCGTTTCAGTTTTACAGTATTGAACGTGTAATATTGCGCCGTCGGATTCAGGGTTGTACTATTGTAATGTAAAAAAATGCAGAAAGGGTTGTTATCAAATGAATTCCTTCAAGTACACTGACAAAAAGAGCTTAAACAGATATATAAATGAAAATAAAAAGGTTATGTAAATATTTTTAAAACGACACGTAATCACGTGAGCAGGAATATTTCTTCTTTTGAAACGATAACAAATAAAGTTCTTATTTTTATTATTTATCTATTTTCGAAAGAGTGCCACGTGCAAGTTGAGAAGGAAAAAATAGAGTTATGCAAAATTTGTGTCGAGAATTGTCTAAAGGTCCGACTTATTTTTTGGCTTTCACTTTAATAAGAACGCGAATATATGAGGTGAATTTATTAGACACAGTATGATTCAATTAAAAAAAAATAAATAAAAGCTAACTTGAATTAAGATGTTAAAGTGGACCCTCACCCCTTTTAAAAAAAAACCTTGTTAAACTTTGGACATATTTACATTCTATGGTGGTCAGGCGCGAACAAATACCCAATAATTTTATTATACCATATGTTTTAAAAACTGAAGCATACTTATCAAAGTATGTTTTCAGTGTACTTTGCTTTGTTATTTTGTTTCAAAAGATTATATAATACTAATTGTTGCTATCAATTCCTTTTTTGAAGTTTTGGTTTTGTTAATACAGTATATATATATATATATACTAGCAAAAATATCCGTCGTTGACTGGGTTCAAAAACAGCCTACAGAAAATGGACTCTGATTTATGAAAGTATAATAGGTTATGAAAAGGAAGGGCTGTAAAGAGATAGCTTCGAATTTGGGGGTATTAAAACCAAAGCAAAATATGATGAACGTAAAAATAAAATAGATAAACCCCATAATTTATTATACCATACCTGTTCACACCGAAACATTTATCACAATTTTCTGTGGATATATATTAAAAAATCTTGTTAAACTTTATGACATATTTACATTTTATGGAGGTTAGGTGAGAACGAAAACCCCATACTTTTATTATACCATATTTCTTCAAACTGAAACATAATTATCAAAGTATACTTACGCAGACAGATATGAAAAGTCTTTATTAAAGTTTGTGTCTATTTCCATTGTATGGAGGCCAGGCGCGAACGCAGACCCCACAATTTTATTATATCATCCCTATTTAAGTTAAAACATACTTATCAAAGTATTATCATGTACATCTATATCAAAAACACTTGTAAACGTTTTTTTTTAATTTTTAAATTTTATATTTCCATACTTTGTGGACGAGGCACGAACGTAAACCCCACAGTTTTAATGAACCACCGTTCTGCCAGATAAAACATACCCATTCCTGTGTTTCGATATATCTTCTATCATTATATTCAATCAGTTTTCTATAATAGTTAACCATACAGGAGCCTATTCGTGACCAGACACACACACACACACACACACACACACACACACACACACACAGCCATTCAGCTTTATATATATATATATATATATATACATATATATATATGTATATATATATATGTATATATATATACATACATATATGTATATATATATATCTATATATATATATATATATATATATATATATATATATATTATAATTCTTCTTTTATTATCCAATTACTCAATGTAATATATTATATCATATCAGTATGTTTTCAGTGTGCTTTGCTGTATTATTTTGTTTCAAAAGATTATATAATAGTAATTGTTGCTATCAATTCCTTTTTTGAATTCTTGGTTTTGGTAATACAGTATATATATATATATATATATATATATATGTATATAATATTAATATGATTATGCATTATAACCATAGTTTTAATTATGCTAGCTGTAATAGTGAGTTTAAGATAAAATTTACTTATTACTTTGTTATTTAGTTATTTTTATTTTAGGTAGGAAAGAATATATTGTACAAGAAAGTGATACAAAGAAAGGCTGTCGGTATTTTCAACTGTTTTGTAAGACAGTCTGTAGTCTCGCGTTATGTCCCCACGAAAGTATTAAACAAGGGTTTTTATTTTATAATGATTGGAAGACTCAGTTATGTGCGTATGGGTAAGTTTTAAGGATTCTCCCACCCAAACCTTTACTCTGAAAGGGTACTAGTATCTTTTTGGGTAGATAGTTAAAGGATCCGTGAACTTCGTTTTCCTTCCTAATCGACGGCTTTCTGGAGCTACTTGTGGTGGAAAGATGTCGAAAGTGTCATATATCATCTCAATAGCCTCTTTTTCGTGACGTGTATAGTTGGTAACATCCATCGGTCACTTGTTTATTCGATTACGATGTCTTTCATGCGCGAATTTAGAACATTGAATGATTTACACCATATTTCCAATTATATTGGTTATTGTGTCCAGTTCCCAGAAAGAGGTGTAGTTTTTATATATTTTGAAGAAAACTTTTTCTCTGCCGTCATAGCGTTTCCTAGGCCAAATAGAGGTCTTCCTCAATTTTATTTGCTTTGGCAACAGCTTTCCAAAGACGGGCTTTATCTTTCGCTTGAACATAATCTCCGCTGGGGATAATGCTGATGGTGTGTTAGGATTATGTGTGATCCTGTGGACCTGTCGAAACTGTTGAAGTGCTGTTTCTGTAGGTGTGCCGCATATATTTTTGAGCGCTCATTTCAAAGTGTCGACGAAATGTTATCCCTACCTGTTTGATTGCTGATGATACATGGAGGTTCGTGACATGATTAATTTGCAAAGGTTCACAGAACCTTTTTTAAGTCCGTGTGCAAGGAAGTGGGCAGTAGTAGTCTGTTAGTACTGAATTTAAACCCATAGAGAAGTCAGCACAAACGCATATTTCTTTTGATTTCAATTTTAAGATAAACGATACTAACTGCACATTCAATGAACTCAACATTCGATAAACTGCCGGTTTTTATAACTCTTCCAACGTCTCATTAATTTTTTCTAGAGTTGAACGGTACATATCTTTTTTATTACTGGTTGTATAATATATTTAAGTCCGAATCTGGCTGATATTTCCGACTGTTAAATGAGACAATCTGTAGTCTTGCGTTATGTTGCGATAATTCCCCGCGAGCAAATTAAACAATGGTTTTTTTATAATATTAAGCAGTCTATTACGAGTGACTGGGTAATCCTCATAACAATTCTGATTGCATCATCCATCCTTCAGCTGAGTTATCCTCTATAAAATATACAGTATAACCCTAGAATACGGCATTAAAAAATTAGAAACAAAATACAGTATAGTATATAATACTACTGTATATAATCCAATGACATTATAAATAACATCGTAAGGCGGAGAAAATACCGAAACCAGAGACCAGAAAAACATTCCACATCATAACCTGAAAACCCCGTATCCTGGGACAACCGTGTGCCGGGATTCTACTGTAGAAGGTTATAATTTTTTACAATGGTTTTTCCCGTATACAGACGTTTAAGTATTTACATTTTCTGCAACTTTTTTTAAAATTAATATAAAAACGCGTGTTTGTTTCTGGTTAATCGGTACACCATAATTAGTATACAGAATATATATATATATATATATATATATATATATATATATATATATATATATATATGATTTGCAACGTCTTGTCAGAAGAGTGACACTCCCTTAGACACTTAAAGTTCATGAGCCCAAAAATGACTTCCATCGCCACAGGACCATTTTAATAGACAAATGCCCGAGGAAGTATCTATACACAGATGATGTTACAGAGTCTTAGCTTTGTACGACAGGTAAGTCTCTCTCTCCGTTCAAAATGTTGAGATCCAGCAACAAGCAAGAGCAAGATAGCCAGCAACAAGTTAAACTGCAGACCAGTTTAATGCAGGTACTGGTCTCCCGCTTTATGTTTTTTTTTAATCCGAGATTTGCTTCTTCTAGAAATGTTGCCTTCACCACGGCTTACGGGAGCCCTCTCCACCCCAACACACACATACATACACACAAACAAACACGTTGGTAGTTGGCTGTTGACCCCGAAAAAGGGTTCATTCGCCCTTTGGAAGGTATTGTTTTTAATCCTTCAGGGAGACTAGCAATCCTCCTCACAAAACAAGTCTGGTGGGGGAACCAGTTTAGTCGCCGGTGTCCGACCATGAGGCAGGTAGTACTGGGTTACATGGTACCAGTAGCATATGACATGACCTGACATACACCAAACAAGTCTGGTGGGGGAACCAGTTTAGTCGCCGGTGACCCGACCATATATATATATATATATATATATATATATATATATATATATATATATATATGTGTGTGTATATATGGTCTGGAATGTAAGGTGTGTGGAAGACTATGTCTGAGCAGAGCTGGGCCGGTAAGCCACCAGGCTGATCATCAGCGAAATGGGCCACAAAACAGTCCTGTGTTGCCAGATCTAACTTGTGTCAACTGCGGGCGGACGTGCAAGACAGTAGTTTGAAACGGCATATGAATGTTCATAGAAGTGAACATCAAGCACGTTCTGCTAGTCTGCACCATGTGTGCCAAAGAATGCCAGCTGAAATAATGAAAATTGTTTTTTTCGGGATAGTGCAGTAGTCCAAACAGAAGTCGGTCCCTAGTTAAATGGGACCTAATTGTAGGGAGAGAGAAATCCAAAATGAGAACCTTCATCATCGGCTTAAAAAGAAATATATATATATATATATATATATATATATATATATATATATATATATATATATATATATTATTTTTACGACGATGATGAATATATATATATATATATATATATATATATATATATATACTAGCATGGGTGCCCGGCGTTGCCCGGGTGTTTAGAGGTGTATGCTGAGCAAAAAAAAGGGGGTAATTTTTTAAACTTTGACCCCTAGTATAACCCCTGAAAATTTATTGTTTTGGCCTCAAATCAAGTTATTACGTTAGATCCATGTCCACGGAACCTATATCTAAAATTTCAAGGGTGTAGACCCAAAATTGTCGGAGGAGTTTGGTAGAGTTCTTAAAGGTCAAATCGTTGAAATTTGACCCCTTAACAGCCAAATTTCTGGCTGACACCCGTCACATCGATTTTCCCAAATCTCAGTACCCGGTATTTCAAATTTCGAGTCTATAGACTAAAAATTGATAGAGTTATTGCGTAGGGAAATGTACACAGACAGACAGACACACAGACACACAGACAGACAGACACACAGACAGACAGACACACAGACACGTTCACTTATATATATATATATATATATATATATATATATATATATTGATATATATATATATATATATATGCATATATATATATATATATATATATATATATATATATAGGCAGAATTTCATTATTCGCGCATATTTTATTGAAGAGGATCTTCGTTCTTCTTTTTATTATCTTTCTTTCGAATTTTTCTTGTTTTCGTACAAGTATTTTTCTTGTGGGATCCAAAGTTCTTATAAAGTCCCCTAGTTTACCGAACGTTTTCGGTCTCGATTGACCATCTTCAGGGTTGTTCTTCCTGTGCATCCTACTTATTGATTGATTTGTTCTCTGTCGTTTTATTGTTTTTATTACTAATTTACTATGTGTAGTTTCGCCTAATTTGAATTTTTTTCCTTCCTCTTCACCTTTATCGTGTTAGAATAGGTGGAGAATCTGGCTGCTGTTGTCAAAGTTTATTTTATTAATGGTTGGGTTTTTACTTTTTATTATTAATGCTTCTAGCATTGTTAGTCGTTGGTAATTATTGCAAGTTTTTAATATGTTAGTGTTATTTTTTTAAAAGTTCTTTGTATTGTTTGGAGGTGGTGTTTATTATGTTATGTTCTTGTTCGAGGTGTTTGCAAATAGCAATAAAATATGCGCGAATATATATATATATATCTCAAACTTGTACACACACGCTTGGTTTACCTAAAAAGTTATGGTAGCACATTCACGCTTTGTTTTATAATATACAGCTGCGTAGATACGTACTTTTCAACAAACTATAACAGATTCAATAGAAAAGACGGAAAACATAAAAACAATTGTTTTATCACAATTAACTCATATATGATATTAAGTTCATAACTTTTTTATTGATCATGCGTCATTTAACATTTTACTTAGTTTAATCAATAATCGAATTTTAACTTTCAGTATAAAATGTAAATTTAGGTACGCATACACACACGCATATATATATATATATATATATATATATATATATATATATATATATATATTATTCCTTATGTAAATACAGTCTCATCTTCGTCGATTTGTAGACCGTTTCAATCATATTTGATTACACCAGGCAAGAAAAATTAGAATACAAAAATTAAAAAAACAAATAGTTTGCAAAACTTGCGAACTATAATTTTGTTTCACGCCAGTCATGTCATTTTTTTCTCTCTTCAAAATTTTAAAAAGGTATGGACCCTTTTTAATCGTTTTTTTTTTAATTTTTGTAATTCAATTGTTCTTGCCTGATGATATCAGATATGACTGTATAAACGGCCTGCAAATCGTAGCAAGATATAACTTTATTTACATAAAGAATAATAAAAAATATAATTTGCTCTCTTGATTGAGCACTATCAACGACCGTTGTTGAAATTCAATTATTCTTAACTTTTGATATCTTTCTACCTGGATTATATATATATATATATATATATATATATATATATATATATATATATATAGATGGATATAGATATAGATATATATTACATGGAGGTCACCACTTATCAAGGCCCAGAAGCCACTCGGGGATAAGGGTTATTGTGTGTACAGTAATCAATGTGATAGTATCGTAGTAATAGTTAGTATTGGAGATTTGATAAAGTGTCATTACTTAAGGGGGCGGTTCACCAGGAACTTGTATATATATAAACAAAAATATTAATTGTCTACATGGAATCAGAACTGAATAAAACAAATAAAGGGCCTAATAGTATATCGCGTATAATTATATATATAATTAATTATAAAATGTACTTAGATTAAAATTTTATTGCAGTTTCATCGTATCATTAATTGCAGATGTGTCGATCAATAGGTGTTTGACTCATACGAAATAAATTGTAAACTTTCAAAATTAAATATGCTTACTCAACGTTGTATAGTTTAAGAATATATGGGCGATCTATTTCCACCAGCCAAGGAAAGGTTAGTGAATAAACGAAAAAAAAAAAAAAAGGAAGGATGCAGTGGCGGCAATATAATTCCACATGCAGAAGAAATTATCAGAAAATGCAGATAAAAAGGTTTACTTTGTTCCAAATTATGTGTATTTTCATGGAACGAATTCAGATGCAACTCGGAATGTTAACTTTTATTGCCTCTAAAATGAAACGAGGAATTTTTGCAGTTATTTGCTGACTGGTTATGTTTAAGGGCGGTTAAGATAATTGGAATAATTAAGAAGCATCCAAAAAGGTGGGGGGGGGAGGTTCCTGGAGATGAGTTAATTGCCAGCAGATGTATTCAATCATTATTTCAAGAGATGCTGTAAAATGGGAGTAAGAATTTTGATAATTAACTTTGATGTAAAAGACAAGTAAAGAAACACAGGATTACAGAAATGATATGCACTATAAAATCTAGCAAATATATACGCCCGCCCCAATACAGTTTTATGAATGCATGCAATAGAGAAGAAGTGCATTACTATTAAAAAAAAATTCTTTTTTTACAAAGGAGTCATCACTTAACAAGGCCCGGAGGCTATTCGAGAATAACGTTTACTTAGTGTACGGTAGTACATTGGGACAATATCGTAGTAATCATTAGTAGAGGACATTTGGTAAATTGGATCATTTAAGAGGACGACTCATCAAAAACTTGTATACGTTGGACTTGAGGATGATCATATTGTAGTCACCTGGAAAGCAGGCAACCGGAACAGAGTTCCACATGCGTGCAGTGCTAAGAATGAAACTTTGTTCATGGAATCTACGTTTAGGCTTAGGCAAGAGTAGGGGAAATTATTGATAGTGGTTTTAGCTAGACGAGTGTTTTTCGTGAAAGTTTAGCAAGGAGGGACTACAGATTGAAGCTCAGACGAGCACTTGCCATGAAAATGACGATTAAGTAGATACAGACACACAACATCTCTTCTGTAGGAAAGAGGTTGCGGGGAAGATAAAAGAGTATCCCCACTTAGGTACGAAGTCTATTTTGAACTCTGTCAAGGCAGGATAAGTTATTTTTATCAGCTCTGGCCCAGATGTGGCACCAGTATTCCATCCTAGGACGTACTTGACTCTCATAAAGAATAAGAATTGCATCAGCAGTGAGATATCTATAATAGCGGTACAACGATCCCACTATATTTCCAGTGACCTTGGCAGTGGATTTAATGTACGTGTTCCATTTCAGATCAGGAGTAACGATCAGACTCAGAAGCTTGTCAAAACATGGAGCCTTCCCAAGACAAGATCCATTTATTTCAACTGCTGCCAGACGGGGATTAGAGCGTTGATGATGTAAAGATAGAAACTCGGTTTTAGATGCATTAAAATTAACCAGCCCCCTCTTTTCCAATTGCATCACATGCTCAAGATCAGAGGAGAGAGAATCAGAGATAACTTGGCCATTTACGGCGTCATTGTTGCCACAGATGGTAGTGTCGTCAGCATAAATGTCTACGTATGATCTTAGGATGTGATTTGGGAGATAATTGATGTAGATCAGGAAGTGAGTTGGACCCAGGATTAAACTCTGAGAGACTTTCCCATAGAATTAATGCAGGACCGTTATTTTTATCTATCGATCTATTAGATGCTTTTTCTTTTAATTATTAATATATCAATAGGGTTATAGTCAGCTAACTTACTTCCTAACGTCCGGCGTAGCGATGCCGGAAGCGGTGACAAGGCAAATCAATTTCTTCGCTTTGTTTCTCTCACGCCTTCTCATATACATGTACTCATTTTTGTCATATTTTCCTGGTCTTTCTTTTTTATTTAATAACCATTGAAATGTTGTTTTTTCGGTCTTATTTTAATTAATAATTATTGAAATTAGTTGTTTTTTTTTTTAGAATTATTGAAAACACTTTTTGCGCTCTTTTTATAGGAACTATTTTATAGGAGCTATTTTATAGGAACTATTGAAAACTCTCTTTTGGAAATATTATGTGTTGGATACGTATTTTTATACTTGAAATTTTGTTTATTTGATTTCAATATTTTTTTATTTTTATGCTTTCATAAGCATATAATACATAAATTAAAAAAAACACCTTATTTTAAAAATAAAAAAAAACCCTTTTTTATTTCATAAACATATTTTGTCCGTTTTATTTATTAAAATAAACATTTAAATAAATGACAGGGACATGGAGAACGGTGTGATTTTTATCAAGCACCCAATTTTTAAACTAAATATTTTGCTAAAAATATTAATTGTTCAATTTTTAGCATAGTTGTTATTTTTTTGTTAGTGTATCCATTTATCGATCTATGTTTATGACAAAAATTCATTTGATAAAAGGAACGCAAACATTTTTATTCCGAGCATAGGAGATCATTTTATGTTAACTCAAAATTAAATTAAAAAAAAAACTCTGTAAGAAATATGCAAATAAATTAAAAATGTGTAAAAACTGTTTAAAAACCAGTCAGTAATTTTATATCAATTTAAACACTAATTCTGTCATGAAAATGCGTATCTACTTCCGCTAGACTTTTAGATAAGCTGCGTCTTCAAATCTATTTCAAAGACTTTAAATATGTGTATAAGAAGCTGAGACCGACAATTCGATTTTAATTCAAATCACTCTAGGCAAGGTATAACGCTACTTGATGGAACACGCTAAAACACTTCAAAGTCAAAACACCAGCTAAGTGCTAGATGCAGAGATTTCGACCCAACAAATAACAATTCTTCTCTTCCTGTTAGAAATATCGCTCATGGAATGTGAGAACTCCCAAACAAAATAAGAGAAATGAGAATTATTAGATTCCTGAAAGAAAAACCAACGTCCACTTCTATTTTTTTATTACTTGGAATAATATTTTATTGCAAAGCGTTCAGATTGAATGGCTGATCTCAGATGCGTCTAAGCGTTAATACGAGGGGTGTTCCAACAATAATGTCTCCTGTTTCTTTTTATTCCGCCCGAATAGATCAGAAGGGATTTCAAATTGCACTATTATGATGACTGAACTTATGCATTCATGACCAAAATGTTTCATCTCTGTTGCAGATATTGACGGTGTAAGAGTCTAGGACATCACTGTGATAGACGTGCGTCAGAAGCATAAATGCGTTTTTGGATTCCTCCATGCAGAAAAAAATTAAACCGATTCAGTTAATGTCAGCACAGTTAGGAGATGGGTTCGTCGATTTCAGAGTGGCAATGGGGATTTGAGTGACCAAGCACGTTCCCGACTTTTACGACCGACGCATCAAAAGAGACTGGCAATAATACATTGAGACTAGCGTTGACGATGTAAAAAAATAACGTCTGGAGCATAAAATGCCACTCATTTAAATGGTACCACTTCCATCTTCGTAGCTTTAACATTTACGTTGAAAAATAAGAAGCCTTATTTTGGAACGACCCTCGTATAATGATATCTAACCGTTGGTCTGCCATGCTTAAGATTTATTCCGTTGGTCGACCATGCTTAAGCTGAAAATATGTCATTGCTAATCGGCCAGATTGAATTGACAAATCGTAAAATTATGTATTCTTATCTTTTTTTCCATAAACTTTTTTTTACTGTTTTATTTCATGAATCAAACAACATTCTATATCAATTATTCGGAAATATTTTATTATTTCCATCACAAAAGTTTTTATTTTTATTTTTATATTGTTTCTTGTCTATTGCTATTTAATTTCTTCCCCACGAGAGCAATATGTGACGCAAGATCGTTTTTGATGTGGGGGAAAACCAACTCTCCAACATGGGGCACTCGTTAAGCAGGCAAAAATACAAAAAATATATAAGTATAGAAGGGGTGCCCCCACATTTACTAAACACAGGTTAACTACAGTGTATAATCAGAACAGATACTTCACTTTGATCTTATATAGTTTATTGAACATCATATTAATACAATATTACAATTATAATAATGTGTACGCTTAAATAATAAAAATCAACATTGTTCCTATTAAACTTAGGTATTAAGCCTTTTTAACTTTTGAGGTTGTGGGGTAAAGGGTCTTACTGTTTGTTTACGATACTTTGAGATTGCTCTTAGATGGCACTTTTCATCACAATACCGCATTCACACCGTGGAGTTTAACCTGCTTAAAGAATCCCGATCACGTTCATGATTGGATTTATGAAAATGTGTGCGTGATTATTTATTTTATTAAAAAATTTTTTTTTTATATAACTAGTCTGGGTGCTCGGCGTTGCCCGGGTGTTTGAAGCCGCGTGTAGAGCAAAAAAAAAAAAAAAGTGGTAATAGGCAGGCAGGCTAGAACTCGTCAATGTGGAGGGAGGTGTTAAAAACTGGTAATAGCTTGGGAAGGGAATTAAACAACAGTAGGCAGCCAGGGTGAAGGGAGGCGTTAAAAAAGTTAGTAGACAGGCAGGATCGAACCCGTGACGCAAAGGCGAAAAAGTAAAAGACGTCTTAGCCGTTGTCTCCGTGACGCGACCGGAGGTCAAAAGCGTTGAAATTAACTGAAGTCAATCCAACGGTGACGATGACTTGCTAAAATGTCGGTGAGAAAAAAAATCTAGGCTTACTTGTAGTAAAACGGCTGAGTTTAGGGTGAATGAATTAATGTTCTTGGCCATTTTTTCTATATTGCTGGCCCGAGACGTCGAGCTTCAAAATGATACTGATCTTATCAGGATACATCGCGTCTGTCGACAGTTTTTGCGAGATACATACATACATACATACATACATACATAATTTAAACAGACAGGTGAGATTTATATTATAGACAATGATGTGATTGCATTTGAAAGAGCCTTTGTTCTGGAAAATTTAATTGTCCGATGAGTTTATTTACAATGTATGATGAATGATGGAGAGGGGAAACATACTACACTCTGATCTCAGCCCGAACGCCAGATCCTACCTTTCTATTTTAAAACACAATGTCTTCGTTCCTGTTTATTTGTTTCACCACTCATCAAATTCAAATGTCACTCTATTGTAAGGATTAAAGAGATAAATGGGTTGTCGATTGAATGATGAATAATGTTATGAGAGGATTGAAAATGATTAATGGAATGAACAAATTTTGATTACATATGGTTTATGATCAAATCTAATTGTTGCACTAGGCAGAAAAATGTAAGTTTTTTTCAAAACATGTTTGGTGAATCAATATATTTCTAATTTCGTCGAATTTTCACGGGTTCTGCTAGTTATTATTATTATTGGTCCACAAGGAGATTTCACACAGGTCATCAAATATCTCTTCTTGAAAACAATCCATGGCGTTTATCGGAAGCTGAGTGGCAACAAGTCTCCCCAGATTTACAGTACTCTCCACCTTTTTCGATAACATTATTTTAATTCCATTTTCACCCCAAACAAGGCACAGTGCCACTTTAATGTAGAGGGGCTACTATCGGAGACATAATTTGCAGGGATACTATTTAGGGAGTTGAGCAACAAGATGTCTGTTCACATTACACTTGAAGTTCTGCATGTCAGTACAGCTAGGAAAGAAGAATCCCGGGAGTTCCAAAATCTAACAGTTCTGGGGAAGAAACTATTAGAGTAGAAGGTTTTCTTACATCTAGGGAGCTCTACTGTGTAGGGGTGGGATTTTGCTGATTGTCGGGTTTATCGGGGGTATTTACGTCGAGGGGTTACAGTTCAGGATCTATCAGGTTGGCGTCATTTTTAAAATCTTGTCCAGGAGTGAGAGACTAGTAACAGATGCACCAAACCAAATGTGACAACAATACGCTATATATGGGCGAATGAGGGCCTTATAAAGGTACATGATACTTTCAGGCGTACGTAGCTTTCTAGCACGGTAGGGAGAACCTACCTTCATCGCAACGGCTCTGGTAATGCTCTCAATGTATCTGTTCCAACTCATGTTTCCTTTGAACATTAGGTTGAGGAATTTAAAAGAAGTACTGTCAGGTAATGTATCATTTGTAAATGAATTTGCATTATCGCAACAGCCGCTTACTATTGATTTCTCGCTGGAAGGGGCCATTGATCTCCACTGGAGTCTGAGTGGCAATAAGCCTCCCTAAGGTCCCAATTTTCTTCGCACTTGTCCAGTCGAGGTCTGGTCAGTGCTCTTTCCTCGGTCTCTTCATCCTTCTTGACCTTTTTCGGTTATTTGGTATCACTCTTTTGAGGGGTGGTGATGGGGTAATGAGAGGGAATGGGGGAGGGTATAGAGAACTTATACATATGCAGCTTTAATGTTTTTGGTTCCATGTAACGCTTCTTCCTGTTGCCTCTGCAGCCCGCTTATGTGGCTCATGCCTGTGTTAATCTCCACATTCAAAGGTTTTTCTTAATATTTCAGCTGTTTTCATTATTGTTATTTGTTGCATATTTCCAGTTATTCCTCTGATTCTAATTTCTCCCATTCTTTTTACAAAGTTTCCGGAATTGTTCCTAGTGCTCCTACTATTATAGGTATTATTTTGATTTTCTTCATCATCCAAATCCCTTATTATTATTATTATTATTATTATTATTATTATTATTATTATTATTCGATGATGCCTCCGTTAAGTCTCGAAAGATAAAGGATACTTACTGTAGGGGCAGGTGCGCGTGTAATTATGTTGTAAAGGTTGCGCAATCTCCAACTACAACTCTCGTGAATCGGCATTGCTTGAGTCCAGTGGCAAGGAGAAATCCAGGACGACTGGAAACAATGCCAAGATAAGTGGAGAGCACATACAGCACCTGAAAGTCCCAAATGGTCACCCGTCTGGTACTGGCCAGGCTCATTGTCGCTTAACTTCGGTGATTTGACGTGAACCGGTGTGTCAAACGTGGTTATGTCGTATATTATTATTATTATTATTATTATTATTATTATTATTATTATTATAATAATTATTATTTTTATTATTATTATTTTTATTATTATTTTTATTATTATTATTATCTTATTATTATTTTTTATTATTATTTTATTATTATTATTTTTATTATTATTATTATTATTTTTATTATTATCATTATTTTTTTATTATTATTATTTTATTATTATTATTATTTTTTATTATTATTATTATTATTATTATTATTTTTTTATTATTATTATTATTTTATTATTATTATTTTTTATTATTATTATTATTTTTATTATTTTTTTAAATTATTTTTATTATTATTATTATTTTTATTATAATTATTTTTTATTATTATTTTTATTATTATTATTATTATTTTTATTATTCTTTTTAATTATTTTTATTATTATTATTTTATTATTATTATTATTGTTTTTTTAATTATTATTATTTTTATTATTATTATTATTTTTATTATTATTATTATTTTTTTATTATTATTTTTATTATTATTATTATTATTTTTATTATTTTTTTAAATTATTTTTATTATTATTATTTTTTTATTATAATTATTATTATTTTTATTATTATTATTTTTATTATTATTTTTATTATTATTATCTTATTATTTTTTTTATTATTATTTTTTATTATTATTTTTATTTTTTATTATTGCTGTTGTTGTTATTATCATTATTGTTGTTGTTGTAATTATTATTGTTGTTGTTGTTGTTGTCGTAATTATTATTATTATTATTATTATTATTATTATTATTGTTTTCTTTGTCTTATAAATCACATAATACTCGACTGGGCTTTACTTTACTGTCCTCACGATTAATCATTCACGTAAAACATTCGATTAGCTACAACCATTACCAGCAATTTCCCTTCCTTTTTACTATGCCGGAAACTTAACGAAAATCCACTCCAAATTCCAGAACTGTTTGTCTGTGCAACACGATATTGCAGAGCTGCTTTCCAACTGAATACAGCATGGCCGTTTCCAAATCCAATGTAAACAAGTTTCTGGTGGAATCGGTCTCTTAAATACTTAATTTCTATCAAATGTTTACCATCACTAAACATGACGATGTTGTCCTACCCGACATCCATTAATTGTTATTTTTCATTGGCCTTGATAAGCGATGAATCTATAGAAAAATATTTTTAGATAAGAATTGATACTTTTTACGGACAGTACTAAGAATACAATTATGAATTATTTAAGACTTCTATTCGGCTCAGGGTGACGGAATGAGGACAAACTACCTTTGCGGATTAAATAAAGATCCGTTAATTTTAGATTTCGTATAAAGTCTCATGTTCCACATAAAGATTACATAATGGAAAAAACGTATTAGAAAGTCAGAGATTACGTCGATGAAAATGTTGTGGGAATTTTATCAAATATGAGGACAAGTAGTCTAAATAATCCAAATAAACGTGTTCGTTCAGTCTTGTCAGATTATGGATACACACTTAAGGGTGACTTCGTGTGAAATTATTGTGGCAAAAGTTGCACAATCTCCAACCACACCGGGATTAGCAGAGAGCACATCCAGCTTCTAGCGTTGGCAA
Source organism: Euprymna scolopes (assembly GCF_053919585.1). Lineage (NCBI taxonomy): Eukaryota > Metazoa > Mollusca > Cephalopoda > Sepiida > Sepiolidae > Euprymna > Euprymna scolopes. Next base: position 145,857,841 of record NC_136500.1, on the reverse strand, counting down.
ATAGTCACCAATCTGGTACTGGTCAGACTCATCATTGCTTACCTTCAGTGATCGGCATAATCGCGTGTAAATAATCCAAATAGTATGAACATAAATTACATTAGAATCTGCAACTTAACACACGCAGAATGAAACAATTATTTATTGAAAAAATTTAAAATCAAGTTAGTTCAGCTATATATGTTTTCATCAAACATGAAATCAGTAGTAGAGAAAATGGTAACTTACAGGCGTGTTTTGTAGGGTTCGGTTGCTTGAAAAAGAAAAAAAAATGACGACTTGCAGTTGCTTTTGTACTTTACAACCGCGTATGAGTAACGTAGAATCTCGGCGTTTCTATGCAAATGAGACTATACCAGATGCATAAAAGGAACCATAGAGAGAACGGGAGGTAGAGTTGGAAGAAGGCGTGTTAAGGAGGCGGATAGGTGTGACAGACTGTTTAAGTTAATTAGTAAAATCGTGGACGAAACAGATCAAAACTTTATTGCAACTGACTTTCAAACTAAATCAGTTTTTTTTTCTTTCTTGTGGTATAGTCTTACTAGAAAAGCAAAGTCTCTGTGGCCTTAAACGATGATTTCTTTCAAATGTTTCAATCAGGAGGATAGCACATGGCTCACATGAAATGAATTAGATTTTTTTCGATGTAAATATTGTGTAAATTTGAATTAGAATTTCGAAGTTAAGAAGCCAATATAACGCAAATTATTTATTTAAATTAAACATTTATTTATCTAAAAATGTAAAATCAACTTAGTTGCGACGATATGCGTCTTCATCAGGCGTAAAACCAGTTTCAATTTTTTCTTTTATCTTTCCTCACAACATCGTGTACGAGAAAAGGAAAAAAAAAAGCAGAAACTGATTCTGACGAAGACTTAGAACGTCCAAACTAATTTGATTTTACATTTCTTAATAAATACATGTTTATGTAATAAAAATATCTGCTTTTTAAATTACAATTTTAAATTTACACAATGCTTACATCCAGAAAAAAATTGCAAATAAATTACATTGTTCAAAGTTATTGGTAACCCGAGTCTGTAATACTTGCAATGAATGAAACACAGCTCCAAGTAAACTGTAACAGTTTTTCTTGTCCCAAACAAAAGAAAGATACGGATATTTCATTCGATTTCATTCGATTTCATTCGAGATGAAAATGCTATTAAAAATGAAGGATGCCAAATCGATAGTCTAGTACCACTGGCCGTCGTGCTTCCAACCAACATGGCCAGGAGGTGATTTGGCCGCAAGCGTAGGGATACACCGAAATAAGCAACCAGAATGCAATTTCGCGATTTCCTTCCTTTTCCTTTCTTTCATTCCATTCTAACACCCATAGGTTGGTTGGTTGTTTTTGTTTTACGGCATATCAACCCTTTTCAGGTTATTTAATGCCGAATCCAAAGATTTTGAAGAAAATTTTTTTAATAGAATATATTTGTTGTTTTCAAGTCGGTTTCTATTTAACCCATAGTTGGGACCCTAACAGGTACTACCACTCCGGGTCGGAGTGGACCTGGGAGCAATGGTAATTAAAGGGTGGTTCTACACTCCCCAAAGCTCGCAATATAGTTTAAGGTCATATCCAGGATCGCAACCATGGGGTAAGGACACATCTTATTTGGGCATCTGTAAAAGGTGTGGGGGGACCTCTTCCCAGCATTTTAATTAAGATAGTTAGTTTAAAAAGTAGCTAGATAGTTTAGTTTAAAAAGTGCATTGTTAAAGTTAATTGTTATGATTTGTGAATTGTTTTTGTTGTATCAAATTATAATATACATGTAAAAAAAATAAACAGATAAAATTCTTCATATATATATATATATATATACAAATATATATATATATATATATATATATAAAAGTTAACGTGTCTGTGTGTCTGTCTGTCTGTATACATTTCCCTACGCAATAACTCTGTCAATTTTTAATCTACAGACTCGAAATTTTATATAGAGGGTACTGAGATTTGGGAAAATCGATGTGATCGCTTTTCGGCCACAATTTTGGCAGTTAAGGGGTCAAAGTTCAAAGATTTTACCTTTGAGAACTCTACCAAACTCCTCCAACAATTTTGGGTTTAAACACTTGAAATTTTAGATGCAGGTTACTTGGACATGGATCTAACTTAATAACTCGATTTGAGCCCAAGACAATAAATCTTAAGAGGTCATAATAGGGGGCAAATTTTAAAGAATTAAGACCGTTTTTTTTCTCAGCATACACCTCCAAACACCCGGGCAACACCGGACCCCATGCTAGTATATATATATATATATATATATATATATATATATATATATATATATATATATATATATTACAACCTGTGCTGTGCGTTGGTATTTCTGCCTTAAATGTCGAGACGGTGCCAGCACCTGAAGAATATTCCAGCCAAATACGTCATCCTGCGTGAGGAAAGAACCAGCCACACCCAGAATCCTACGGTAGCTTTTCTCTTCAACTCTGACAATAGACGTCTAAGCGACTCATCCTCATATCCTTTATCCTATTGACCGGACCATCATGTTACAGTCTGGTACCGTTTCCAGGAAATTTACGTAACACGCAGGTTGATCATGCCATTGACCGGCCCATAGTGTTCTTACAATAGTAAACTGCGAGCATGAAAAGTAATATTCTTAAGCTTAATCATGGAAAAGTAAAAGACTAGTTGATAAAACTGGCAAAAAAGGACAAGATATTTTAGTAAAAAATATAAATATATAACTTTGTAGTTTGGTAGAGTTCTCAAAGGTCAAATCGTTGAACTTTGACCCCTTAACAGCCAAATTTCTGACCGAAAACCGATTACAAGGATTTTCCCAAATTTCACTACCTGTATATCAAATATTGAGTTTGTAGACTGAAAATTGACAGAATTAATGTGTAAAGTAATGTACACAGACAGAAACACATAGACAGCTTCACTTATATATATATATATATATATATATATATATATATATATATATATATATATGAGCAAACAGTTAATAAAATATGTTAAAAATACTTTGAAATGAGTTAAAAACATTTAATCTGAAAAGGAAACACTAGATAAATGGATAGTCCTTAATCCGCGGAGTTTCGAAGAAATACTCTCTTTCTCATCAGAGGTTAGGAATTAGCAAAATGCGGGATCGGATTTTGCATGCAGAAGTATTTGATGACACAACAAGTAAGTCAAAGATCTTACTTGAAAACAAAATAAGTAAAGCAGAGGGAATAAGGTAAAGAAAAAGGTGATTACACACAAATGGATAGTCTGATGGAAGATAAAATATCCAGTGACGGTAAAATCCAAATGTAAAACTTCAAGAAAATTAAAAGAATTTCCATTTGTACAAGTAAAATCCAAGGAAATGCCGTAATTGGAAGAAGATGGTCCATAATAATCCAAAGGCAGAAATCCATGGAATAATTCACAGGATAAAGGTTAAAGAGTGTACAGTATGAATTGGACAATATAGTAATCATTAGTAATGAAAATTCGGTTAATTTGATAACTTATATGGAACGGCTCATCAAGAACTTATTTACGTTAGACTTGAACACAACCATATTGTAATCAGCCGGAAAGCAGGAAAACGGAAGACAATTCTACAGGCGTGCAGTTCTAAGAAAGCAGCTTTGTTCATGGAATCTACGTTTAGGTTTAGGCACAGATAAAGAGTGGGGGGAATTATTGATAGTGTTTTCAGCTAGACGAGTGTTTCTTGTGAAAGTTTGGCGAGGGGGAACCATAGACTTACGCTCAGTCGAACACTTTCCATGAAAGTAACGATACATCAGAGACAAACTCGCAACATCTCTTCTGTGAGATAGAGGTTGCAGGGAAGAGAAAAGGACGTCTCCTACGAGGCTACGAAGTCTATTTTGAACTCTATAAAGGCAGGACAAGTCCTTTCTAGCAGCTCCTGTCCAGATGTGGCAATAATACTCCATCCTTGGATGTACCTGGCTCTTATATAGATAGAGAATTGCATCAGCAATGAGATATCTACTGGATCGATAGACAGATCCCACCATTTTTCCAGCGGCCTTGGCAACAGATTTGATGTACATGTTCCATTTAAGATCAGGAGTAATGGTCAAGCCCAGAAGCTTGTCAAAACTTGAGCCCTCCTAAAGACAAGAGCCAGTCATTTCAATTGATGCCAGATGTGGATAAGAATGTTGATGATGTAAAGAGAGAAGCTTGGTTTTAGATGCATTAAAAGTAACCAGCCACTCCTTTCCCCATTGTACTACGTGCTAAAGATCGGAGGAGAGAGAATCGGAGAGAACTTGGTCGTTTACTGTCTTAGATGTGCTACCATAAATGGTAGTGTCGTCAGCATAAATGTCTACAAATTATGTAAGGATGTGATTTGGAAGATCATTAATGTAGATCAGGAAAAGAGTTGGGCCCAGGATGGACCCCTGAGGAATACCGGCATTAATACTGTGAGCTTCTGATTTTTGCCCCTCAACTACTACTCTTATGAACCTATCAGAAAGAAATGATTTAATAATTGAGAAGACATTTCCAGCTATACCATAGCTAGAGATCTTGTGAAGTAAACCTTTATGCCATACCATATAAAAGGCCTTAGATATGTCAAGAGCAATTGCCCTAGAAAGGTAGCCTCCGTCGAGAGCTTCACTAATCCTATGAGGTATAACTGTAAGCACATCTGCTGTAGATCTAGCAGAACGGAAACCATCAAAAAGCTACAAAATTTATTGTATATTTTGCAAACCTCTTCCATCTGATGAGAAGAATTGCATTCTTCGAAACTCCATGGAATATTGTTTTCTTGTTTATTTGTACTCCTTCTCAGATAATAAAAATTTTGTATATGCTCCTTACAGGTTTATAAGTTTTCTTTTTTTGAAAAATTTGAATAAATTTACAATTGCAATATTTTTATTTTATATTATATATATATAGAGAGAGAGAAAGAGAGAGAAAGAGAGAGAGAGAGAGAGAGAAAGAGAGAGTGAGTGAGTAAGAGGGAGAGATATATTCAGCAACTCATTATTTTTTTATACATTCATAATTAAAAATTCTGCTCATTAATTTTTTTAGTTTTTGTATAATTTTAATTGTTTTTTGATGTGTTAAAATTAACATTTACCAGAAATTAGTAATTAAAAAGTTGTCTCCTTTTCGGGAAGATATAATTCGCTTTTAGGTAAAAAATCTTTATTTTATATTTAAGATATATGTTTTGTTTATGACGTAACCGAAATGTATTCTGATGGATTTAATTTCATAAATCAGAAGAGTAAAAAGTTGGGCAATCTCCAAAAATACCGTTAGGGCTTACAACATGGCCGCCAGAAGAGTCACGTGATCCGGTTGATCCAAAACATGAATCGCCGTATTACGAAACCGGAAAACGCAAATTTAAAGCAAACTTTGACAAACAAGCATAATAATTAAGTACAAAAACAGTTTTTCAATATCATAATAATAAATAATTTATTTAGAACGGTCATTTAATTTAAGATGTAATGTTATAAAAATATGATGTAAAAAAAAAACAGTTTATATTTTTAATTTTCATTTTATAACAATGTTTACAAAATGTCTACTAACGTGCGTAGACATTTTGTAAACATTGTTTTTAAAAAATAAAAATAATACTTCTATTATGTTTTAAACGACTGTAATAGTTTATTTTGGAAGTATATTTCATAAAGAAAATTGACAACCCACTTTAAAAACAGAAATTACGAGTTTTATATATTTTATTCGCAGTTTTTTGTTGGGGGTGTCAAAAATTTCGCCTAAAATTCTGATACACCTAGTCTACCACTTGTTTGTTCTGAATAAAATACTTTTTATAAACACTGTTTTAACTAAAAACAACCTAAGATTGTTTCTCAAAGTTTGCCTATTTTTATAACAACATTATACCAACAAAAAATTAAATACAAACAAATTGTGATTGTTTGTCAAAGTTTGCCTTCAAGGCTGCGTTTTCCATTTGCACGATTCATGTTTTGGATCAACCGGATCACGTGACTCTTCTGGCGGCCATGTTGTAAGCCCTAACGGTATTTTTGGAGATTACCAAAAGTTGACCATGTGTTTACTTTCGGTAATCTTGTAACGCTCGCTTTCCTTATTTTGCCCTTTAGTCCTCATATTCCATGGACGATGTTTCTGACAAAGGGGGAAGAACTGCTGTTTTCTGGATTGAAATCTATTCGTTTAATATTTATTACTGACTAGTTTTTGACTTTGAGGTAATATCCCTCCCCCTTTTTAGCTTCCTGATTTTTCTGAAGCGAATTCTATAAAAAATGTATTTTTTAAAAATACGATTTAAAAAATGTTTTATTACTTTACATTTGATGATACATTTTTTTATTTAAACAATCACCCGATTAAAATTAAATAATATAAATAACTAATAAGTCACGTAGAGACGAGAACTACACATACACAGGCGCATGATACGCAGTAGCACTTTTTCCCTGTTTATATCTATACTCCTATAATTTTTTTGTGTGCGTATATTGATATTCATAGTAAAAACCTTTTTATTCTAATTGTTCTAATTATTTAAAAAGAAAATACAACTTTGTTAAATATAAGTCATGGAATTTCATTCATCTGCAAAAGATCTAACTAATTCGGATATTCTTTGAAACATTCATTTTAATTAATTCCCTATTAGCGATTGTTTTCTGATCGGATGATTATCTTTGGTTAACTACTACGTGTATTTATATTCATGCAGATATTCTACATGATTTATACTTGCGTAATATTTGCATAAAAAGTTTATAGTAAAAACAAACATCTTCCTAAATACATATATTTATGTATGCGTATATGTATTTGTTTAAAATATTTTGCTCCGTCAGTTTTTGGCCTATAAACATGAAACTTAATTATAGGGTCATCAAACCCATGCGAAACTTTATAATTAGGTTTTAGTCGGGAAAATTGATGCAAAAGTATGGAAATAAAAAAAAAAAAGAATTTGCCTGATGAAGGTCAAACGACAGCATTACGAATATGTATGTGTAACGTTATAGATATTGGTTCATGTTTTAATTTTTAGCCTTACAGCAAACACTTCTTCGCCAATTTTGGGTCTAAACACTTGAAATTTTAGAGGTAGGTTACTTGGACAATTTTTTAATTTGATTTGAGCCCCGAACATTAAATATTAAGAGGTCAAAATCGGGGTCTAAGTTTAAAAAAAATTGACCTTTGCGGTCTTTACCAAATTACTCAGCTAATTTTTGGTCTAAACATTTTAAATTTTGAATAAATTGTATTCAGACATAGAACAAGCTTTGTAATCGGGTTTGGGCCTAAAAGTTAGCTATCAAGGGGTCAAAGTTCAAAAGATTTGACTTTTTGCGGTCTTTAGCAAACTATTAATCCAATTTTGGGTTTAAACATTTGAAATTTTACATAAAGGCTATTCAGACATGCAGCAAGATTTTTAATCAGTTTTTGGGAGAAAATTTAGCTGCCAACATGTCAAAGTTGAAAGATCTGACCTTTGCAGACTCTACCAAACTCCTTCTCTAATTTTGTGTGTAAACACTTGAAATTTTAGATGTAGGTTACCTGGACATGAATCAAACTTATTAATACACATATATACATGTGCTCATAAAGTTATGAACAGTACATAGGGCCCGAGCAAAGCCGGGCTGAAGTGCTAGTATAGTATAATACAATGGTAATCTTAAGCAGTTAATAATAATAATAATAATAATAATAATTACATTACATTAATCCGGAGATTCTGTTGTTGGCATTGAGTTCCCTGATACTTTTCTTGTCAGAAATTTTTCTTGAAGGACATCGCGTACTTACGGGAGAAACCACGTGAAGATTTCCGACATCCTAAGTGAAAGTGACTTTTGTGGAATGGACTTGATTAGAACTTGGAACACCCAGATAGCTAGCCTGTGTCATTAACCACTGAACCAACGTTATCTTCTACAGTTGATAAAACACTGTAATTAACAATAACGACCAGAAATACGGTTTATGCCACAAGAATTTAAAATTGCAACTCATTATTTTTGATCCATTGTAATAATGCCACCCAATAAACAAAGATGAATTCGAATAGAAAATGGGATTAATTAATTCATCGCACAAAACTTAACCCAAGTAAAAAGCACTTATCACTCAACAGAAACCATTAATGTTGTAAACGAACGCGTCGCGTTTTAGGTCTAAACTGCCAACGCTAGATGTAAAACACTTGTTGATGGCCCAAACTCGCACAGGCAGCAATTGTTTTCTTTGGGTGTTGGCAATTCTACATTCGTCCGCCCTATCTTTTCATGATTGGCCCAACACCTCCCATACTCGACTAACATCTGCCGTTTATCTGTTCTTCGCCACTTCGCCAGCATCCCAAATCTTACATCTTCGCCCATCGTTGTTTAATAGAAATTCCATGCATGTTAAATGATCTCATCGTCTTTTCTTTTGGTTGTACGTTAATTTATCCCCCCCCTATTTCTTTCTTTTTTATTTTATTGCCGCTTTTTTATTATTCTTTTTAGATTTTTGTTCTTTATTTTTCTCATTGCTTCCATCTGATTTAGGTCCTGGATATAACCTTAAACTATATCCGATGGTGAGGCCCCATCTTGCGGGCTTTGGGGAGTGTGGAGCCACCATTTAATTGCCATTGCTCCCAGGTCCACTGATCCGGAGTGGTAGTACCTGTTAGGGTCCCAACTATGGGTTAAATAGAAACCGACTTGAAAACAACAAATATATTCTATTAAAAAAAAATTCTTCAAAATCTTTGGATTCGGCATTAAATAACCTGAAAAGGGTTGATATGCCGCAGTACAAAAACAACCAATCCATGTGATTAAAATTATTTAATTTCCAAAGAAAGAAAACTTACTCGACTAATTAATGACTGAATGTACGCAACCAGATGATTAAAAACGTACACTATAAAACAACAAAACCAATCAATATTATGGATTATTTAGATTATTGGAATTACTAATCTCATCTCCGATATTATATTTTCGAAATATTTGCGTTGATGTTCGATTATTTGCATCATTTCGATGTTTTTAAACAATTGTTTTATCTTATTATATTATTTACATATGTGCATCTCTTTGAGCTCGAGAAAATTTATGTCGAATTCGGTATTCTATACGATATTTCTAATGTAAGTCCTTATATAATCAATATGAGTATATCGCTCCCTTTCCTCCAAATATTGCCAGTTCGAAGTTTTTTGAATTCGTAACTGTGTTCTTAATACCGTTTTTAATAATATTCTTAATTCGCAATATCGTTCGTAGTTGTATTCTTAATTCGTAATTGTGCTCTTAATTTGTAATTGTGTTCTTAATTCGAAATTGTGTTCTTAATTCGTAATTGTGTTCTTAATTCGTAATTGTGTTCTTAATTCGTAATTGTGTTCTTAATTTGTAATTGTGCTATTAATTCGTAATTGCATTCTTAATTAATAATTTTGTTCTTAATTTGTAATTGTGTTCTTAATTCGTAATTGAGTTCTTAATTGGTAATTGTGTTCATAATTCGTAATTGCGCTCTTAATCTTAATTGTATTCTTAATTCGTAATTGTGCTCTTTATTTGTAATTGTGTTCTAAATTCGTAAATGTGCTCTTAATTCGTAATTGTCTTCTTAGTTCGTAATTGTATTCTTAATTCGTAATTGTGTTCTTAATTCGTAATTGTGTTCTTAATTCGTAATTGTATTCTTAATTCGTAATTGTATTCTTAATTCGTAACTGTGCTCTTAATTTGTAATTGTGTTCTTAATTCGAAATTGTGTTCTTAATTCGTAATTGTGTTCATAATTCGTAATTGTGCTATTAATTCGTAATTGTATTCTTAATTAATAATTGTGTTCTTAATTTGTAAATGTGTCCTTAATTCGTAATTGAGTTCTTAATTCGTAATTGTGTTCATAATTCGTAATTGCGCTCTTAATCGTAATTGTATTCTTAATTCGTAATTGTGCTCTTAATTTGTAATTGTGTTCTAAATTCGTAAATGTGCTCTTAATTCGTAATTGTCTTCTTAGTTCGTAATTGTATTCTTAATTCGTAATTGTGTTCTTAATTCGTAATTGTATTCTTAATTCGTAATTGTGTTCTTAATTCGTAATTGTATTCTTAATTCGTAATTTTGTTCTTAATTCGTAATTGTATTCTTAATTCGTAATTGTGCTCTTAATTTGTAATTGTGTTCTTAATTCGAAATTGTGTTCTTAATTCGTAATTATGCTATTAATTCGTAATTGTATTCTTAATTAATAATTGTGTTCTTAATTTGTAATTGTGTTCTTAATTCGTAATTGAGTTTTAATTGGTAGTTGTGTTCTTAATTCGTAATTGCGCTCTTAACTGTAATTGTATTCTTAATTCGTAATTGTGCTCTTTATTTGTAATTGTGTTCTAAATTCGTAAATGTGCTCTTAATTCGTAATTGTCTTCTTAATTCGTAATTGTATTCTTAATTCGTAATTGTGTTCTTAATTCGTAATTGTGTTCTTAGTTCGTAATTGTATTCTTAATTCGTAATTGTATTCTTAATTCGTAATTGTGCTCTTAATTCGTAATTGTATTCTTAATTCGTAAATGTGCTCTTAATTCGTAATTGTATTCTTAATTCGTAATTGTGTTCTTAATTCGTAATTGTGCTCTTGATTCGTAATTGTGTTCTTAATTCGTAATTGTATTCTTAGTTCGTAATTGTGTTCTAAATTCGTAACTGTGCTCTTGATTCGTAATCGTCCTCTTAATTTGTAATTATGTTCTTAATTCGTAATTGTATTCTTAGTTCGTAAGTGTGTTCTAAATTCGTAATTATATTCTTAACTCTTAATTGTGTTCTTAATTCGTAATTGTGTTCTTAATTCTTTATTGCGCTCTTGATTCGTAATTGTGTTCTTAATTCGTAATTGTATTCTTAATTCGAAATTGTGTTCTAAATTCGTAATTATATTCTTAATTCTTAATTGTGTTCTTAATATCGTTCTCCTAAATAGAATTTAACCTTTAACGTGCAACAGATATGTGGTTGGTTCTACGTAATATTTGAGGATTAAAGATAATGTACGAAGATACAGAAAGAAAATAGTTAGCATCATTATGATAGGAGCTGGATTTAAAAAATCGGTAATCTTAAACTCCATCCCAACCCTTTTTCGTTTCATCTTAATTGAAATTCTCAAAAATCAAGTGGCCCCCATCCTCGTCTAACACATGATCTCATATATGAGATCCATAGATATTCGAATATTTCTATTAAAGTTCTCCTTTACATCTCAAACGCTGACTTTTTAAAGAAGTTGAGAACATAATTGTCCTCTCCCCAATTGACCATTTAATTATAGTCTAGTTTCTTGTGATCTCATTGTCTTACCAGATTCCAGAACGAGAATTCATCAAGTCTGATTGAGTATCCAGCTTTCTTATATTACTGGAGGCAACATCACTTGGAGAAGGTGCATTATTCCTCGTAAAAGCAAGCGGTGATTAGCCATACCGCAGACATCTTATTTGGACTGCGAATGTTATGTAATTTTGAAGATTTACTTGGATGGAAAAGTATCCCCATGCCATACTGTCATGACCTGTAACAGAGACATTAGACCATTTAAATATGTTATAGCATATATTTTTTGTGATCTATTGGTTTTATTGGATTCTAGGACAAGAATTCATCTAGTCTGGTGGAGTATCCAGCTTTGTGCGGTTACAACATCACTTGGAGAAGATGCACCATTCAAAAGCCAGTGTAGGTTGGCAATAGCGAGGAGATGTTATATGGGCTATAAATACTATATTATTTTGAATATTTAGTCAAGGTTTACTTATAAGGAAAAGTATCCTCATACCAGGCTGTCCTGACAAACCTTTGTAACACAGTCATTAGACATTCGAAGATAGTGTCTAGTTTCCAGTAGGCATTCACGCTCTCTTCGAATATCTCGAAGGTTGTATGATGTAAGTAAGATAATTGCGTCGTAGATGTGAAATCGGTGGTTATTAGGCACTTTAGCTGTCAGTATAATGGAATTCACCTAAAATCTGTAAAAGAAATGTACGGTAAAATCCACGCAAGGCATTGCGGAGCTTGGCGAGAAAGATGAACGTCAGAGTAGCGATTATGAAAAAATAGCTAAAGAAGGATATTCGCTACTCTCGATCCATGAGTAACAAGGATCAACTACTTACAAGCAAGACAAAAGAGATGAAAGCCAATACACTCATCAACAAAGGAAAACATCAAGTCGAGGCGGGAATTATCTCTTTATTCTAAAGACCAATTGCAAGACACATAGGAAATCAGAGGAATAGATTAGAACTCACACAAAGTCGCATGAAAACCAAGTTCCTTTAAAACCGTTTCACATTTTCGTGAAGTGAATCAGGCTCAATACTGATTGCTATAATGAACCTCTGTTCTATGCTGTCACACGCAAGCCAGAAAGGGTGATTGTGGGATGGTTATACGTGTGTGCAACATGTCCCGCCTAATTGCAATTCAACGGAAATGTAAACAGAATAATTATCAGTTCAAATAGAAATGGACACAGAAAAATTATAAGTTCAAACAGAACCATTATCAGTTAAAATAAAAATATAAACAGAATACTTATCAGTTCAAATAGAAATGCAAACAAAATTATTATCAGTTCAAATAGAAATGTAAACAGAAAAATTACATCCAAATAGAAATGTAAACAGAATACTTATCAGTTCAAATAGAAATATAAACAGAATAATCATCTGTTAACATAGAGATATAAACAGAATAATTATCAGTTCAAACAGAAATATGAACAGAAAAATTATCTGGCGATATCGAAATGTAAACGGAATAATAATCAGTTCAAATAGAAATGTAAACAGAATAATTATCAGTTCAAGTAGAAATATAAACAGGATTATTCTCAGTTCAAATAGAAATATAAACAGAAAAGTTATCAGTTGAAATAGAAATGTAAACGGAATAATTATCAGTTGAAATAGAAATGTAAAAAGAATAATTATCAGTTGAAAACGAAACGTAAACAGACCAATTGTCAGTTCAAATAGAAGCAGAATAATCATCAGTTCGAATAGAAATAAAAACAGAAAAATAATCAGTTGAAATAGAAATGTAAAACGAAAAATTATCAGTTCAAATAGAAATGTACACAGAATAATTATCAGTTGAAATAGAAATGTAAACAGAATAATTACCACTCCAAAAATAAATATTAACAAAATAATTATCAGTAGAAATAATAATTATCAGTTAAAATAATAATTATCAGTTAATAATTATCAGTAGAAATAATAATTATCAGTTAAAATAGAAATGTAAAATAATAATTATCAGTTCAAATACAAATGTGAACGGAATAATTCTCAGTTAAAATAGATATGTAAACAAAATAATTATCAGTTAAAATAGAAACGTAAAAGAATAATTACGAGTTCAAATACAGGTAAGTCTGCCATAAAATATATATGAAAAAAATACACATGTTCCGTTTGTTCGTAAGCATGTTTTGTGTTGGCATTGGAATAAAACTAATGTTTTAAATACAGATATTCAAAAATATTGTTTTTTATTTTGTTTATTAGTTTTTCTTATAATTCGTGAATAAGTAGAATTCATTGTTTTCTTTTTTGTTCATATATTTCTACGCAAACGTATATCAGACATAAACATGATAACAAGAAACTTCTCATATTGTAAGAATCACATGTTCAGATTTAAAAAAAAAACAAGTGAAGTATGCAGGGTCCCCCGTGAGTGCACAGTGAAGAAGGCATAACAAAATGACTAAGTTCAGCTTTTGCCCCCACCCAATTTAGCCACAAAAGTCCCCAGGGGACGTCAAATCCTGGTAAAAATGAAGAAACATTGCAGTTTTAGGCTTTAACATATGTCAGTTTGAGTTTTGCACCATGCAAAAAAAAGAAAAAAAAAAGAAATGACTATGTCCATCATTTGTTCCCCATTTAGCCCCCTATCTTTCTAAGATTCCTATTTCTTTTCACATCATACATGAGAGCTTGATATTTGGTCTGTTTCTCCCTTTCAGCTCTGTTCAGACCTCCATCATTAGGGACACTCACTTCAACCAAGGTTGCAATTCTTTTTGACTTATTCCATATTACTACGTCAGGTTTCACGGCAGCATTTTCAAGGTAGGTGGCTGTAGGGATTACATGGTCGTAATGTATGGTATATAAGTCATTTTCAACTGTTCTTTCAGGTTGATGTTCGCAGGACTTGCTGCTACATTGGATGTTTAATTTTTTACAGATGGTTGAGTGGAGGGACTTACATACTCCATCATGTCGCGCTATATAGTAGCCGTCACCTAAAAGAACCTTGCTACTTGATATCAGATGATTCACACTTTCCAATTCTGTATGGCAGAAACTGCATTTGTTGTCGTTACTGATACCTGCCATACCGTATTGCAATATGTCGGAACTTTTGAGGCTTCCATGTATAAAAGAAGTACTTGCGATGGCTGGTGTTTGCTCATCACAGAGAAGTGTTTAAAATCTTTTTAATAAAATATCTTTTATTCCTTTTTTTATTTTTATATTTACTTTCGTTACTGTTTTTTACTTCTGAAATAACCCAAAATGAAAATTACAAACTTGAAATAAGAAATCAGTCAGCGATAATAAATGCATAGATGAGTCCATGTCGACTAATTCACCGCTTGCGATGATGAGAGACAGGCGGTATGTTTCTTTTTCACTCTCTAAGATTTTCCCCCTGCCTGCACTACGTAATCAAAGGTCACTTACGTTTGAAAGGCATTGCTGTTTTTTTATACTTATGACATGTAATTTTTAGCAGTCATTTTGTCAGGTTCACTCCAGGCGAAGTAACTTTCTCTTTAAAAAAGCTCATTGAACCACAAAACACAAGAAAGCTACGAAGATTAAAGTTATTTTCGTGTACGTCCTTCATATCTTTAAAAAGGATCTGTCCATCAATAGATTTGTCACACGTGTGTAAAAAAAAAAGCAATTTTATCATTGAACACGAATAAACCAATTTTATATTAAACTGGCAGGGGGGCTTGACGTTGCTCGGGAGTACATGAATCACCCTACGCTTTTACATGCGCAGCACATATATTACATTGTTTTTTTCTTATTTATAGCTCTTAATCCCCTCGAGGGTCACACAACGAATCAATAAGACTCAGTATTTAATGAAAACGAAATGAAAGGAAGAGCAAATACAATGAATAAAGAGTATAATTATACGTCAGTCCGACTGCCAAATGTGCTTTACTCGTGTATAAGGCAAAGATACATATTCTCCCCGTCTTTATAGTAAGTGAAAGAGGCCATTATTATCCGTAAGGTGGGCGCAACAACACACATACACTCTTATTTTGAACTTGGATTCCTTATAAACATTTCGATTCTTATTTTTGTTGACTCTAATTTTAAAGTTATATAAATAATGAAGCAAAACATCGTATTTCATCTTTAATTCCGAACGCAGAACCAACGGTAAAAACGTAACATGCGACCGCAGCCGAGATTGAACACACTACACGAGTTTGTAGTGTAATTCAAATCTTGTCCATGTCAGAATACTTGATACTTCGCCAGTGCTATCAAGGGTATTTTTTTTATCGGTTGCCTATCACGGTTCAAGAGAAGCCCATCTACCCTTTAGAAAAGGATAAACCGCGCCAGTTTCCTAACCTGGTAGTTTTTTTTACCTCGCGATACACACAGCGCCTCACCTTCCCAAATGGTCACCCATCTGGTACTGGCCAGGGCCGACGATGTTTAACTTCGGTGATCTGGCGAGAACCGATGTGTCAACGTAAGTGTGCCGTATACCCCACAGTAATCTAATACCTATTTAATCCAAATGAGATACATGTATTTAAGTATTCTTGATAATGTAGCTTAAGAATCTATAAGGTTAGAAGGGCAGATCTTACAAACCCTGAGAGGAGTTCGTGAAAAAACAAAAAAAAACAAAAACAAAAACAAAACAAACAAGAAATAGAATTTTATAGATAGAGATGTGTCCAAACGCATATATAACGGTCTTTTTTATCGGTTGGAATGTCACGCTTAATGGAAGATCTTTAGAATATATTGCTGAGTTGTATATTGCAAGTACTTTTGGAATAGCATATTCGTTACTAAATTAAATGGACAAAATCTATAAAATTGAAAAAAATTATCAATCGTATGTATCCATAAAGCAACAGCGTAAATTCACACGTACAAACCACATCTTAAAATTATGCCTAAAAGCTAACACAGTTTCCGACAAAAATGAGGTAACATTGAAAAAAGACAAAATTAATAAAAAAAAATGTCAATTTACCTACTTTCTACTATGATTCTAGACTAAAACACGCTTGGTTCCCAAACAAATTCTTCATACGAGTGTATTATTTCTTGATGAAAATCATAAAACCTAGTTAAGCAGAAGCAGTCACATGAACCGGTATAAAGAGAGAACGCAACTACTTCCTTCCTTCGACAATAAGGCAAAGGAGATACACGAATTATAAACTATCTTACACAATATACTCAATACGTATTCAATTACTGTTGTGACATGGAACAACAGTGAAAATAAGAACAATCAAGTCAAGGTTCGGTTAAGGAACAAGTGCATTAACAATAATGTACAAAGATAGGAAAGCGTGTTTATCTGCTGGGCACTCGGCTAGCAGTTGAAGTGCAGTCGCATCTCTCTCACTGTTGTTGGAATTACTAGCGCTATTTATAGTGCTAATCAGTGTAAATTCCTCTGTTCAAGGAAGACCGGTATAACAATTACATAGAAAACAAGACAAGAATTTACACACACAAATGAGAAAATCTAAAATGAACGTACTTATACTTGACGTAACACATACTTTCACACTTATAAAACAGAACATATATACACGCAGACATTTTACATACACTTTTTGATTTTCTCTATTCTACAAACATAGAAAAACAATTTAACAGTATACACTTATGGCATACAAATGAGCATTGAATAATCTACAACGACTAACACTTATACGTTTTTATAAATTTTTTATTAGTCTTTTGCCTGATAAATAATTATATCGAAGAGTTTTTATTTGGAATACGATTTTCATATGTGTTCCATACTGTATAAGCACCCACCTTTTCTTGTTTTTCACCTCTTCCTCTTTCTATTGTCTCACCTTCCTTTTCCGCCTCATGACAGTTCTCTCTGAAAACTGAAAATGTCAATTTTGCTGTTAATGTTATGACTTCAAAAGATTCATGATAGAGAGTAAGAGAGTTAGATGATTCATTTTCCACCAAAGAAGCCACAAGTTCATAAATGATCAGTTAATTAGTTTAATTTCCCTACGTCCATATCGCATTCATACCAGAGCACATGATAAACATCTTAATAATATTGTCTTCATTTTTAACGCTTGGGTGATATTTTCTATTTACATGGAAAAGTTCGAAACCAAAAAAAGAGCCTTTCACATAAGTCTCTTTTGTTTGTTGTTAAAAAAAGTCAATTTGAGAAGGAATATACAATAGTATATGTCATACGCATCAAAAACGACAATCATTTGCAAAACCTATTTCAGTTTGACGTGCAACCGGTTCAGACTATTTGATATACCTAAGATATCAAATTATTAGGCGACATTGTACTTATATATATATATATATATATATATATATATTATATATATAAATATATATATATATTTATATATATACATATGTATATATATATACATATAACTTGTTACAACAGAATTGAAGACGACAATACGATTTAAATTAAAACGATCAATCTTGATGTATAGTAAATTAAAAAAAGAAAAATTTTCATTTTTTTTAATAATGCACTTCGTGTCTATGTTCAGCTTTATATTATATATATATATATATATATATAATATAAAGCTGAACGTCTGTGTGTGTGTTTGTGTGTGAGTGTGTGTTTGGTCACGAATAGGCTCCTATATGGTTGACTATTTTAAAAAAACTGATTGCATATAATAATAGAAGATGTATCGAGGATCAGGAATGGGTATGTTTGATCTGGCAGAACGGTGATTCATAAAAATTGTGTGGTCTGCGTTCACGCCTGGCGCCCAAAGTATGGGAATAAAAAATGAAAAAAAAAAACGTTTACAAGGGTTTTTGATATAGATGTACGTAAGAATACTTTGATAAGTATGTTTTTCCTTAAATAGGGATGGTATAATAAAATTGTGGGGTCTGCGTTCGCGCCTGTACTCCATGGAAATATGGCACAAACTTTAACAAAGACTGTTCACATCTATCTGCGTAAGTATACTTTGGTAATTATGTTTCAGTTTAAAGAAATATGGTATAATAAAATTATTGGGTGTTCGTTCGCGCCTGACCTCCATAGAATGTAAATATGTCACAAAGTTTAACAAGGTTTTTAAAAACTGGTGACGCTCCACAATAACACCTTAACTTTAATCTTAATTCACCTTAGCTTTTATTTATCTTTTTGACTTGAATCATATTGTGTCCAATAAATACACCTCATAAATTTTCAAAAAATGTCGGAACTTTAGACAATTCTCGATATAAATTTTGCATAACTCTGTTTTTCTCCTTCTCCACTTGCTCGTGGCACTCTTTCGAAAATAGATAAATAGATAAATAATAAACAAATAAGAACGTTACTTGTTATCGTGTCAAAAGAAGGATAAAATCCTGCTCACGTGATTACGTGTCTTTTTAAAAATATTTACATAACGTTTTTATTTTTATTCATATATCTGTTTAAGCTTTTTTTTGTCAGTGTACTAGAAGGAATTTAGTTGATTACAACCTTTTCTGCGTATTCTTTACATTACAATAGTAAAACCCTTAATCCGACGGCGCAATACTACACCGTTCAATACTGTAAACCTGAAACGAAGCTGCTCTGCTTGAAAAGGGCCCCATTTTCTTCTTATTCATATTTATATCGATTCTTTGCTTTAAAAAACTAAAGTAATTACGTGTTTAATATCCCATTTTGCTGTTTCGGAGTATTTTACTAAAGTAAGTAAAGCTTCATTATTTTTCAAAACTGTTTTTGTGTCTTTGTTTTTCGAGATTTCGTCGATATTATTTAGTAAGAGTGTTTAGCAGAAAAGCCAACAAACGACTACCAAAAAAATAAATACACAAGAAACAAATTGACTATGGTAACATTTATTTCTTGTATATTTATTTTTTCGGGTAGTCGTTTGTTGGCTTTTCTACTAAACACTCTTCCTAAATAATAGTTCAGCTCGTGTTTTTTTTGTTTTGAAATAGTTTTTAATGCTCTTTACGTGAAATAATTTCAGCGAATCGAAATTGAAACGAAATTTGAGCCGATAACTACTTAAATGAATTTTTATATAAACTACACATGCCATAATCGAATATTCCTCAAGTACAAAAAACGGCAAACATTAAAATATGTTTATAAATATTCCTTACGTTGACGGAACTCTCTTAAATTGTTAACACAGAATGCTCAGGTGCCCCTCCTTCAAATTGAAAACGGGGCTCTCCATTTCAAAGTCGCTGCCATTTTGATTTTTTTAAACCGGTTCGTGAATAAAAATTTTCTTTTTTACAAACTATTTCAAAATTCAAACCAATCAATTTTCTACCATAAAATTAACTTTTATTGATTATGGTAACATTTATTTCTTGTATATTTATATTATTATATATATAACATTTTCTCTTTGTAAGGAAACATCATTTTGTTGGTCACTATTGGCTACGAATGGAAACAAAGTTGATATAAAAATATATATTTTCACGAAAATTATCTTTACTTTCATCATATTTTGCTTAGGGTAAAATTTTTGAGTATAAAAACCAATCTCTTTACAACCCCCTCCTTTTCATAACATATGATACTTTCATGAATCAGAGTCCATTTTCTGTAGGCTGTTTTTGAACCCAGTCAACGACAGGTTCTTCTGCATGTATACATATATATATATATATATATATATAGCTTGCCCTATCTCTGAATACCCTTTATGTAAAATTTCAAATATTTAGACCAGAAATTTTCTGAGTAATTTGGAAGAGACAGCAGAGGTCAATTTTTTTAAAACTTTGACTCCTATTATGACACCTTAAAATTTATTGTTTTCGGCTCAAATCAAGTTATTAAGTTAGATCCATGTCCCAGGAACCTATATCTAAAATTTCAAAACGTAGATCCAAAATTATCGGAGGAGTTTGGTAGAGTTCTCAAAGGTCAAATCGTTTAACTTTGACCGCTTAATCGCGAACTTTCTGGCCAAAAACCGATGACATCGATTTTAAAAAAAAATTTTTTTATTCAATTTTCACCCCAAACAAGGCACAGTGCCACTTTGAAGCAGGGGGCTACTATTAGGGACTTAATTAGCGGCGTCATTATGAAGGGAGATGAGTAGAAATATGTTTGTTAACATTACACTTGAACTTCTGCATATCATTGCAGTTGGGAAAGCAGAATCCCGGAAGGGAGTTCCAAAGACCCGCAGTTCTGGGGAAGAAACTATTGGGGTAAAAGGCTTTCTTGCACCTAGGGATCTCTACTGTAAAGGGATGAGACTTAGTAGCTTGTCGGGTTTGGCGGGGGTAGTTACGTCGGGGAGGTACAAGTGTTCGCAGTTCGTCAGAGCATTCACCATTAAAGTATTTGTAGAACAGGCAGAGGGATGTAACATCTCGTCGATGGGACAGAGGCTGAAGCCTAGATGACAGTTCAGGACCTATCAGGTTGGCGACTCTCTTTTGAACCCTGTCCAGGAGCGAGAGACAAGCAGCAGATGCACCAGCCCAGATGTGACAACAGTACTTCATACATGAGCGAATGGTTGCCTTATAGAGGTATAGGATACTGTCAGGCGTAAGTAGTTTTCTAGCACGGTAGAGGGAGCCAACCTTCCTTGCAGCAGCCTTGGCAATGCTCTCAATGTATCTATTCCAGTTCATATTCCCTGTAAACGTTAGGCCGAGGAGTTTAAAAGAAGTACTTTCAGGCAATATGTTCTTGGCCATTGCTATTGGTGGCAGAGAAGGTTTCTTGTAGTTATTGAAAGAAACAAGGTTAGTCTTAGCAGCATTGAATGTGACCATCCATTTTTGTCCACATTCCACTACGGATTGGAGGTCATCCTCTAGCGTTTCTGCCATTTCCTTGGATATGTGTTCATTTGTTTTCCCCTCATATCTGTTATAGAGAGTGGTGTCATCGGCAAATATACCCATCTCCCAAACAATTTTATCAGGGAGGTCATTTATGAATATCAGGAATAATAGAGGTCCAAGGATAGACCCCTGAGGTACTCCCGCATTTATGTCATATTGTTTGGATGTACGACCGTCGAGGACAACTTTGATTTTTCTATTACTTAAGAAGGATTTAATTACATTATGAATTCTTCCAGTGATTCCATATGATCTAATTTTCCTTAGAAGACCATCGTGCCATACCCTGTCAAAAGCCTTAGATATATCAAGGGCCACCACTCTACCCTCCCCTGTTTTATCCAATGAACGGTATATACGTTCAAAAACTACAGTTAAGATATCTGCTGTTGAACGGGCTTGCCTGACTCCATATTGTTTGTCAGTCAGGAGTTTAGCAGCTGTTAGGTGCTGGACTAGGACTTGATTAACTAAGGACTCAAATATTTTGGCGAAAAGCGGGAGGAGGCTAATGGGGCGATAATTTAGTGGGTCAGTTCTTTCACCAGAATTCTTGAAGACTGGTACCACAGAGGCGGTTTTCCAGCAGTCGGGAAAACAAGATTCGTTAAGGCATTTATTGTAAAGTTTGGACAGAACTGGAGCAACCTCGGCAGAGCATTTTTTTAATAGCACAGCCGGGATGAGATCTGGTCCACATGCTTTTGAGGTGTCTAGGTTTTTTATAATAGCATGTACCTGAGAAGGGGTGATTTTCAAATCGTCTAGTGTGGCGTCTGTTCGCAGAGGAAAATCAGGGAGTGAGTGGTGTACCGAGTTCAGTGTGGAGTTTGAGGCAAACCGACTGGCAAGCAGATTAGCTTTGTCAGTTGCCGTGCAAGCAACCTCATGATTGTTTGTTAGTGGGGGAATAGTTGACTGTCCATTATTAACTATGCTGTTGTAGATTTTCCAAAAATCCCGGGTTCCTAATTTCTGTGCTTCGACGCGCTTTCTGGTGGCTTCAGAGTAATCTGTCTTAGCTGTCTCTATCACTCTCTTACAATTATTTCTAGCTTCTATAAACTTCTGTTTATTTGAGCTGGACTTATGTCGGTTGAATCTGCGGAACGCATGCTGCCTTTGACATATGGCAGCTGCACAAGCAGAAGTAAACCATTGGGGAGAGTGGGGCTTGCTATAGAATTTCTGTGCGGGAACATGTGCTTCAATAGCAGTTTTGAACCATTCAGTGGTCTCATTTGCACACTGTTCCGCTGGAAGAGTAAAGATATTTTGCCATGGGGCATCTCTGATTAGCTCCCTGATGGCTTCCCAATCAGCCTTTTTGTAATACCTCGTTGTTTTGAGTAGTGGGTCTTCAGTTTTAGGGCGAGAATTTAGGCTGATTTCTACCATTATCACAGCGTGATCAGCATTCCCGAGTGGGCTGTGGGCATTTGTTGTACAGTCATTGGGAACCGTTGTCAGAAAGAGATCTAGAAGTGAGGCATCTTGATCGTGCTGGTCTGGGAAACGTGTCGGAAATATAACCAACTGAGATAGGGAATGGGATATAGAGAAGCTATGTGTTGCGCTACCAGCTACGTCTGTGTGATTAGAGAATCCTATCCAGTTACTGTGGTGGACATTGAAGTCACCAAATACATGTATTTGTGCGCTAGTATCGAGGGAGAGTGCTATATCTATGCTGTCTGAGACTTTGTTTATTAGGGTACAGTCTTGGTTTGAGGGAGAGCGGTAGAGAAAATACAAGTAGCTTATATTGTGTTGCATATTTAGTCTGAAGCACATAAAGGCCTGGTACCTCAGTACCCTATATATCAAATTTCAAGTCTGTAGACTAAAAATTGACAGAGTTATTGCGTAGGGAAATGTACACCGACACACACACAGGCACACAGACACACACACAGACACGTTCACTTTTATAGATATATAGACTAGCATTTCAGCCCGGCGTTGCCCGAGTGTTTGGGTGTGTATGTTGAGCAAAAAAAAAAGTGGTAGTAGGAAGGCAGGCTCGAACCCGTACCGCAAAGGAGGAAAAGAACGGGGTAAAACATAACATTTATGCTGTTACGTCCACCGCCAAACAGGAAGCGACATTTTTAAAAATTAAGGCTAGACAATCTAAAGGAGAAGATTACTTTAAAAAATATCGGCGAAAAAAGTGACGCCCCTATAGAAAAGTGCCTAGTTGAAAATATATCTAAGATTTCACGTGTTTAGACACAAAATTATAGGAGGAGTTTGGTAGAGTTCACAAAGGTGAAATCGTTGAACTTTGACCCCTTAATTGCAAAATTTCTGTCCGAAAACCAATCACATCGATTTTCCCAAATCTCAGGACCCTGTATATCAGACAGACAGACAGACACACACACACACATTCACTTTTATATATATATACAGACTGTCCATAAAGTCCGTGTGCACTTTAAAAAAGTATAACTTTATTTGTATTTGCAATAGAAATAATCTCTAAAATGGATTTGAAAGAAGTAAATCTATATTTTTTAAGCTTTTATTGAAATTATATTTAACTTTCCACATGCCCTCCAGCATTAGCAATACAAAGGGTAATACGATTTTGCAGTTCACGAAAAACATTTGCCTAATGATTTATAGTAATGCCTGAAATCACATTAGTTATTCTAGCTTTCAAATCTTCCAATGAACTAGGTTTGGTTGCATACACAATTGTTTTCACATGTCCCCATCAACACACACACACACACACACACACACACACACACACACACACACACACACACATATATATATATATATTTGTTAATATTTGTGCAGTGATGTTTTTGAACGTATACATTTATGCATGTGTCAATATAATTGTTTATGCATACAGGAATACGCGCGAAAAGGTTAGTAGACAATTAAAATAAGAAAAACAGAATGGAAAGGAAAATCAACATAAACACTTTTGACCCATGTATATATATATATATATATATATATATATATGTATATATATATGCATATATATGTGTGTGGGTGTGTGTATACCTGTACGTATGTATATATGTATATATATGTATGTATGTACATATTTATTTAATTATTTGTTTACAAAGAATAAAAATCAGCGCCATACGTTGTTGCCTATTGTAAAGTAAGACGATTTATACATGTTGCTCTAATAAATATTTTCTCTCTCAACAAATAATAAAGCAGCCAATGCCTGGGGGATACGAAATCCCATTGTTAAAAAACCGCACCAAAGAATATAAAGATGGTTTCAAATTACATTTGTTATTTTTGAACTATCCTTTTTATTGCCTAGCTGTTTTCCATTTGTTCCATTTTTGGCGTATAAGGCATTTTTTTTTTAAAATTTTCACATCAAAGTGAAACTGTCTTTGTATACTAATTTGACATAATAACAAGGACAAATCCACCCTTAAGATGCGTCCACTCAGTTAACGCGTTCAATAATGAAAATGTTATTTCAAACGGGGACATAACATACAGACACAGAGTTTAAAATCTCAAGAAGCTGAAATTTAAGTTTGAAGTGCATTTTAGTTCATTTCTTTATATTTCTTATAAGATTGTTTTTATCATAGTATTGTTTATATAAAAACATAAAGAAATTAACGGACATTTTGCACGAAGGAGACATTTTTACTGTGTGTGCACGTACAATCATCTTTACTTTTTACGCCATCCCTTTACTCTTCGGTCCTGGATATGACCTTAAACTATATCCGATGGTGAAGCCCCAGCTTGCGGGCTTTGGGGAAGTGTGGAGCCACCCCTCAATTGCAATTGCTCCCAGGTCCACTCTGACCCGGAGTGGTAGTACTTGTTAGGGTCCCAACTATGGGTTAAATAGAAACTGACTTGAAAAAAAAAATATATATATTCTATTAAAAAAATTCTTCTTCAAAATCATTGGATTCGGCATTAAATAAACTGAAAAGGGTTGATATGCCGTAAAACAAAAGCAAGCAACCAACTAACCGTTACTCTCCTCTCACGCAGTAAGTGCTACTACATTCCCTATTGTTCTTTTTTCACGACTTCTTTAATTCTATTCACTTCGCTTCTGATTTGTCTTTAGTCCCCCCACCTAAAACATTCAACATGAAAACAAACAAGCAATATTATAAGTTTTGGTATTATATAAATAGAAATAGTCAATTGTCGATAATGAAATGAACAAAGTACTTCCATCAGAACGTGCGTGCACTGATACATTGCGTAAACATGTTTAAGAGGTTTTGCTGTTGGAAGTTGATGAATTTTCTGAGGCACGATAATGCGCTTGATGCTTGTCATATATTTTTGTTCATATGTTCAAATTACAAGCATATTGCAACGTAAAGAACGTAAAAACTCGAAGACAATATTGAATTCTACAAAAAAAGAAACACATTTATTGTTCGCGAAACCGAGTGGAGTTGTGTCCACGAGAAAGTGTTCAACAAAATCTGAGTAGAATCATTTGTGCCAATAAAGAGAATACATCTTACACGGTAAGTGTCTGTCAATACGCAAGTGATGGAGATATCTTTACAGCAGCCGAACTGAAAGAAGGCAGAGACAATCTGATTAATGTCGTCTGCAGCTTATTCTGGATGATGAAAAATAAAAAGAAGAGATTCTGTGCAGTCCTCCTAACAAGCGTAGAGCAACCTGCCATCACAAAAAGTGAAAATGATACGAATCTGGCGATTCCCAGTAAGTCTCTGTGTAAATGACGTAAGATTGGTTGGTTGTTTTTGTTTTACGGCATATCAACCCTTTCCAGATTATTTAATGGAAAATCCAGTGATTTTGAAGAATTTTATTTTAATAGAATATATTTGCATTTTTTTTAAGTCGGTTCATATTTAACCCATAGTTGGGACCCTAACAGGTAATATCGCTCTGGATCAGAGTGGACCTGGGAGCAATGCCAATTAAAGGGTGGCTCCACACTCCCCCAGAGCCCGCAAGCTGGGGCCTCACCATCGGATATAGTTTAAGATCATATCCGAGACCAGAAAATGACTTAAGAAATGGATTTAATGCTACAAATTTATTACAATATGAAATGCATTCGCTTTACTTACATGCGTAGTAGTGTTGGGGCGATTAATCACAATCGGAATCGGGAATCGAAAAAATCGGAACATTTTATGGTATGGGAATCGGTATTGGAATTGGAAAAATTTTAGCCTATTTTCCGATGTCAAAACCGATTCCAATTTGGTACCCCCACATGGGGAGCGGTATATATTGTTTTTAAAATATAATTATCCACTGACACGTGTTTGGTCGTCTACGACTCATCAGAGTGGCTGAATCTAGCGAGATTCGAAATCGGGACATTTCTGATGACTCTGATGAGTCGTAGACGACCAAACACGTGTCAGTGGATAATTATATTTTAAAAACAATATATATATATATATATTGCCGTATATATATATATATATATATATATATATATATATATATATATATATATATATATACTAACAGTATTACTCGGCTTTAGTCGGGGGTAGCTTTGCTGCCTTTTTATGCGTACGTTGGTATCTTTGGTAATTCCAATATTTTCTTTTTTTTTTTTTTTGTAATCCTAAAATTATTTTAGTAAATTACGGTTATATTGACACCTTACTGATAAACGAAGCCCCCTCCCCTACACAGTGGATGTAACGTGCCAGCAACAATCTAATTTCTCTGATTTGTCCCCTTAGCAGCTATTCCCGCAAACGTAAGCTTTCATGTCTTATAAACTTATTTCCAGTTAATGAAAAAAAAAAAATTAAGAACTTTTTTTTAAAATATAAAAACATGGTTTGTTTGTACTGTAATTGCTTGAGGTATTACCGCCTGCGAATTTTTGTTTAAAGAAAATAATCATTTTATACCGAACACTTAGCTTAAAGCAAACTTAGTTACAAAAAGTTTTATTTGAGGTTTTATTATTTTAAGTGATTGAGTGAAATTCAAATGTATTTATTTCGACGAACAAATCAGCTTTGCTAAGCTTACGATTTTGTTTTTTTTTTTAACAATATCTACAAGTATATAAATGCAACTTTTGTGTTTGTGTTCCTTACAGGCTCCGAAATAGCTGAACAGATTTCCTTTAAAATTTACACAATTTTAGTGTATAATCTGGGAGTGATCTTAGTGAACTTTTGTTTCAGAATACCCTCGATAATTACCGATAATCGATAATCGAAACCGTTATTTTAATTTATCTGTCATCGGTAAAGCCATTTTTCCATATCGTCGCTTAGCAACAATGATAGAACAACGGGCCGTGAAAATTCTACTGTAGGTAAGTTGATAGCGTATTTTTTTGCATTACATGGTCGGTATGTTTAAACTCCACACGTAAAATTCTTACTTTTTTACGACTTGAAAATTTGTTTTCCATGACGTTGTTTGTAGATTCAAACACTCCACGTAAATTTCTTTGTGTTTTTTTTCGTTAACTAGAAAGATGTTTATATAAAATAATTTTATAGTAGGTTCTCTAAAGTGCAATGTAGAATTACATATATTTTGCACTAAGTTACAGCATGGAGCCAT
Organism: Euprymna scolopes; assembly: GCF_053919585.1. Taxonomy (NCBI): domain Eukaryota; kingdom Metazoa; phylum Mollusca; class Cephalopoda; order Sepiida; family Sepiolidae; genus Euprymna; species Euprymna scolopes. Next base: position 145,830,074 of record NC_136500.1, on the reverse strand, counting down.
GTGAAGCTTCCTCCCGGGCAATTTCACGGATTTCGATGACAATAAAATATACGTTGATCATCATTCAATCCCAGGCAATGTCGGGTTTCCTTGGAAGTGAATTATAAAGTTTAATTAAAGTACCGTAATATTCCAGTTTTAAATTTCAAAAATAAGAGACATTTTAAAAATATACACAAACACCTGTAAATTTTTCAATCTTAAAAATAAACTTTTTCTCAGTTAACGAACAAAAAAAAACATAAAGAAATTTACGTACGCGTTTGAACCTACGTCAAGCAAAAAACAAAAAAACAAAACAAAAGCAAACACTTTTAATTTACCCACAGTAGAATTTTCACGGCCCATTGTTCTATCATTTATGCTAACACGGAAAAATGGTTTCATCGATGATAAATCAAAATAACTGTTTCGATTATCGATTATCGGTAATTATAGAGGGTATTGTAAGACAAAGCTTAACTAAGATAACTTCCAGACTTATACAAAAAAGTTCTGTAAATTTTAAAGAAAATCTGTTCAACCGTTTCGGAGACTATAAGGAACGAACTCAAACACAGACAAAACTGCATATATATATACAGACAAAACTGCATATATATATATATATATATATATATATATATATATATATATATATGTTGTTTGAAAAAAGAAAACCGAATGAATTTATGAAATGATCAACGTTTCGTCCCTATTGTAGAGGACATCTTCAGGATATTAATATATATATATATATATATATATATATATATATATATGCAACTCTCTTCCTGATCTACATCAATGATCTCCCAAAACACATATTTAAATCATCCGTAAATGATAAAGTTCTCTCTGATTCTCCCTACTCTGATCTTGAGCGCGTGGTACAGTTGAGGAAGAGGTGGCTGGTTACTTTTAATGCATCTAAAACCAAGCTCCTATCTTTGCATCATCAACGCTCTATCCCCATCTGGCATCAATTGAAATTGATGGCCCTTGTCTTGCAGAGGCTTCATGTTTTGACAAGCTTCTGGGTTTGACCTTTACTCCTGATTTGAAATGGAACACGTACATCAAGTCTGTGGCCGGGTCGCTGGGAAAATGGTGGGATCCTTCTACCGCCCCAGAAGATATCTCACTACTTATGCAATTCTCTATCTGTATAAAAGCCAAGTACGTCCAAAGATGGAGTACTGCTGCCACATCTGGACTGGAGCTGCTAAAAACAGCCTATCCTGCCTTGACAGATTATAAAATAGACTTCGTGGATTAGTGGGGGATGCGCTTTGCTCTTCCCTGCAACCTATCTCCCATGGAAGAGACGTTGCGAGCCTGTCCTAGTTTATTCGTTATTTCCATGGCAAATGCTCATCCGAGCGTCAATCTCTGGTCGCCCCTCGCCAGTCTTTCACGATAAACACCCGTCTAGCTGAAATCACTGTTACTAACTTTCCCCACTCCTTATCTGTGCCTAAATCAAAACGTGGATTCCATGAACAAGGCTTCTTTCTTAGAACTGCACGCTAGTGGAACTCTGTTCCGCCTGCCTGCTTCCCACCTGACTACAACTTGGATGTGTTCAAGTCCAACGTTAACAAATTCCTAATGAACCGCCCCCTTAAGTAAACACTTCATCAAATCTCCACACTAACGTACTGTACTTGAATAGCCCTTATCCCTGAGTGGCTTCCGGGCCTTGATAAGTGGTGACCTCCGTGTAAAAAAAAAATATATATATCTGAGAGGTTAAATTAATAGCTATGTAATTTTAAATTTACCATAATTAAATTTGGACTTATGTTTGCAGAAAGAGATCAGTTCGTTTTTAGAATTTATTATATTGTTACTTTGAGGGGAAGTAATTACAGTTATAGCTTCGGTTGTGCAGAGGCGACAGGACTTAGAGCCTGGAGTATAAGACAACGTTTTTTAGGGTAGTCCATTTGATTGAGAAGGGAGTATAGTTAGAATTAAGTTTTTTAATTAAAGTGGCTAGAGAAGTTCCTTGGTTATTATTAGAATTATGGTTGTTAAAAGAAGAAATGTGGTTTGATATTCTTTTCTTAATTAATGTTGAAGTAGCGCCGATATATGTATGTACTTTATTAAAAAGCTCGAGGTCTAAAATTAATATTAATTTGCTGATCTCTATTAGGGAAATAGTTTGAATTTTGTTCATTGAGTTCAACAAAGAGTAGGACAATGATTGTACGAGAACTGTTTTGGAGGGGATAATGAGTGTTGTAATGTTAGGATGGCCGTTAGGAGAAATATTATTATTCTCATTATTATTATTATTATTATTATTATTATTATTATTATTATTATTATTATTATTGCTAGTTGCATGATTGCTATTATTTATTTTATTTTTCTTCTCATTTCATTTGGTGTCTTTTAATAACTCCTTCTGATAATTTAATTCTTAAGTAATAAATTGTACATTTCAATTGACCCCTTTTTGCTCTAAAGTTTTGGCGCCTCTCAACACAATCTTGCCTGGATCATTTTGACATTGACTTTTCTATTTTAAATTAAATTCAATCATCATTTCATTTTTTTCTCAGCTTCTTCACTAATTTTTCTTAATTACGCATTGCCTCGGCAGCTAAGTTTTAAATTACTTCCATTTTTTTACGCACATCTTATCTTTCTTTTAATAATATTATTGGAATTCTTTCCCCCTTTTCCTTGTTCCTATTTGTGAATTATTCCACGGATTCCTGCCTTTTGTATTATTTTGAACCATCTTCCAATTACGCGATTCCCTGGAATCCTTCTTCTTATTGTAAACCCTATCTCCTATTTGGTTTTATTGAGCTTTTACATCTGGTTGAGATTACTTTATAAATATTAATTCTTTAATATATATAATATACTTTAATTTTACCATCTTGGATCATTTTGGTAAACTTAACTGTGATTTATATATATATATATATATATATATATATATATATATATATATATAT
>NC_136500.1:145767117-145822117 GCF_053919585.1 Euprymna scolopes | reverse complement strand
ACCTTTAAACGGAGATTCTACGGTCATGATAAGACCTTTAGATATCCAACCAAAGAAAGCACCATCTTAATGCGCAACCAAATGGATAATCTCTGAACAACAAAACCCCCACAACCTCATATCTAAGACGTGCCTTTTATGTACGACAAAGAAACTCAGATAATCATTGAGCTGTGGCACTATTTGTTAGGTTCCACTCTCGGCGTAGTAACACAAATATTCTTGCTGAATGATGGGGCTGTCGCGTAAGGATTATGCAATCAGTTTCCCATGATTCCATTTTTACAAAACTCTTTCTCGATTGACCAGCATGCAGTGAGCACACATATTTTGGTGTCTCCGTTGGGAGAGAAAGGGTGGGGCACCGCCTTGTACCCGCGCAAAGAATTAGCTAAGTTAGCATAGGCTATGATAAAAGAAATCATTTGTAATGTAATATTATTTGTTTGTATAATATTGTAAAATAAAGTATTTAAGTTTATTTTTCTAGCAAATCTGTGTCACCACCCAAACAGACATCACAGTCAGAAATCAACACCAAACAAAGATCATAACCAGGACGACCCCAAGAGGCGATGGTCTGGGTTGAACAGTGGGCAAGCATAAAAGGTCCACACCATTGAGGTATGTCCTATCGTTTTTCAATACTGTTTGATCACACCGGTGGGATTTATGTCGTTGGCATGAAAAATCAAATAAATCTACCCGGCAAACGATCGTGTTATAATTGATGCTTAACGTTTGAATATCGTTTGTTTACATCGGTGTAGCTAGAAACGTCTCCACTAGAATCCAGTAAGACCCCATCGGCAAACGGATGGCTTATAAAGCTATTATTAATCCATCTCTAACCGGCATCAGAGTCAAGTCAGGAACAAGTCTTTGGAATAAATGATCCAATAATAGAAATAGACAACATACTGTGGATCATCAGACTCCCTTTAACTCACACAAACTAAACACTGAGTCATGAATACCATAAGACCTATTCATACTCCTTATACATAACCATTTAAATAATTTATAAAACCAATTCATAAACTTATTACTCTACATCTATAATCACCAATACAACTCCAATTGTGCATTGCATCTCCAACAACTAACTCCAAAAACACACAGCACTTCAACATATTCCCGAACAATATATATATATATATATATATATATATATATATATATATATATATATATGTATATATAGTTTTATTTGTAGTATTCCGAATTTTACTGAGTTTATATAATTAGTAATCGTTCACATACCAATGAATTTCAAGCAAAAAAATGACTTAAACAGTAAGCTACAAAATTATCATATTTCATAATTGAGCATTCGTATATTGTTTTAACAAAACAAAGACATCAAAGAATGGGTTGATAGCAATAAATAGTGTATTTCATCGTTAGTTACAATTGTTTCAAGACTATTAAGACGAGTTCAATATATATATATATATATATATATATATATATATATATATATATATATATATATATATATATATATATATGTATGTATATATATACAGGATGTCCGTAAAGTTACTATACAGTCTTATTGTTTTATTGTGTTATATTTGTATTAATAGTTAATATTTATTTTTGTTTACAGGTTTATTTAATCAAGCATGCCACGCAAGCTAACTTTGGAAGAGCGCCAATTATTTTTGAAGCGATATTGGAAAACAGAAAACGCACAGGATGTAATTCGTGACTGTATAGTAACTTTACGGAGGCCCTGTATATATAGTTTTATTTGTAGTATTCCGCATTTTACTGGGTTTATATAATTCAGTAATCGTTCACATACCAATGAATTTCAAGCCAAAAAAATGACTAAAACAGTAAGCTACAAAATTATCATATTTCATAATTGAGCATTCGTATATTGTTTTAACAAAAACCAAGACAAATCTTTCGTTTTAGTCTTATATTATGTTGGTTTAGAAAGAGGGGTGTATTTAAAATAGGGGATTTTTTAATGTTTCTATTTATTTGTCTCCCCTCTTTCTAACCAAACATACACATATACACACCCACACATAAATCAGAACCGACACATTAAAACACACACACGTGCGCGCATACAACCACACACAGACATAACACCCCTATTTCTAATACAACACACTGAACAATACCAACTCTACTTGACCTCGAAACCAACAACACTAGGAAACACCTAGAACCATAGTATAATATCTGTTCCAACACCTCGCTCCCTCCTCAGTCAGTGGAGGAGAACCCCCTCATGACTGAAACGACTATCATCCCTTCTATCATCCCTTCTATTATCCCCCTCCCATACCTACACCCCCTCCAATGCCCCCCTCTGGGGAACAAAATCTTCCCCACACTAGGAACCGATCCTGGGTCTGGCCATACCCACATGGGGAGACAAATAAATAGAAACATTAAAAAATCCCCTATTTTAAATACACCCCTCTTTCTAAACAAACATAATATAAGACTAAAACGAAAAATCACAATACTTAAATCCAAGAATCCAAAGAATAAATATCAAAATAGAATGAAAGCACCCCTACCCTTATTTCAGAAGAGCCAGTCCCTCCCTCCCCACACATACAAATTAGTAACGACCTCGGACCACATCCGCCTTCCTAAGGAAGCAAATAACCCCAAAATACTATAAAACAATATACACATTCCCAAACCAATAAAAGCAAACACACACACGCACACACACGCACACACACACATAAACACATATGCACACACACACATACACACACACACACCCTACCCCACCCTAAAGGAAAAGAAAAAAACATTAGCAGAAAGAGATAGCGACTACAGCGAGGTCAACGTCTCCCTGGACAAGCCAAATAAAATAGCAATAAAAATTCAGCATACCAATGAATAATAAACACTTACAAGCCTCCACCCCTTGGATAAACTTCAAATTAACTACGAAAATCGCCATTTTTACATATTTGAAAATAATTTCTGACGAGGACGCATCACAGACCGTCTGAAACGCGCGTAAACGATTTCAGTGACTTAAAAACATTATTACAGTGATCCAAACATAATTCTCAATGAAAAACCAAGACACGGAATAATAAAATAATGTTTAAAAATACACATGTTTGGTGACTTATACTTATTTAAGTATACATCTTTCTTTCGTTGGAATTTATTAACCCATTTTATATAAATATATCTAACTACAACGACAGAATGCCACCAACACGTAAAAAACCTGTAGAGGATAGACCAGAATCCCAAACAACACCCAACATGGAAAACAAACATCTCGAGGATTAAATTCTAAAACTGAATGAAAAGATGGATAGGATAATCCTCATGATATCCCGCCAACAGGATAAGATACTAACCAACATCGACGAAATTATAGTTCTAAAAAAACAACAAGAACATTTAGAACATCTAAAGGAACCACATATCCGGAATGAAGCGCTGAAAACAAAAGAAAAAAACCTCCAAACATGGAAAACTCTTATTAAAAAGAGAAAAATGGCCTACTACCGTGCAGTCAAATGCAGCGACACCGCCCTAACCTACAGGACATTTTTAACCATGGAGGAGCAGTTTATTCCAAACAAATTCCGAGAAAAAGTCACACCACAAGACACAGAGGAGCAGAAATTTTTTTTAAAAAGCCCTAAACATATCAAAACTACAAGCTGAAATCGAAATACAGGAGGACAGAAAGATACACCTCACAGAGGTATACACCAAAATCGACGATAAAATACACAGCGACATCAGAAAACTAGACCCACCAATTCCTTATTGGACTTTGGGAGTCTGAATGCAGAGAGGAGGAGGAAAAACCCAAAAGAATTATCGAAAGGATGATAACCTGGCTAAAGAATCTTACAGAAAAGAAAAAAAACGAACAAGTACCGAACATGACCAGTCAAACCTACCAAAAAACCGAAACATACCCGATTCCAACAGCTGGAGAGATTCCAAAACAAAGGTAAGAAACGAGACACACATCACTCTCAAACATACCCACACAACAGACCCAAATATACACAACGAAACGACCGGAACATAGTCATACCATACACTCATCCCCACCAACAAACTCAACCAAAACTCCCATATAGAACACCACACATCCACACAAGAACACAGACATCATACAAACATAAATACTACTACCAAAATGCTCCAAAAAACAACATATCAACAACCGACAACCCACTACCACATGACAACACTAAAAGATACAACCTCCCACAACAATACGAAAATAGTTACTACCAACCACGTCACCCAACTCAGCCAAGAACCCACTATCTCTTACCCCACCCAAACAAACCACCAAAAATCCCCCTACTTAACAACCCCCACCGTAACAACCCAATGGAACTAAACCACCCCTATAGATACCACTCAACACAAAACAATCTTTACAACACCCACCCCCAGTACTCCACAGTACAAAACGGACCCCAAAAATACCCCCCACACAAACACAACCAATCCGAATACCCCAGGTACCATCATAACCCATACATCCCCACAAAATGACACAATCAACCTCCCAACCGAATCAACGAAACTAACAACCCTCACAATCATTTTTTAGGAATCCCTCACAAAATGACAACACCAGACTAGACAACAAAAAACCCAAAGTCATCAACCTATCTACAGAGACGCTTACAAAGGACGAAATTGGAGTACTAAAACTAGGCCTCAAATTCTGCCCAACTCCCAGAAGTAACATAGCAGAGTTGAAGTAAGACCTCAAAGAATTTGAACGCAAATTTAGACTCGTAGATATACTTAACGACAGTGATAACACAACAGACGACTCTCTAGTGAAGAACAAATCAACATACGCCCCCAACAAACATAACAACACAAAAGAACAAAATACCTTCTTTGAAACAACCCCCAACAAAAAGAAAACCCCACCAGTAATCTAACACGAAAACAAAATCAAGTACTTAAAAAAATCCAACACAATAACAACTTAGTTATAAAGGAAGCAGACAAAGGTAGTGCAGTAGTTATAATGAATAAGAACTTCTATAAAACAAAAATTTCAGAATCACTAGGGAACGAAAATTATTACAAACCAATTAGCTCTTACATAGACGACACAACCATATCTAAAATAACAAAACTCTGCACAACATACAATAGTACATTAACTAAAAAAGAAAAAGACTTCCTTACAAACTTCACAACAAAAACAAACATCTTCTATGGGCTATCCAAAATACACAAATCTAACCAGGTAAGACATGCCATCAACATACAAAAGTCAGAATACATAAGCACCCCAAACCCCAACGACCTCACATTCAGACCCATAGTAGCAGGACCATCATGCCCAACAAGCAGACTTAGCAACCTAATAGATATACTATTACAGCCCTTCACCAATCTAGTCAGAAGTTTTGTAAGAGATAACACACACTTCCTTAGCTCCCTACCACAAACAGTAGACGATGGGACTATACTAGCCACATTCGATGTAAGCAGCCTATATAGCAATATCCCACACAATCTAGGAAAAGAAGCTATCGCATATTAGATTGACAAACATACACAGACTTTACACCCCAGATTCAATAAACAATTCGTGATTGATAGCATCGGCATAATTCTCATTAACAACTCCTTCCAATTCAATAAAGACAACTACATCCAAATACTAGTGTTGTGGTGGCAACCACTTATTTGCATATGCGAATAACATAACACTATAAATGTCAAGCCTAGGTTGGCCTTGGTGTGTCTTACTCAAATGCCACCGGAAGTGACGCCGAAGAGCGTACATGTCCTCCCACCAAGACTCTCTGACTCGACACCGTCATTTGTACATATTGTAAATATACCTTTTCTTTAATACACTTATTATTGCGTTATCTTGTTGTTTGTGTCTTCATTGTATTACCTTACTAATTATTGTTCAACCTTGCAACCACAACAGTTGGCGACGAGATATGAAGCGTCAAATATAACAGTTTTACGAAGAACTATTTAAAAAAAAAAGAAAAAAAGTACAACGCAAAGGTTGACCATTTTTTTAAGGAATGCAAAGTGTTGACGAGCAAACGGATTTTACGCTAAAGAGAAGTTTAAACTCAAGTGAAAAAAAAACAAACTCTAACGTGGCAAAAGCGACAATTTACGCCGTTTTCTGGGAATCCGACTTGCAAACGAATGTAAAAGTGAATTTTTGTTTTGTCGCTACACGACAAATCTTACTAAAGGACCAACTTGCAAACGAAAAGCGAACTTTGTCCTGTCGCAAAAACGACAGGTCAGACCCGTATTACGAAAAGCAAGGAAGTAACCCACGAAAAAAGTTCACCAGTGGATTCTAATTACTGTTCTCCGTAAACAAAACAACAACTAAAGGACTTTTTAATTAATGTTTTGGTTGACGTCGGTACTAAAAGGAAATACCACAGCTAAAACTAAAATTCAAGGAAAGGATTTTTTTTCTTGAAGTTGTCACTGAATAACGGATAATACAGTAAAACGTCACGGAAAAAAGGTAATCTCAATTTAAGAGGTATTTTAATTACTAAAATACTAGAGAAAAAACTCAAAGAACTAAATGTACTGCATACATTTATTCAATTGTGACTCGATTAAAAAAAAACCCAAACTTTTATTTTGTGGAAAGAGTTACTTATTAGTAAGTGCCTAAAAACGGAAAGTCAATTCCATTTCGTGATTCCAGATAAACCTGTTTTATTTTATTTTTTTTTGCAGCGTGACTCACAAAAAGAATATATTATTGCAAGCAGCGATATTATTATTGAAAACAGGAGCTTACAGCAATTTGCTTTTTTGTTGTAACCCAAACCGGTGTATATTGTACATGGTACAATATTTTTTTTAACTACACACTAAAAAAAACAAAAAAAAAACATGGAAGACTTATCAAAAATGTTCATGCAATTTTTACAAGCACAGGCTGAGCGGGATGAACGCAGACAAGCTACACAAAACGAGCTTTTGCAAACACAAATACAGGCACAGGCTGACCGCGAGGAAAACGGAGAGGACAGATTATTGAAATCGCAGCAGGAACAAGAAGAAAAGCAGAAAATGGCACAATTAAAGCAGAAAAAACAGCAATTGGAACAGGAAGAAAGGCATAAGAAACAACAATTGGAATATGAAGAAAGACAAGATGAACGTTTTGCTAAAACACTGGAACTACTAAAGAGTAATCGAGAAAATGTCGATAGTGTTAATTTCTCCCATACAACTATTTTTAATAGCATGGACACATTTCATTATGTGCCTGAGGAAGAGAAGAATTTTGAAGCATACTACATAAGATACGAGGATGTTTTTCAACTGGACTGTAAAAATTGGCCAAATAGTCAGAAAGTGAGCCTCTTACTCAGAAAATTGGGTACATCAGAACACAGCAAATTCGTAGATTACATATTACCTAAAAAACTGCGGAATTAGAGTTCATGGAAGCTGTAAAATTACTAAAAGAATTATTTAATCCAAATATATCTCTTTTTCATAAAAGATGGCTGTGCATGAATCTAAGAAAGATGGACAACCAAGATTATTTGACATACGCATCAGTTGTCAATAAAAACTGCGATAATTTTAAGCTTGCAGAACTAACGGTAGAATATTTTAAATGTCTAATCTTCGCTCAAGGGTTAGTTTCCACGAAAAATGCAGAAATACGCAGACGAGTGTTGTCTAAGCTGGAATCTGAGCAAGATTTAACCCTCCAGAAACTAGCAGAGGACTGTGAAAGGGCCATTACACTAAAAAAGGATTAAAAAAATATAGAAGAATCCGGAGTGGCATATGTAAGAAAAGTTAGAAAACCATACGCACCAACCAAGAACTTTACAAAGAAAAGCAATGGAACGGGATATTCCAAAGATAATAACCATAAATATAGTACAAAATATAACAAGCCTCTTCCTAAATATAACTGTAAGAGATGTGCAGAAAAGCATTGGGAATCAGATTGTCCTTATAAGAAAAAAAATGCTACATTTGTAAGAAGGTGGGACACAAAAGCGATTGCTGCAGATATAAAGATTACACAAGAAAGAGAGTACAGCAAACAAAATCAAATACAAAATTAGACAAAGATCGGCGAAAATACGTAAAAGTGGAAATATTTAAAACATCAATAAAGTTACAACTCGACTCCGGCTCCGATGTTTCTATAATAAACCTGAATACGTGGAAAAAGTTGGGAAAACCGGCCATGATGAAAACTAGTAAAGCAGCCCGGACGGTAACTGGTGGTGGTATAAAATTTGAAGGAGAAGTTGTCCTCCCGATAAAATTGAAAGGGATTCCGAAGAAATTAAAAATATTCGTACTAAAAAATAGTGAAAATCTGTTTGGAATAGATTTAATTGAGAAATTTGGACTATGGGATAAGCCAATCAATACATTCTGTAAAAAATTAGAATGTTCTTCTCCAACAACAGTAAATATAAAAGACGATTTAAAAGAATTATTTCCTGAGGCATTCACGACTAACTTAGGTCGCTACAATAAATTCAAGGCCTCGTTTGAACTTAAAGAAAACGCCAGCCCAATTTTTAGAAAAAGGCGAAATGTTCCGTTCGCTGGGTTGGGAAAGATTGATAAAGAATTAAATAGATTGGAAAAGACGGGAATTCTATCAAAAATAGAACACAACGAGTGGGCAGCCCCCACCGTATACGTAAAGAAGAAGAATGACGAAGTTAGAGTATGCGCAGACTTTTCGACCGGGGTCAACTCCCTATTAAGAGATCACCATTACCCCCTACCAAGCCCAGAGGAAATATTCACGAAGTTGAATGGGGGTAATATCTTCTCCAAGATAGACTTGAGCGACGCGTATTTGCAAATACCGGTCGAGGAGAATTGCTCAAAAATACTATGCATCAATACGCATAAGGGATTATACAAATACAACCGATTGCCTTTTGGCATCAAAGTAGCGCCTGCCATCTTTCAGCAAGCGATGGACACCATGCTAAGTGGTATTGAGTGCGCATGTGCATACCTGGACGACATTGTTGTCAGGAGCAAATCCCTAGAAGAACATAAGGAACATTTGAAACAAGTATTTACTCGAATACAAGAATTTTGCTTTAAAGTAAAAGAAAGTAAATGTGACTTTTGTATGAGCGAGATTAAGTATCTTGGACACATAATAAACAAATATGGACGACGTCCAGACCCAGACAGATCTGCGGAAATAAAAAATATGCCACACCCGATAATGTAACAAGCTTGCAGAGTTTCTTAGGACTCGCAAATTATTACCAATCTTTTATTGAAGGAATGCATAACTTGCGAGCCCCCTTAAATAATCTGCTTAAAAAGGATACACCGTGGAACTGGACGCAAGAATGTCAAACCGCTTTTGACAAAATAAATAGCGCACTAACATCCGAATTATTCTTAACGCACTTTGACACGAACTTAAAAATAGTCGTCGCTAGTGACGCTAGCTCCTACGGCTTAGGAGCATGCATTCAACATATTATGCCGGATGGGTCTAGAAAACCAATAGCGCACGCTTCGAGAACGCTGATACCAGCCGAAAGGGCATATTCACAAATCGAAAAAGAAGCGTTGAGCATAATCCTTGCCTTGACTAAATTTCACTGATATTCATATGGTAGACAATTCATACTTGAAACCGACCATAAACCGTTAGTCACGATCTATGGATCAAAAAAAGGATTGCCGGTATACACCGCAAATAGATTGCTGCGCTACTTAATTACGATTTCCAGCTACAACATCTAGCATCAAAAAAAAGATTTACCATGCGGATGGACTGTCAAGACTGATACCACAGAAACACAATCTTGAAGAATCAGTCATTGCAGCAATTCAGACAAATGTTGAAGTAAAAAATATGGTAGCAAACATCATTAAGGAACTACCCGTAACTTTGTCGGACATTAAAAGGGAAGCCGAGAAAGACGAATATATAAAGGACATAAAAGAGAAAATTATAACGGACACAAAGGTGCAGGAAGTTTTCTCCATATGTGACGATGTGTTACTGTACAGCGAGAGAGTGGTAATACCCAAAACATTGCAGAATAGGATGTTAACAGATTTCCACACAGGACATCCGGGGATAAATCGAATGAAGTCGTTAATGAGAAGCTGTACCACCGTTTTCTTTGAATTTAAAAAAAAATGAAAACTGTTGCACGGTACGAAAATTTATATCTATGTACATTTTTACATTAATTTAATGTTAAATGGGCTCGTATTTTACGATATCCTACGGTTTTACAAGTAAATAAAAATGTATGCTTTCTCTAGGAAATAAATGCCGTGCGCTTATTTTTTTTAAGGTAGCTTTGTCTACTTCTTAAGCGATTATGCATTGTTTTATGACCTTGCCACTCGGACTTAGGTTAGTGGTAAAAATTTAGTGAACACACTTAAAAAGTTAGAATAACCAGGAAATTGCAGTCATTTGACCACCTTTTTATTTAAAAGCGAAAAAATTAGATTAAAAATATTTGTATGGTGTAAAAAGCTTACATGTTTGTATTTTTAACACACAAGATGGCGGGAAATTTTGCCATGTTTATTTAAAGATGGTGGGAAAATTTTCCATGTTTATTTAAAGATGGCGGGAAAATTTGCCATGTTTATTTAAAGATGGACGCTACAACAAATTGGAAATCTCCTTTAGATTCACTGTTACATAAAGATGTGAGTTCTCTTGAGCATAACAACATTTCACGTTAGAACCAATTTTTTTTTTTTAGAGAATAAAAGTTTGATCCGCACAACTGTATGAAAGCAACATTTTAGAGTAATCAATACGTCATACATGTACAATCTAGACATGTTATCAATCAAATTGATTTTTATTAACTAAACAATAACTGACGTTAATATATTATTTTAATGAGAAATCCTCAATTATATATTTTGAATGACATTTTCTTAATTATTTTAATTCAATTAGTCATTTCCAAAATCAGCATATGTTTATCATTTAAATTGCGTTTGTAGCTTAAACATAATATAACGGAATTATCTTTGATATTTTGCCGTATCAAATATTGTAAAGAGTAAATAAAATATAAAGTCTGTCGTAGTTTTCATTAAAACCAATAAAAAAACTTGCATATATTGTTCAAAGAAAAGTAAAATTTTAATGAAGTTTACTAAACTAGTTTATACAAGTTAAGTTTACTAAACTAGTTTATACAAGTTAAGTTTACTAAACTAGTTTATACAAGTTAAGTTTACAAAACTAGTTTATACAAGTTAAGTTTACAAAACTAGTTTATACAATTTAAGTTTACTAAACTAGTTTATACAAGTTAAGTTTACTAAACTAGTTCATACAAGTTAAGTTTAATGAACTACTTTATACAAGTTATATTTTCCCAATTTAATTCATACAAGTTAAGTTTACTAAACTAGTTTATACAATGCAAGTTTACTAAACTAGTTTATACAAGTTTACTAAACTAGTTTATACAAGTTTACTAAACTAGTTTATACAAGTTAAGTTTACTAAACTAGTTTATACAAGTTAAGTTTAATGAACTACTTTATACAAGTTATATTTTCCCAATTTAGTTAATACAAGTTAAGTTTACTAAACTGGTTTATGCAATGTAAGTTTACTAAACAAGTTCATACAAGTTAAGTTTACTAAACTACTTTATACAAGTTACCTTTACGCAACTAGTTTATACAAGTTAAGTTTACTAAACTAGTTTATACAAGTTAAGTTTAATGAACTACTTTATACAAGTTAAACAGCGAGATGTTTATTCACATTACATTTAAATTTCTGCAGGTTAGTACAGTGAGGGAATTCCAAAATCTAGCTATCCGAGGAAAGAACGTATTAGAGTTGTATTCTTTCCGGCATCTAATGACCTCAAGGATGAAGAGGAGAGATTTTACTGATTGTCTGGTTAGTCGATAGTATGTTTGTTGAGGGGGCACAAGTGTTACCAGTTCATCAGAGCACATTCAATTAAAGAATTTGTAAAAAAAAAGTTTAAGGATGCCACATATAGCGGCGATGGGACAAAAGTTCGGGCTTGACCGATAGTGAGGAACCTATTATATTTGAAAGTCTTTTTTCGAACCCATCGAACTCTTATTGACATTAGATAAACTTTTCCTTACTTTACCCTCTTTCATTAACATTATCCGATCTGTGCGTTTATGGATGGAAATGTCATTTCAAACTCCAGCATGACATGCCGACCGACGTGTGTACATAAAATAAAACGACCAATCTGTAGTAGAATGGGGACAAAAATGGATGGTCACATTCATTGCTGCCAAGACTAAACTGGTTTCCTTCAATAATTACAAGAAACCTTCTCTGCCACCAATAGCAATGGCCAGTGACTCCCTATCTGAGAGCACATCTTTCAAACTGCTTGACCTAACGTTCACAGGAAACATGAGTTGGAACAATTACATTTAAAACATTGCCAGGGCCGCTGCGAAGAAGGTAGGTTCTCTCTACCGTGCTAGAAAACTACTGACACCTGAAAGTATCCTGCATCTCTATAAGGCCACCATTCGCCCATGTATGGAGTATTGCTGTCACATCTGGGCTGGTGCATCTGCTGCTAGTGTCTCTCTCTCCTAGACAAGGTTCAAAAGAGAGTCGCCAATCTGATAGGCCCTGAACTGGCATCTAAGCTTCAGTCTCTGTCCCATCAACGAAACGTTGCATCCCTCTGCCTGTTCTACAAGTATTTTACTGGTGAATGCTCTGACGAACTGCAGACACTTGTGCCCCCACAACGTAAATACTCCGACAAACCCGACAAGCAGTTAAATCCCACCCCTTCACAGTAGAGATCCCTAGATGCAAGAGTGCCTTTTACTCCAGTATTCTTCCCCAGAACCGCTAGACTCTGGAATTCCATTCCAGGTCCCTGCTTCCCCAACTGTACTGACATGCAGAAGTTCAAGTGTAACGTGAACCGACATGTTGCTGCCCAAATCCCTACATAGTGCCCCAGTAGTTGTTGCCCCTGATAGTAGCCCCCTACATAAAAGTGGCAATGTGCTTTGTTTGGGGTGAAAATGTAATAAAAAAAATCGTCATCTGGTTTACCAAGAAAGAACGACACAGTTTTTCGTCACCGTACTGCAAGCACCAGGCTGAATCTTTCACATCCCATAAATTTGCTATTTTCTTTTTAGCTTTCTTTATTAAAAGCAGATGCAGCTCTCACAAAACTGTACTGGCGTCATTAATAATATCATTAGCAAAAAGTCGAAAGCTATTAAGTACGGTCACATGATCGAGAATTCTATCGTGCGTGCATATTGCAAAATGTAAATTTGACTTAGTGAGCAATGCGTGCAAGAAACGTATATAAGTAAACTTCTCACGGCTTACAACTCGTTATTTAAATAACGATCTGCTCTTGGAACGTGAAGACATTTTTGCTTATGCAATTCAAATCATATTAGTTTATAATTCAAACCAATAAAGTGACAAATATCAACAATATACGGCATAATCACGTTGACACACCGGTTTCCGTCAGACCACCGAAGTTAAGCAACGTTTAGCCTGGTCATTGCTAAGATGGGTGATCAATTTGCAAATTCCAGGCGCTGTATGTAGGAGGATGTCAACGCATCTCTGCTAGAGTTGTAAAAACCCAACGTCTTCATTTCCCCTGACGGGGATATACATGCGACTGGGGACCTCTTGTGTATTTCATACTCCCATGAAACTTCCTCCTTCAGAGGAAGCCGGGTAAACCCGAATAGGGTTAGTGGCGACGCACACAAATATCAACAACTTATACATAATTGTTGTGACCTTAGGAAAAGGTCATAAAAGATGAGAATAACAGGTTTACGTAAAAAGAATATATTTTACAAGAAAGTGAAATACAAAGAAAGGTTGTCGGCACTTTCAGGCTGGTTAGACACTCTGTAGCTTCGTGCTAGATCATGATATTTTCCCCCACGAAGGTATTAAGCTTCTTGTTTATAAAATGGTTAGCCGAGTACATTGCACATGAATGGTTAAGTCCCCATCATACACCCTCCCAAGCCTTTTACCCTACAAGGAGTACTTAGTATTTTTTTTTCTTTTTAGATTAATGGTTAAGGACCCGTCGTTCTGGAGCTGGTTGGGGTGGCTCGATATCAAACGTGTCGTATATCATCTCAAGAACCTATTCCTTTTCGTTCGGTGTATAGTTCGGATCATCCAACTGACGCATTCTTATCTGGTTGAGGTGAATTTTATGCGTGACTTTAGGACCTTGAATAACGTATACCATATTTCCAAGGCTTTTGTCCAGTTTCTAGAAAGACGTGTTATCTTTTGTAAGTCTTATAGAACATTTTTTTTTACCTTGAGACGTCTTGTTTCTTAAGCACACTAAAGGTCCTTAATTTTGTTGTTTTGGTAACAGTTTTTCGAAGAAGAGTATTATCTTCCGCTGGAAGTCTCCGCTGGGGATAATGCAAACGTAGATTCCATGAGCAAAGCTTCTTTCTAAGAACTGCACGTCAGTGGAACTCTCTGCCGCTTGCCTGTTTCCCACCTGACTCCAACTTGGACGTCTCCAAATCCAACATAAACAAACTCCTGACAAACCGCCCCCTTAAGTAAGACACTCTATCAAAACCCCAATACTAATGATTACTACAATACTATCTCATTTATTACTGTACACGTAATAACCCTTATCCCTGAGTGGCCTTCGGGCCTTGATAAGTGGTGACCCCCATGTAAAAAAAATGCTAATGGTGTAATAGAATTAGATGTGATTGTACAAGAAAGTGAAATAAAAAGAAACGTTATCAATACGCTTCTGACTGGTTAGTTACAATCTGTACTCTCGCGTTAAATCGCTATATTTCCCCACGGGAGTATTAGCCTCATTGTTTATGCAACGGTTATCAGAATACATTATGGGTGAATGGATAGATCTCCATAACAATAACAAATAAAAAATGTGAAGATGATATATAATAGCCTTTTAAAAAAACTGTAACCGTTTTATTTTGGGAGTAAAATTTTAATATATAATATAGGATGGTCCACTTTAAAGTAACACAGAGAAGGTAGTAGAGAAAAGGAACATCCTTTTATTGTTTAAATTACTTGTAGCATTATTTCAAATACCTGTAGTGTTATAAAAGATGTTGGAAAATTTCCTCGTTGAAATCTATGCATTTTGTGCTCCTCGTTGAAATCTATGCATTTTGTGCTCCTCGTTGAAATCTATGCATTTTGGAGCACGTTTAACAACGTTTGCAGATCTTCTCTGGTGATTCTCTTGATAGCATTAGCAATGTTTTCCTTTAGTTGGTCTAGATTTTGACGATCATTTGCATAAAATTTTTGCTTTAAAGTCCTCGCAAAATAAAAAAAAAATTACATAGTTATAAGTCCGGGGAACATAGTGGCCATAACATTTTGCTTATTGCTCTTTCTTCCGTAAACATGAACTCATGTCAGTGATTTGTGAGACGTGTGGCATACAGCGCAATCTTTTTTTTTTTACACAGTGGTCACCAGTTATCAAGGCCCGGAAGCCACTCAGGGATAAGGGTTATTGCAAGTACATTACGTTAGTGTGGAGATTTGATGAAGTGTTTACTTAAGGGGGCGGTTCATTAGGAATTTGTTAACGTTGGACTTGAACACATCCAAGTTGTAGTCAGGTGGGAAGCAGGCAGACGGAACAGAGTTCCACAGGCGTGCAGTTCTAAGAAAGAAGCTTTGTTCATGGAATCCACGTTTTGATTTAGGCACAGATAAAGAGTGGGGAAAATTTTCCAACATCTTGTTGGAAAAAGAATTGCATTCTGTTTTTTGGTGTCAGTTGCCTGTTAAGAGAAAGATTACTTTTAAGTAGGCCGCTTAATCTGGAAAGAAAAAATTTATTAGAGAAAGATTAGAAAGGTTTGGCTACTTTTAAGTGGGACACCCTATATAAGATGAAAAAATGTCGTAAATGTATGACTAAATATCCTCCCATTTAAAACATGCGGCAAATAATCAGCTGTTTGTTTTATTTGAAAACCTAAAGAATCATCATTAAAGAATCTAGAATAAAAGCATTTATATATATATATATATATATATATATATATATATATATATATATACGTTTTATTTTTTATTACCGTATTTTTCTGTTTAGTTACATTATTGTTTCGGCTACACGGCCGTTTTTTTGGCCGTCATGTAGCTTCCTCAGACTTTTACAGAAATGTTCGTTTATGGTGGAATGAAAGAGTGAGTGGTGTCAGGGGAGGGGTGCGAGAGAAAAGCGGAAAAAGAGGAAGGGAACAAGGGGGAGAGGTGGAAGGGGGTGCTTGGTATGTCGGTAATGTTTTAGTTTTTGAGTTTAAGGACATTAGGTGGTTATTCCACCATAAACGAACATTTCTGTAAAAGTCTGAGGAAGCTACATGACGGCCAAAAAAAACGGCCGTGTAGCCGAAACAATAATGTAACTTAACAGAAAAATACGGTAATAAAAAGTAAAACGCATATTTGCTCTACAACAGTATTGAGCACTTTCTTCAGATTTTTATTAATTACCATTTCTAATATATATATATATATATATATATATATATATATATATATATATTATCCTTGCACTTTTAATTTAAAAATTGGCTTCGGTTTACAATAGCTCAGAATCTAACACCAAGGAAAACTAAAATAAATACTTGTACACATTTTACACATTTGTAATTAAAGAGCTTTAAAATACTAAAATATCACCTTGCACTGAAAACACTTCAAGTATTTTCGTATAATTTATATATTATAGACATTTTATTTCTAAGAGTTTCCTTGTACTCTTTTACAATCTTCAATTTCATTTCTGTAGATTTCATAGTATTCCAGAACACCTAAATATTTGTATATGTCATCTTCATCAATCGCCCTCATCTCCTCTTGGCCGGATAGATTGATATCCTCTGATGTCTCTAGTTATCCCATTTTCATCCATTAGTCGTGCACAATTTTTCATTCCAAATTCCATTTCAATGTCCTGACTGAACATTTTGGTCGTATTTATCAGCGTTTCGAGTTCCTTTTTGTTTTTATTTGCAAACAGTTTTAAGTCATCCATATACATGAGATAGCTTATTCTATGTTCTGTGTCTGTAAACTTGTATCCGAAATTACATTCTTTAACTATGCAGCTAAGTTGCATCACGCATGAAAGATGCCTCAGTATATTCTTATTTGTATTTTTATTTCAGTCAGATGTTGTCTTTCAACTGCTAGTTCCAGTTTCCATGGCTTTCTTAATAATATTAATAATCTTGTCGGATATCATAAACGTTCTTAAGTATTCAATCGTCAATTCTTAAGGAGTTCTGTCGTAGGTTTTCTTATAATCAATCCCTACCACAGCTATGCTCTTTTCCTTGCGTTTTACATCTCTCAAGATGTTCTGGTATATGTACAATAAGTGGTGCGTCCCTCTTTTTCCTTTCGACTAGTGTTAGGGGAATAGTAAATCTGTTAATTCGGTTGTATTGTTAAGCTTTCCCACATGATTCGTAAGCAGATTATCGCCCTATCATTGCTTGGGGCCGTTCACTTTTAAGCGTCTTCTCTAGTAGTAGCGTTCGTGTGTGTGGTGTACAACTCCCAATAAAGCCATATGTGTGTACACCTTTCCTAGTCAAGAAATATATTAACCCATGATAGGATACTTCTGTCAACGGATATATTACATTTTATATGTAATTTCTATATATAGCATTCTTTAAACCACATCTACATTGATTGAGGTACGGTCATTAGCATATCACATTAAATTAAATCTATTTAAATAATTAGCTCGATGATATTGCTTATGTGACATGATAGCTTTGTTTTAGTTGTACTAATTATTTTTTTTAAAATTATTCAGTTTATTTAAATTTCAATTCATATTTGATAAAACTTATTTTATCTGAAATCTGAAATCGTTTAATTTTCAAACCAGAAACGAAAGGGGAAATAACTGCGATAGTTTAATTGAAAAATTGTTTTTAAACGGAGGAGCGCGTTATTAAATATTTTCTGTAATAGATTTGTTTTCATTTCTAAATATTCTTCTAAGGTGAATTATTATTTTTATTTTTAATTCCGAGGAAATTTTTTTTCGCTTATTCTTAATTTTTAAATAACCATTTTTATATGTTAGAGAAAAATGTAAATATGAAGAATCGCTCCACCCTCAAAAATTCCTTTTAAATTACCATTTTTTAGGTTTTCGGGGGCGCTGGAAATGAAAATAACGTTTAAAATTGCGGAAAACGAGTAGTTTCCAAGATATGAAAAAAAAAATGTTTCAAAAAGTGGGGGACCACTTTTCTATAATAATTTAACGAAAAATGAGCACCCATTTTGTGGCCACCATTTCTTTTTTGGGGGGAACTTTCTTTCCACCCTCGGAAAATCTTTTAAAATTGCAACTAACGTTAAAAATTCCAGGAAACAAGTAATTTATAGGATATGAAGAAATGCACCCACTCATTTGCCGTAATTTTAAACGCCATTTTCGTGTTTAGCGCCCACGAAAACCTATGAAAGTGGTAATTTTAAAGGAATTTTCGAGGATAGAGTAATTCTTCAGATTTACCGAGAAAAATAATTAAAACTAATGTCCTCGTTTACTTGCATCCGCACGAGGGCAGAGTTAGTCAGATACAAGGCCAATTTTCCATGTGAGCAAAATCCATCATCCTTTTTTTGTTTATAAAATTTCATCGGTGTTGCCCAGGATTTATTATAATAATTATACCCATAGTAAGTGTGTTTAACTGCCTGCGAAACAGATTTTCTTTATAATTTATTTAATATCTTAAATTAAAAATGGTCAATTTTACGACTTTATCCAGCGTCGTTTAACCTCTAAAATTTTTTTTTAAAAACTGCTGGGGGGGGGGGCTATTACTTTTAAGCAGTCTTTATAAATAATATGAAAGAAGAACTTTGAAAAAAATTAACATTTTACTGTGGAGGATAACTTTTCTATATAAATTTAACGTAAAATGAGCACCCACTTTTTGACCACAAAGCGTTCAACCAGTCATGTTATATCTATCATTTTTTCAAGTTTGGCGATCGAGGGTGGGGGTGGGGGGCGAAACATGACAAATACAATTTTTTTTTTTTTGCTTTTTTTGTTGGTGGGGGGGCGGGAATTACATTTGAAACATAAAATAACTTTTTATGAGATCATTCTGTACTTTCACCTAACAATTTTATAAACAGAACGAACCCCAAAATATGACAAATTTATTTTGGGGGTGCGGGATAACATTAGAAATATAAAATGACGAAAAATTTAATTTAATTTTTTTTTTGAATTAATTTTTTGGTAGATCTTTTTTTTGCGATCGCACGGACATTCGCTGCTATTTTTATTTAAATAAAAGTTGTAATGATTTATTTTTAATTATTTTTTTAGGGGAGAGGGTATTTCCAGTGCTCAATATCCGGAGAATAGCTTCTTCTCTTTGTAGCCCTTCTTCCGAAATATCTGGTGGAGAGGGTATCACATACTTCTTTTTTGGAGCGATTACATTTACATGTTTTCATCCGTTCTTTTATTATTGTTGTTGGGGTATCCATGTTACCCACGATGAAAATGATTAATATACAGGTGTGTTTCAAACGGAACTTCATGCCAACCCAGGCGAGGCTGGGTACCCATGCTAGTTTTGTAATAACGTAGTTCTTCCTTCGGGCATTTATTCTGGTACTTTTTTTTACAGATACATCTTCTGAAACTTTGCACCAGTTTATCATGTAGTTTTGTAAATTCTTCGAACCAATATGCATGTATCTTGTCGTTGCCTGCTGCTTTCTAGTTTGCTACTTTTCTTTATAGTCATCTTCAGCGTTTATTCATTTATTTCTGTTTCTCTTCCCTTTTCCTTTATATTTCAGCTGTTTTCATTATTCTTGTTCGTTGTATTTTTCTAGTCATTCCTCTTATTTCAATTTTTCCCATTCTTTTTTCAAAATTTTCGGGAGTGTTCCTAATGCACCTGCTATTATAGGTATTATCTTGATTTTCATCATCTTCCATATCCCTGTCAGCTCTCTGGCTAGCTCTGTGTATTTGCTTATTATTATTATTATTATTATTATTATTATTATTATTATTATTATTATTATTATTATTATTATTATCATTATTATTATTAATATAATAATAATAATAATAATAATAATAATAATAATAATAATAATAATAATAATAAGCAAATACACAGAGCTAGCCAGAGAGCTGACAGGGATATGGAATAACGTAGAATTATTATTATTATTATTATTATTATTATTATTATTATTATTATTATTGTTATTTTTATTGTTATGGAATAACGTAGAATTATTAATATAATTATTATTATTATTATTATTATTATTATTATTGTTGTTGTTGTTATTATTATTATTGTTATTATTATTATCATTATTATTATCATTATTATTAATATTATCATTATTATTATCATTATCGTTATTATCATTATCATTATTAGCATCATTAATATTGTTATCATCACTATTATTATTGTTATTATTATAATTATTATTATTATTATTATTATTATTGCTATTATCATTATCATTATTATTATTACTGTTATTATTATTATTATTATTATTATCATTATTATTATTGCTATTATCATTATCATTATTATTATTACTGTTATTATTATTATCATTATTATTATTATTATTATTTTATGTGAGTATAGAAATGTGATTAATATAAAATGAATATAAAATTAATATAGTTACTGTAAAATATAAGTAAAAATGATAATTAATGAAATGTTGACAGTATAAGGTATTCTGTAAAGTGAGTAGAGAATTATACACATTTAAAAACCAAGAGAAACAGGAAATGAAATTGATTTTAGTTTTCTTTATCTGCTTTTTGAATTAGACATAAAATCTTATCAGCGAAACTGTAACCGATACTACGTTTGAAAAAGATGTGGCAATAAATATGGAACAGGGTATGAATCACAAACACGGATATTCTTGGGTTTCATCGAATCTGCGCATTTAGCAACGTGGCAAACATGGTAAAACAGGATGATGATGATGATGATGATGATGATGATGATGATGATGATGATGATGATGATGATGACGGCGACGACGACAAAATTTATGATAATGCTGATAATGATGATGATGACGAAGACAATTGTGATGATGATGATTATGATGCTGACGACAATTGTGATGATGACGACAACAAAATAAGCAATATTAAAATAAATTAGAGAAAATAAAAACAAACTGTAAAAAATAGGAACCCAAATCACAAACCATTATCATATATATATATATATATATATATATATATATATATATATATATATATATATGATAATGGCTATATATATATATATATGATAATGGCTATATATAGTAATATAAAAGTAATATATATATATATATATATATATATATATATATATATATATATATATATGCACCTTGTTCTAAGTTCTAATGTAGATTATGTGTCTGGTGAAAATATGTCACTAAATAACAATTTGCCTCAATTTTCTAATATTTCAAAAAATATTGTAGTCTGTTATAAGCACTATTCACGTTCAATCTATTCACATAACAATATTCTGAATAATAAACATATTAATTTTGTAATAAATAAGTTACGATTATTAGTGATTTTCGATTATTTCTTTAAATTTTAGGACACATTTCAAAATAATTTTCGTGTATAGATCTTCAAATGAAATGACTGTAATGTAATGACTTCAAGTGTTCAAGGATTAGAAGTTGAAACTACTTCTGAGACAATTAAAATCAATTACATAGGTCTAAATTTTAGTTTTATTGGCAGAATTATCATCAGCAAAACAAGCAAATAAGCTACTTTTAATTAATTTTAAATGAGTCGAGTAAGTAACTGCTCGACAAACAAACATTTGCTGTGACTTCAATGTGGAATGGCTGGCTCACCCAAACAAGACAGATGATGAGGGAAGGTTCTGTCATGACTTTGCCATTGCCTGTAACCTCACACAGATTGTTCATGAACCCACCCGTGTGTCCGATACAACCGGTCAGTATGCAAGCCTTCTAGACCTTTTTCTCACAACTTCCCCTGAGCTATGTTCATGTTCTGTTCTATCTCCTCTGGGATCCTCCAACCACTCCGTTGTATCAGTTAAGATAAAAATGAAATGTAATAAGTCTTCAGACGTACCTCTCCACCGTACTGTATATCGATACACTATGGCTGGGATAGCTTACGTACTGATCTATCTCTGCATTCAATGTTTTTTTTTTACATGGGGGTCACCACTTATCAAGGCCCGAAGGCCACTCAGGTATAAGGGTTATTGCGTGTACAGTAATCAATGAGATAGTATTGTAGTAATCATTAGTATTGGGGGTTTTGATAGAGTGTCTTACTTAAGGGGGCGGTTTGTCAGGAGTTTGTTTATGTTGGACTTGAAGACGTCCAAGTTGTAGTCAGGTGAGAAACAGGCAAGCGGCAGAGACTTCCACTGGCGTGCAGTTCTAAGAAAGAAGCTTTGCTCATGGAATCTACGTTTGGATTAAGGCACAGATAAAGAGTGGAGAAAATTATTGGCAGTAGTTTCAGCCAGACGGGTGTTTCTCGTGAAAGATTGGCGAGGGGGGGGGACGAGGGATTGGAGCTAAGACGAGCACCTGCAATGAAAATAACGATAAAACAAAGACAGGCTCGCAACGTCTCTTCTGTGGGAGAGAGGTTGCAGGGAAGAGAAAAGGGCATCCCCACTAAACCACGAAGTCTATTTTGTACTCTGTCAAGGCAGGATAGGCTGGTTTTAGCAGCTCCTATCCAGATGTGGCAGCTCCTGCCCAGATGTGGCAGATGTGGTAACAGTACTCCATCCTTCGACGTACTTGGCTTTTATACAGATAGAGAATTGCATCAGTAGTGAGATATCTTCTGGAGCGATAGAAGGATCCCACCATGTTCCTAGCGTCACTGGCAACAGATTTGATCTTTTCGTTTTAATCAAAGCTGCTTGTGTTGCCCGGCTGTTTGTAAATAACTCTTCTATACTTTCATCTAACAATTTAATGAATGAAAAAATATCGTAAAACTTGAATTTAACTTGAAAATACTAGTCGAATAATATGATCCTTAAAAAGGGACTATTTACGTTCAACACCGGTATCGATTAATTTAACCAAAAGTTTGTTTACATTTTGAAATGTACAATGGGTAGCATTTAATCGCACTATTATTTCAAATGTAAGGATGTGATTGTAATTTAATTTTAATTAACCACGTGTGTAACAAATAAAATAATAAAACAGGATGAAGTTATAAAACGTGATTGGCTGACGTACACGAGTGCTACGTCACTAGCAAATTGCGCATCGGCTGCGATTCTGTACGCTGTTCGACTGAGGGAGCCGTTATTATTTTTACAAGGAAAGAATTTTTGCGCCTGTGACCTAGTTTTTTTTATTTATTTACTTTGGCTTGAACTTTGCGCATTATTTTGTTATTATGATTTCATTTGATTTTTTTATGGATATTTTTTGCCGGAGTTTTCGTTATAGGTAATTATTAATAGAAAAATTGGCGAAAGTCAAAATTAGCACTTGTGGCGATAAACAAAAATAAACAAAAATCTTTAGCGTGTACGTACCTTTCATGGAATGTCGTAGATCGAAACACAATGAAATGTTATTTGGTGCTAGTGCGCTTATTGATCCGCGTTATTTTTAAATAGTACTTTCAAGCTTAATTAAAGTTTTGCGATAACTATTTTTATTAAATTGTTAGGTGAAAGTACCCGCGCTCTTTTTAAATAGTATTTTCAAGTTTAATTAAAGTTTTACGATACCTTACAACATTAAAAAATAACGGTAACATAAGTGCATAATCACCAATTTTTTTCTTCTTTTGCTTTCATTTTGTTTGTTTCTTAAATCCGGACAAGAAAAAAATCCCAAAAAAACAATAACAACAAAATAGCACAAAAACAATAAGAAGAAAAGAATACATAGATTTCTTCTGTCCAAACATTATAATCAATATTTTTTTTTTATAATGAGAAAATTTATAAATATTTAAAATTTTAAAAGGTGCAACAAAATGCCAATTACATTTTTATTAGTGCATAAGGCACATCTGATTGTAAATAAAATAGATTTTTATTATTCAAATATTCCATTTTATGATTTAATGTTAATCAATAATCCGGTAAAATAATTTTCCGGGTAAACATTTTGTTGAATATTTTTCTGTTGAGGCAGAAATCTTTTTTCGAGAAAATATTATAACTTCAGAAAATTTTAACACATTTCAATGAAAAGTTTTTTATTGAAATTTTTACAATGAAACTATTGCTAACTCAATATATATACAACTCATTATATATAATGTGTGTATTATAAAAACGTTATAGATTACATATGTGCGGAAATACGGGGCCTCAGGTAATATGCATTAGGTCTCCGCTAATCGAGCCAGAGATGCTCCGTGTTGCAGGGTTCAAATCGTTCGACTGGTATTAATCGTGACACTCTGCACTGAAGATTCCCGAAAAGATGAAACACTAGTGTCTGTAGGTATTTAATTATTATAGTAAAAAAATAATTATATATATATATATATATATATATATATATATATATATATATATATATATATATATATATATATATATATATATGGTAATGTTTTTGTTCCGACCTTGCATTTTTGGCCTCTATTTGTGCCTTTCGTTTGTGAAGGCTACTGCACTAGCAACTTCTTCTGCCTGTTGCTAGTTCTTCCGAATTTTTCGCGTTCATATTGATTGCTTTTTGGTGGCGTTTTATCACATCCTTGTAGCGGACTTTCTACCAATCTTTCTGTATCCATTTTTCAATTCTCCATACAATAGGATTTAGGTCGATGCAATTGTTTTCAATTCTGGCCACATGTCCAGCCCATTGCATTTGTGTCGTGACGAGTACGGCTGCTATGCTGTCCATGTTGGCTCTGAAATGCAATGCATATTTAAACATATTCTAAGCAAGTCTGTCGACCTAGTCCACACATCCCAAAACTCCATCAAGACAAGTTTCAATAAAAAATACACAATTAAACCCGGATCTCCAACTTCCAACGTAGACCCCCACTACCATGTCTCCTTCTCCAACATCAGGGGTCTACGTTCTAACATTCCAGAGGTTGAAACCCAATTACAGGAGACTAAACCAGACCTATTATATTTCTAAGTGAAACTGGCATTGGACAGACTATTTCCCTAGATGAGTTCGTAATTAAAGTATACTCTAACTTAACTTCCAAATCCGACCCCCAAGATCGCCATGGGCATGGAATATGTGTCTATACTAAAGATGGCTTTCCATGTGGTAGGGAAGATCCTATATGTGCTTCCGTGTTGAACTTATTCACACTACTGCGTTTATATTTACTCTCTATCGCACCCACAACGGAGTTTCTATCTTTAAAAGCATATCTGAGAAAATTGACCACGTCCTATCTGCTTATCCTTCAGCTAACATGCACGTATGTGGAGACTTCAATGTTCACAATGTGGAATGTTTAACCCACTCAAACAAGGCCGATGATGATGGAAAATTCTGTCATGATTTCTCCATTGGTTATGACCTCACTCAGATTGTTCACGAACCCACTCGTGTGCCCGAGACTGTCGGCCAGTATGCGAGTCTCCTAGACCTTTTTCTCACAACTTGCCCTGAACTATGTTCAGTTTCCATTCTGTTTCCTCTTGGATTTTTCGACCACTCTGTTGTATCAATTAAGATAAAAATGAAATGTAATAAGTCCTCAGACGTACCTCTCTATCGTACAGTATATCGATACACTATGACTGACTGGGATAGCTTCCATACATTTATATCAGATCTACGTCTGCGTTCCATGTTTAAAAAGAATGTGTTCTCTATAGTATCAGACCTGACGGAATGGTTAATTGTAGGTATAGACCGTTTCATACCCTCGAAAAACTTCCAGCAAAAATCTAACAGCCAGCCATAGTTCTCTCCATTGCGCACAGAAAACACTTTTTCCATTGCTTCCAACGTAATAGATGTATTGAGACTAAATCCGCATTCAGGACTGCTAGCAACCATTGTAAGAAAGTAATAAAGAACACAAGAGAGTTGTAAGCTCAGTCCGTCAAGTCCAAAGTAACTACTTTGGACTTGACGGACTGAGCTTACAACTTGGCTTGGTTCCCATTAGTTTTGGCAAATAGCAATCAGAATCCTGAACAGAAGCGTGTGCTGTATCCCAACTATCATCAATGGACCTGAGGTAATCTCGTCAGCATCAGGCAAAGCAAAACTCTTTGCCAAGAACTTTGCAGCTAATTCTACCCATTGCGACCGTCAACCCTCAATATTTCCTCCTGTATCAGAAAACACGCTATGTGATATACGTATATCTGTTCGTGATGTTGCCAAGCTAATAAAAGACCTTGTGTCCAGTAAAGCAACCGGCCCTGGCGGTATTCCAATTATAGTGCTCCAAAAACTTCAACCAGAACTAGCACCCATACTTACAAAACTGTTTAAACGTTGTATTAAGAAGAATTGCTTCCCATCACCTTGGAAAATCTCAACAGTATACCCTGTATTTAAGAATTCATGTGATCGTTCATCCCCCTCTCAGTACAGGCCAATTAGTCTCCTGTGCGTCATGAGTAATTTGCTGGAATCTGAGTTAAATGGAGCAGTAATTAACTATCTCAGCAAAAATAACCTTCTTAGTTACACAACATGGTTTCCGTTCTGCTTGATCTACAGATGTGCTTACAGTTATATCTCATAGGATTAGCGAATCGCTCGACAGAGGCAATCTTTCTAGGAAAATTGCTCTTGACATATCAAAGGCCTTTGATAGGGTATGGTATAAAGTTTTACTTCACAAGATCTCCAGCTATAGGTACGTGCAAGGATGGAGTACTGTTGCCACATTTGGGCAGGAGCTGCTAGAAAGGACTTGTCCTGCCTTGATAGAGTTCAAAATAGACTTCGTAGCCTCGTAGGAGATGTCCTTTTCTCTGCAACCTCTATCTCACAGAAGAGATGTTGCGAGTGTTCATGGCAAGTTCTCGACTGAGCTTCAATCTGTGGTCCCTCTCGCGAAACTTTCACAAGAAACACTCGTCTAGCTGAACACACTATCAATTATTCCTCCTACTCTTTATCTGTGCCTAAACCTAAACGTAGATTCCCTGAAAAAAGCTTCTTTCTTAGAACTGCACGCCGGTGGAACTGTCGTCCCTTCTCCTGCTTTTCAGCTGACTACAATCTGATTGTCTTCAAGTCCAACGTAAACAAGTTAACAAATTTACCGAATTTCTATTACTAACAATTACTATATTGTTCAATTGACTACTGTACAATCTTAACCCTTATCCTAGAGTGGTCTCTGGGCCTTGATAATTGGTGATGCCTATGTAAAAAAAAAACGATTTCTTTTAAGTGATTTATGAAACAATATATTTTATTTTAAAAAAGAAAAATGGAAAGTAGGGTCCATACATTTCCAAAGCGTATGATTGAAAACACAATCGTTCCGATAAGATTTCAACAAATCAGCACCTATTTTAACGCTCGTGACGATATCGATTTTGCTAATCACGCACAATAATTTGAATTTTCGAAATATTTTAACTTTTTTATCATATTAGGTTCTGCTGGTTATTTTAAAATTGTTTTAAAATTAATTAAAAAATTAAAAAATTGTTTTTAAATTGTTTTTAAATTATTAAAAAAAATAAATTGGTATTAAATTGTTTTTAAATTATTAAAAAAAATAAATTGGTATTAAACTATTTTAAAAAAAATTAAATTGGTATTACGTTGTTTTCAAATTATTTGCAAAAATTTTAAATTGGTATTAAATTGTTTTTAAATTATTAACAAACATTTTAAATTGGTATTAAATTGTTTTTAAATTATTTAAAATGAAATAAAATTGGCATCAAATAGTTTTTAAATTATTATTAAAAATTAAATTGGTATTTAAATGTTTTTAATTATTAAAATAAAAATTAAATTGGTATTAAAATGTTTTTTAATTATTAAAATAAAAATTTAATTGGTATTAGGCAGAAATACCTTGAACTTAGTTTATCCACACCTGACTATTGCAATACCACTAGCATCTGCTTCCCGGTCTTCCAGTGGTGTAACCAACATAATAAAAACGTCAAAAATATCTGGATAGCTTCGTCATATAAATATACAGTCTTGGACACATTTTGACATTGAACATCTCGAGAACTATTAAGGATATAAAAACGCATCTAGTAGATTCAGGAAGCTTGTAATCTCAAGTTTTCGTGAAATGTTCAAAGATGTTCAATGTGAGCACCATTGGTCACACGACACACATCAAGCCGGTAGTCCAATTATTGCTAATAGCGACTCAGCGTTGCGTTGTCAATGGACAACAGCTTCTATTAATCGGGCCTTTAGCTCATCAACGTCTCTTGAAATGAGAGGCACATAGACCCGTCCTTTCACAAATCCCCATAAAAAATTGCAGGGTATGAGGTCTTTTTTTTGCGAAATACACGTTCAACAAGTGTCCATGATTCAGACTTTTGTAAATTCAAGCATATAAAACGTCTTTTCTGGTTGAGTGAACGCCATTACTGGATCTGAAAAGAGATGAAACAAATTAATAGCCAAATTACAAAAAACTTGTGACATTTATCTTTAAAATGACACCACTTTCATATCATTACTATTCATAGATAAACAGGAATTGAAATGTGCAGAAAGCTGTACTTTTTTCACATTCGAATTCTCATCTGTGTTCATAGTCTGACTCGTTTTGCACGCAAACAACGACAATTCAACTACACTTTTTGAAAAGACGACATGATTTTATTTCCGTTTGTTTCTTTTTTCTTTTCTGCAGACTGTTTACTAGTTGGCTAGTTTTGTACACATCTCTTGTAGAAACCTTCTATTATGCCTAAAAGCGACACAATAATCAACGAGCGAGATGGAGATGCGTCGCTGTACAACCTATGCTCTCAACCGATCCAAGTTGTGACAACAGGACAATTGCCAGGAGTAAAATGCATCGCTGGATTGCCACGAATAACAGGGACGTGCTCAGGGTGATGAAAACAAAGTTTACCGTCACGGTTATGGTCTATGGTGTAGCTACAAGTGAGGGCCGCATGATGCCACGTCACATCTTCGAAGTCGGCTTGAATTTCAACACCAAAGTGTACTTGGATGTGCTGAAGAGTGGGGCTATCCTTCGGTGTAATCGAATGGCCGCTGGAAGACCCTGGATGTGGCAGCAGAACTCAGCGCCGACCCACAACTCCCCCTTGGCTTGAGAAGGAGTGCTACAACTTTGTACCCTTTTCTCACTGACCCACCTCCTCTTCCGACCTCAACCTGCTGGACTACTTCATTTGGTTATACGTCAAGAACAACATGACCTACCACAACATCAAAACCAGCCCGATTACCGTCATCCGCCGAGTATTCGCCGATTATTCGCCGAGCTTCCACCGGCGCTTGTTGAAAAGGCAGGCTCCCAGTTCCGTACCGGTATCGAGGCAGTGATTGAGCCTAAAAACGGTTACATTGAATATATGTCAGCTCTACTACAAGTTACTTGAATTTATTTTATAATAGAAGTTTTATAATAAAGATGTAGTGTTTTTTGTTTAGGAGACACTTTTATCGTTTTGTACACATATGGGCCGGTCATTGGCGTGTGATCGACCCACGTGTTACATTAAATGTCTTGGAAACGGTTCGTGCATGAAGATCTGTCGTTTAGACGTCATTCTGTCTAGCTGAAGAGAAAAGGCATGCCTGAGATGTTGAATGTAGCTGGCTCATTCATCTCCCAGAATGACGTGTTGTCCCTTGAGGGTTTGACATGGTTGGAATCTTCTTCTCCAGGCCAGCTTCGTTTATTAATGTAGTCATTTAAGGCAGATACAAGAAAACGGCGCACTATACAATGGTAATATATGAGAAATATTTATTTTTTTACAAGAAAACGGTGCACTATACAATGGTAATATATGAGAAATATTTATTTTTTTACAAGAAAACGGCGTACTATACAATGGTAATATATGAGAAATATTTATTTTTTTACAAGAAAACATTACAATATTTTTACAAAAACAATTTACAAATGATAATTAACTTCCACAATTAAAACTAACTAACCTTAACTAGTGTTGAGGGAGGGGGTGCCCCCCTCTTCTCATTTACGGAGAGACAAAAATATACCTCTTACCCCATGCTGTCCGGACGAAAAAGAGATCGAGAAAAGAAAGGGAATTTTGGGATAGCATTATTGTTGCTTATTTCTTTGTATCTCTCCGCTTACGGCCAAATCACCTCCTGGCCATGCTAGGAGGGGGACAACCATCACAACCAGGCCACTAAGATATAGTTCAACAGTTTACTCTGTATATTACAACTTTTGTTACACAAGCAATGGAAATTCAACTACCTTTTTTTTGTACTGAATGCTGACGAGTACTACAAAACATTTAGTTGCATCATATTTCTTTTTTGAAAACTGAGCATGGAAACTTTCTTGGATTTGGACCACTGATAATTATTTTCGTTTTGGTAACCTTCACTATCAACCTTGTAATAATTATATCAACACGCAGGTAAAACATATAGAAAAGGCAGTTTATAAAGATGGCGAGTGAAAAAAAAGCGGGAAAAAGGCATGAATAAAATCATAAACGAAACTCGAAAAAATGGCTTACTTTTAACGCGGTTAGTGATGAAAATGAAATTTTGAACTGAAGTTTAATACAATATAAAAAAAAAACAAGATAAAAATAAAAATAGAAATAAATTTAAATTTCAGAAAAGATAGAATTAAGGGGTCACGTGGCAGACACGAAAGAAATAAAAAGGGAGGAAAAAGAAACACCAAAGGAATACACACACACCCATACACACACGCACACATACATACATATATATAACTAATCGTACTAGGTTTTTATTTCATATCATTACTCATACACTCTCACAAAATAGATATACATACACACACATATATATGTGTGTACGCGCGTGTGTTAGAGAGAGAGAGAGAGAGAGAGAGAGAGAGAGAGAGAGAGAGAGAGAGAGAGAGAGAGCATGAAGTGTGCTATGGAATAGAATCTAAATACGATTAGAAAATTCTGTGTGCAAAGAAAATACGGATAATATATACAAGATGAAATATAAAAAAAAAAATGCCCAAAAATATGAAAGTAACACACAAGCACGTACGGAGGTAGAATAGAGTTATTGTTAAAGTATCCCTCCCGCCACTGATCTCATTCATTGATGGTGACCGGTTTGCCCAGTTATGCTCTCTACAAATAGTGGTATGCATTCATATAAACACGTACTTACGTATACACACATATGTGAAGGAAATATATGTTTGCATTATCTATCTATCTATCTATCTATCTATCTATACATCTATCTATCTATCTATCCATCTATCTATCTATCTATCCATCTATCTATCTATAAATTTGATTTTTTTTTCTCGTTTTAACATTGATATTAAAAGGCCTACTTTTTTCTATTGCTATTAAAAGCAAAATGCGACACAAAGTTATTTTTATGTGGGGTAAAACCAGCTCTCACAAAAGGAGTACCCTGAAAGTATGCAAAAATAATAATTGCCGTAATCTAGAATGGTTTCCCCTCAATAGACTAAGGACAAATTAACATAAGTGAAGCATCAGAAAGGTACTACACTATGATCTGAACCTGAGGGCAGGCTGTACTTTTTCTATTTAACAATTATTAAAACAAACTCTTTGATATAGTCAGCCATGGATATGCGAACGACTGCATAAAAGTTAACTAATTTGTATATTCCTTTGAAAAACGAGCGATAATTAATTACTTTGTAGTGTTGTAAGTAAATGAAGACGTAAAACAAAACTTTTTTCCAAGGTTTTATTGAAGAAAATTCACAGCTACTAAAGCAAGAGAGAAAGAACTCAGTCTGTTAAAGAAAAAAGAAACACGTGCAAAATCACGTGGCAAGAAACTGAATTTGCATATCTGTTTTCTTTAATTAGTAAGAACAAAACAATTTTAATGAAAATATAACATACTTATTAGTTTTCAACTGTTTCCTATAAGAATTTTGATTCTATCTCACTAATACGTAGAATTCTATTTATGTATAGTTTCTACATTCGGCATAATTGCGTAAAATTTAAGATAAAAACATTCTAAAAGACGGAAACATTATTTTTATCTATGTATACGTACGTATATAAAAGAGTCCCTATTGGTGCGCGTGCCAAATGTCTCTAACAAACTTCTCTGAATGTTTGGTCTACAGAGTTGAAAATTAATATATAGGATATTTGGACCTGTAGCACACTTTCGATTTCGTTTCGGAAAAAAATGCTGTAAAGGGGTCGAAATGGAAAACAAAGCAGTTGACCTTGGCAGGATAAGTCGAATAAAATATTGCGACTGCTGTTTTTTTTTCACATGCTTATATAACCAACTAAACCTAGAGTCCTAAACGTTCTGGTTTCGATTCTATCAGATGATACCTAAGTCATATTTTTTATAACTTTTGCAATCATTACATATATTTTGGAAAATAATCAGTAGAGAACTGACTATAATAATAAGAAATATGTATGAATTAAAATAAAATATATTTATGCGTTTTTTACGACTGGGAAACACGGGTCGGCCTGCTAGTATATATATATATATATATATATATATATATATATATATATATATATATATATATATATATATACACGGTCCTGGATATGACCTTAAACTATATCCAGTGGTGAGGCCTCAGCATGCGGGCTTTGGGGAGTGTGGACCCATCCTTTAATTACCATTGTTCCCAGGTCCACTCTGACTCGGTGGTAGTACCTGTTAGGGTCCTAACTATGGGTTAAATAGAACCCGACTTGAAAACAACATTAAAAAAACCCAGTGAAAACAAATGAAAGGAATAAAAAATATGTATAAAAAGATATAAAACAAAATGTCCAATAAACGGGAAGACTTCAAGTGGGAGAAGGCAAAGGGGTGGAGTGTGATGTTAAGCTTTAAAATGAGTGCCGGGTGCAAAACAAATGACAAAATAAGTTTAGACAGACCAAGACAGGCAAGTACAAGTTCTTTTGTCTTCTATCCAATTTAAATATTGCTTCAGAAAAACTGTAGAGAATTTAATTGGCATTGCTCCCAGGTCCACTCTGACCCGGAGTGGTAGTACCTGTTAGAGTCCTAACTATGGGTTAAATAGAATCCGACTTAAAAAAAACAAATATACTCCATTAAAAATCGTTCCTCAAAATAACTAGATTCGGCATTAAATAACCTGAAAAAGGTTGATATGCCGTGAAACAAAAACAACCATCCAACCAACCTACTCCCCGGGGAGTTGGTCCCCATTTCCCTTTCACTCCTCATAATAAAAATCGGCCTTGTGCCTAATTTGCTCGGTGGGGGAGCAAATAAATACCCTTCAGATGCTGCACTTCCATTTCTTGTTCTCTTTCGGTGGAGGAGTAGTCCTTCACGACTGAGACAATTTTTTTATTTTTGTACCTTTTCTCCACGTTAAAAAAAACGACCCTGGTGTCTAACTCTGTCCCGTGGGGAGACATTGTAAATAGGTACAATAATATCAGGGCGTCTCCATTTACGCTGAACGTCTACAGAATGCCAACATCAATATATATTATAGGTGAATGAGTTCCCTGTAGAGTTTCCGTATTGTATTAAATTATGTAATATATCTGATTCAGATAACATTGTCACCTAACATATTCATTTCTTTCAGTCTTTTAGTCTTATTACTCTTCACTGTTCTTCTTTATCATTTTTACTTCATCTCATAAGTGATTAGTATTGCTATGACAACAAAATAGTCTTATTATTGTTTTGACTCTCCAGTATATACCCGACACAGTAACATACAGTTAATCAACCGAGAACCACATCACTCTATATAAAAGCATATAAGATATCAACGGATATACACACTCGAGAGTCAAAACAATATGCTGTTGTCCTAGCCCTAGTTATATATCTTATACCTTGCCGTCTATTTATATGTTTATATTGGCTAAGAATTAGAAAGATGGTATATATAATACGATAAGATGTTTCGATAGTGGTAAGTGAAGTGCATGTACATGACGACTGGAAACAAATGCCGAGATAAGCGGAGAGCGCATACAGCGCCTAGTATTTCAAATGCTAACCAATTTCAAATGGTAAAAGTGTCGCAAAAAACAAATAAATAACACACACACGCACACACACACACGCACAAACATTATATATATATATATATATATATATATATATATATAAAAGTGAACGTGTCTGTGTATCTGTGTGTCTGTGCGTCTGTGTACATTTCCCTACGCAATAACTCTGTCAATTTTTAGTCTACAGATTCGAAATTTAATATACAACCTACTGAGATTTGGGAAAATCGATGTGATCAGTTTTTGGCCAGAAATTTCGCGATTAAGGGGTCAAAGCTCAACGATTTGACCTTTGAAAACTCTACCAAACTCCTCTGACAATTTTGGGTCGACACACTTGAAATTTTAAATATAAGTTCCTTGGACATGGATCTAACTTAATAACTTGATTTGAGCCCAAAACAATAAATTTTAAGGGGTCATAATAGGGGTCAAAGTTAAAAAAAAATGGCTTCTGCGGTCTCTATCAAATTACTCAGAAAATTTCTGGTCTAAATATTTGAAATTTTACATAAAGGGTATTCAGTGATAGGGCAAGCTTTTTCATCAGTTTGGGTCGAACATTTTTAGTTACCAATATATAAATGTATGTATATATGTCTGTTTGCATGTCTGCCTTAAACTTTCAATAGAGGCGACGGATTTTATCAAGATCAGTATTGTTTTAAAGTTCGACCTTTCATACGACAAATATCGAAAAATTGGCTAAAAACATTAATATCTTCCTATCCAACAAGGCAATTTTCAACGGGGGGGCACTTTTTTCGCCGATATTTTTAAAAGTTATCCTATCCTTTAGATTGTCTAGCCTTAATTAAAAAAATGTCGCTTACGCTTTGGCGGTGGTCGTAACAGCATAAACGTTAGGTTTTACCCCGTTCTTTTCCTCCTTTGCGGTACGGGTTTGAGCCTGCCTTCCTAGTACCACTTTTTTTTTTTTTGCTCAATATACACATCGAAACACCCGGGCAACGCTGGGCTGAAATGCTAGTATATATATATATATATATATGTGTGTGTGTGTGTGTGTGTGTGTGTGTTTATCGCAAGTATGTTACTTTTTCATTAAGCTTCATGTATCTTTTACCATAATGTGTGTCTAATATATTCAGTTATATATAGGGCTGTGACAACAAAATATTATTTTCATTGTTTTGCTTCTTGAGTATATACCCGACACAGTTAGACACAGTTAATCAACCGAGAACCACACCACTCTATATAAAAGCATATAAGATATCAACGGGTACATGCCCGAGAGTAAAAAAAAAAAAAAAAAAAAAAACGTAAAGAATATGCTGTTGTCCTTGCCCTACTGATCAGACATATTCGAATGTTTTATATCGCCACGTATTACAACTTCTTGACGTTTGTTACATGCAGGCTTTATACGCCAAACGCCACTGCGCCTCTTAAAATGTATACGCGTATGCTATATACGACATACCAACCGTTTACAAGTCGCCATATACGCTACATACGCACAGCAATATTCGTTACATACGAATATAGTCTTTAAATGCAACGGGATATATATATGCGCCGTGTCATCTTAGTTATTGGGTGAATTTACAGACACAAATGCAGACTTCTTATAAAATATGGTGTCACCTTGTTACTGACTGTATACGGGGGTGAGGGTGCATGTGGGCTTTCTCCACATTCGTAACAGTTCAAATAAACGACGAATATAAATGGAATCTGGACAAACATTTGTAGGTACACAGTTCAATAAACAATAGCCGTTTTGTAAACGGACTATTGACATCCGTTCGAACGCGCGACAGCAATAAACTCATACGTACTGGACGCACAGATTCCTTTATTCTGCTGCGGTTTACATCTGCTTGAAGCTCTGTCACAAATGCCAACTGTATGCGATGAAGCATTATGCTAACCTCTCTGTAGCTTCAATATAATTTTTATTACAGCTACATTCTGCCGCGATAATCGTAGTAGTCTACTTTACTAGATTTTCCTTCTTCTTGACCGTAGCGTATTATTAGTTTCTAGGACGTTGAATCGACGATCCATTGCTGAACGGATTTCCCCAGTAACTAGAAAAACAACGCTCTCCTTCGATTCATCGTTCAGCTAGATATATAAAAAATCTAGGAACCTGATTACATGAGCTCTTGTAACGTTATAGACCCCATCGAAGTGACAAACAAATAAAAGAAATACGTTGAACTCACTTTTTTTTAGAGACTCTTTTATTTCCTGAACGTGCTTCTAAGTATACATAACAAATTTTGACAGAGCTGTCACCGGCTAGCGGGGAATCATTGTCGTTTGCTCTCTTTCTTTTCTATTCATGTCGTCACGTCTCTCCCACTCCATACTGTCTTACTGCTGCTGCTATCTCTGCGTGACGTCACCAGTCCTGCTATCTCCTACTACTCCTCTCTCTATTTCACTGCAGCGACTGTTGCGCATTAAGGTACACTTTTACGTTTCAAAAAAACAACATTTGCTTATTGTCCTAAACTATTTTGTCACTTGTTTACTGTTTATTATATTCTATTGGTTTCAAATTTTAATGTATTTCTATTTTGGCTTATCTATGCAGGCTGCATAGCTAAACTAGCTAAGATATCTTAAAAAAAGTTTTCTTCATAGGGGTCCTAGCTGTTACATTTTTAATGGGCGAAATGTCTCATGTTTGTATATTTTTCAAGTTCTTGGTCATGACTTTTGCCGTAGAGGACTTAACTGGCACAAGATGCTTTCACAGAGTTCAATACTCCCTGAATACTGTAGAGACGATCAACATAAGAGAAAATCCTCACCAAAAACAGATGAATAGTGTCCGCAAGTCATATACATTACATAACTTTGGAATTTTTAAGACAATCATTAATATATGATTCACAAACCGTGATGTCACTTTATGTTTCATTTAGACTTCTTTGGAACTGTTGTAATGAATAGTTGTTTCGGTGTAGGGTTCCTATTAAATTGTCTATCTACCTTGCATATTTCCTTTGTTCGTTGTTTAGCCAATGGATGATTCCTTTCTTTATATTATATGGATTGTGGGAGTTGAAATTTTACTAGTATCTATTGAAAATTGGCTTTCGAACCAAGGAAGAACAATTAGCTATTCTATTTCCATTGTATAGTTGTCAATTAGGGTTCACACGGTTCGGCAATGTTTAAAAATCCTCCTGATGAAGGCAGAATATGAATGCGTCATCAACATATCCGCTTCTTTCCATACTGTTGGATCTAGTGATGTGTATCAAATAGGGATTTCCCCGAGGGCAGT
This sequence comes from Euprymna scolopes, assembly GCF_053919585.1. Classification (NCBI taxonomy): domain Eukaryota; kingdom Metazoa; phylum Mollusca; class Cephalopoda; order Sepiida; family Sepiolidae; genus Euprymna; species Euprymna scolopes. Next base: position 145,784,553 of record NC_136500.1, on the reverse strand, counting down.
ACTGGAGATAATGGTAATCTCATAGCCATATCTTCTTGTCGGTATATCTCAGGTGCCATTATGAAGAATTTACTTTCTACAGAAAGCCAACATCTCAATCAAATTATCTATTGAGGTGCAAGTTGATTCCTTCAGTGAAATATCTAAACTTAATGTACCCGTATCACACTCAGGGTTCGTTAGATGGTAGTTTGCTGAACAAACTCACCATGTCTATCTGGTGGAGATAAATGTGTGCATTATTGATTTTTTTCCCAGGAAGTTAGCTGATGATTCTTTTACATACAATATAGATTTGCTTGTGAGCGAGACGATTATATCTACCAGTTTCAAGAGAAGCTGTGAGAATAACATCCAAGATGGGAACAGAAAGTCATTTTTGTTAGGAATTAAAAGTTTGAATGTAGTTTCTGGTTTCCTTTGCGGTGAAATTGGTAACTCGATCAATGTGTATCATATCTAGCCTTTGAAATATCGAAAATAATTGATTTGTGGATGGCGGCTTTGCTAATATCTTTACGACAAAAGGCAAATTATTGTCTATGATTGGTAATGTTGTGCGTGTACTCTAGCATATACATTTAATGCATATGCATAAACTCTATATAATTGATTTTTCTAAAGATTTATAGAATGGTTTCTGTTGAAGTTTAAGAATTTGTGGTTTTTTCTGAGCTTCGTGTAGATATTCCCTTGTTACGAAATTTTACTGAGATATCTAGAAATAGAATAAAGTCATGTAAATATTCCTTTATGAATTTGAGGTGATTGTTGGTAAACACCTATTAGGTTGTCAACGTCATGTAAGCAAATGATGAAAATGATGTCGATGTAGCGTCAGTAATGGAAAGGTTTGAATGGAAAGTTATAAAGTAGTTGGGTTTATAAATTGTGGCTGAATATGGTGACGTAAAGGTTGCTGTGATAGTTGAATTAGAATTGCTTGTGAGAATGATATATATTTAGCTGCATGTGTTTTGTATTTGACCATTGAAGATATCGTAACGAAGAAGTGACTTTTTTGCGGGATGTTGGCGTAAAAGGCCGATACATTCATTGTGACTGGGACAGCTTATTGAAAATTGTCGTTGTCGGAAGAATAATACTAGTAATAATTGTTACATGACGTAATACAAGTGCACTTTAATTCAGTATTTTTTTTATTTTCATTTTCGGAAGAATAATACTAGCGAAAAGGCAGACAATCGAAACTTAATTCTTAATTTTAAAAAACATTATCTTATAAAAAAAAATAATATTCTATCGATTTAATAATATTCTATCGATTTAATAATATTCTAAAATGTATATTTTATTTGTGCATTACAAATATTTATTCTAGAAATAATTATCTTAAAATATACAATGTTACAGTAATTTGTAAATTATAATTTATAAGTAAATTTATTTTGGATTATTATTGCTAAATTGTAAACAATACTGTTTTCTGATGCGATAATTCGTTACTTTATTATGTTGTTTAAAATTACTCCCCCAAAATTACAAAAAAAAAACATTAATTTTAAATTGTCTTCTTTTTTCTCTAGTAAAGTCTTTCGAAAATTAAAATAAAAACATACTTTAAAAAGGGCACTTGTATCAAGTAACTATTGGTCTACTAAAGCGAAAATGTTAATTCTATCTTTAGCGTAATAGACCTCAAACTGTAAATTCAAATTTATGTATATGAAAACAGACGAAGAAAAATCATTATTTTATGCTTAGATACATCATAAAAATAGATAAATAAGACGCGTCCAATACGATACGGTGCACGTTTAGCGGTAGAAATGCTGCTTCAAACTGAAGCCGACAGATCAACTGACGAACAAAGTCTTACATAAAAATGTATCTAAACACTAAACAAATATATATATATATATATATATATATATATATATATATATATATATATATATATATATATATATATATATATATAAGACACTGATAGAATTCAGATGAAAAATCCTGATAGATATTACTTGAAGTAATACTTTCAAGGAGATCCTAGCCAAAAAGAAAAAGCTCAATATTTAAGAATAGAGCAATATATAAGTTTCGTGGTTAAATTTTAAATTCTGAAAAAAAAAAAAAAACATATAGAGACATATATTTGATTTAGCCATTGTTGAAAATCCATGGATTAAGGAAATTAAAATAACGCCTTCTATATATTCCTTTTGTCAAGCAATAAATTTTTAAATCAAATATATGTCTCTATATGTTTTTTTTCAGAATTTAAAATTTAACCACGAAACTTATATATATATATATATATATATATATATATATATATATATATATATATGTATATATATATAAAGAAAATTTATACAAGACAATACAATGTAGTGTGTAACGGATACACACCAACTGAATCCAATTAAACGTAGGATTGAATAAGCAATGCATATTGACTTTAAATGATATATGTATTTTATTTCATATAACTTATACCTGCATTGTATTCTTACTTGCGTCAGCATGATCTGATATAATTTTCTTGTAGTATAATATTTTGGGAAGTTTCCCTTCGTCAGATATGTGTATAATTTTATTCTAAATGTTGAACTGACACAAGTAAGAACAAAATGCAAGTGTAAAATATGAGAAAAAAACACATTTATTGCATTAATAAAAGGTGAATCTGCATAGCTTATTCCACGGTTATATGTCTTAAGTTGGTTTGGTTTGTGTTTGTCCGTTACACCTCTGCATTGTATTGCCTTCTATAAAGTTCCTTCATATATGCACCAGAAAAGGCTTCAAGCAAATTACATAAACTCCTTATTAATTGCCATAGAAAAAGCCATGTAGGGACATTTTTGCATCGAACATCGTTGTTGTTTATATAAAAAGCTATTAATCCTAAATAGAATGGTTTTCAAATAACTTATATATGTTTTCAGCTGAGACGAGGATATAGTAGACTAAGAAGAAAAATTGCTGACGTTTTTCAACCGAATAAATTCTAATGTTTTGACTACATTCTTGCACCATTGCAAATATGGGTCAGACAAGCAGAAACTGTTTGGCCTATGCATAATTACAACGTGTACGCAATCACACGAATACCACACCAATGCATATATATATATATATATATATATATATATATATATATATGTATATATATGTATGTATATATATATGTGTGTAAATATATATATATATGTATATATATGTATGTATGTATATATATGTATGTAAATATATATATGTATATGTATGTATGCATGTATGTATGCATGTATGTATGTATGTATTGGTGTGTGTGTGTTGAAAGTACATGCGAGTATGTACGAAGGGCATTCAAAAGTTAACGCCTCTTATTTATTTTAGCCCGATTGAATCAGAGGGGATTGTAAATTGTATTGTTAAGATGACTGAATTCATGCATTCGTGACCTGAAAGTTTCTTCTTTCTGTTTCAGATATTGACTGTGTAAGACTTGAAGAAAGCAACCCTTGTCATAGACGCGCGTCAGAAGCAGAGATGCGCCTTCGAATTCCTGATGGAAGCGCATTGCGTTAAATTCATTTCATGTTTTTACTTTTGACTACTTTTTTCTCTAACATATAAAAATGGTTATTTAAAAATTAAGAATAAGGGGGAATAATAATAATAATAATAATAATAATAATAATAATAATAATAATAATAATAATAATAATAATAAAAAGATTATCGCGAGAATACTGGAAATCTGAAAAGACTTATTGTCATCCAGATTCCAGAGAACACCACCGGTTGTTGTCATTGAGTAAGCACACACACACACACACACACACACACACACACACACACACACACACACACACACACACACACACACATATATATATATACACATGTATATATACAAATATATATATATATATATATATTTCTATACAAATATATATATATACATATATATTTCTAAACAAATATATATATTTCTAAACAAATATATATATATGAACACGGGCAAAATCTACAGTCCGTTGATATAGAATGAGTGCTTTCTGTGAAATTGATGATTTAATATGGTTTAATTTGTGCACATTATTTCATTAAATACAGGGGTTCCAAAAAGTCACTGAAGGGTTGAAAATTCTTTGTCATTTTTCCATTAATGATTTTTTTTTTACAGATTTTGGAAATTAATAAGGGATAAGTATAGCATTTAACGCAAATTGTGAAATCGTTTTACCAAAATGTTTAGCACAACATTTTCTCTCACTATGCCAATGTCAAATGGCCATCACGTTCCTCAGACTTGACTAGCCCCAACTTTTTTTGTGGGGATATCTTAAAAGAAGAGTTTATGTTAACAACCCCTTAACCCTGCAAAAATTGAAGGAAAACATCAGGAACGAAAGAAAGGAGTTATATCACAATGCAGAAATTCTGCAATCTGAAATGATTAATGTTTTGATAACGGCTCAAATAGACAAAGCTAAAAATTGGCAACATTTAAAATACAATTAAAATACAATTAAAATACATTTAAAATACATTTAAAATACATTATTTTCCATGAATAAAGATCGTTTGAATTTTCCATTTTTGTAACAGATTGTGTTAAAATTACAAAAAAATATAATAAAAAATAAAGAATCTATTTCTATTCAAAAAGCTTCCATGACTTTTTGGACAACCGTTACTAATCAATATTAATCCATAACTGTACATCGAACGAATACTATAATACTTAATTCGCTGCACCTTATCATAAGAAAGATCCATACAAAATATCTGCCATGTCGAACCAGTAGTTTCCAACAGTAAATACGATATTGCGATGACTATTACATATTAATCTCTAACTGTATATCGAACGGATACCATAATACTTAGTTCGCCGTAGTTTATCATAACAAAGGTACATAAAACTTTCTAACCAGGTCGGGCCTGTAGTTTTCCCCGAAAGTTGGAACGAACAGAAAAACAGACTGACTAAGAAAAATGTGTGTATATATATATATATATATATATATATATATATATATATATATATGTACACACACACATACACACACACACACACACACACACACACACACACACACACATATATATATATATATATATATATATATATATATATATATATATTAAAAAGTTTGATTTATGTCCAGGTAACCCACATCTAAAGTTTCAAGTGTTTGGACCCAGAATTGGCGGTGAAGGTTGCTAGAGTCTGAAAAGGTCAACTCTTACAACTTTGACATTTTGGCAGCAAAATTTTCGCCCAAAAACTGATTAAAAAGCTTGCTTTATGTCTGAATACCCTTTATGTAAAATTTCAAAATGTTTAGACCCAAATTTGACTGAATAGTTTGCTAGAGACCGCAAAGGTAAAATTTTTTAAACTTTGACCACTTTGCAGTGAAATTTTCGCCCCCAAACCGATTAAAATGCTTGCTCTATGTCTGAATACACTTTATGTAACATTTCAAATGTTTACACCAAAAATTGGTTGAGTAATTTTTAGTGATCAATTTTTTAAAGTTTTACCTCAATTTTCACCCTTGACATTTATTGTTTTGGGCTCAAACTAAGTCCAAAATTCTTATTCCTGACCAAGTAACCTACATCTACAATTTCAAGTGTTTAGACACAAAATTGGCGGAGGAGTTTGATAGAGTTTCAATGGTCAAATCGTTGAACTTTGACCCCTTGACAGCGAAATTTCTGGCCAAAGACCGATTAAAAAGATTTTCCCAAATCTCAATATCTCTTATATAAATTCTCGAGTCGATAGACTGAAAATTGACAGAGTAATTTTGTAGGGAAATATACCACAAAGACAAACACACAGACAATTTCACTTTTATAGATATATGGATAGATATGTACATATATTCAGTAATTACTTAGTAGTATTATGCTATAGATATAAAGTGAGAGGGAAAGTGCGCGCGCGCGCGCGTGTGTGTGTGAGAGAGAGAGAGAGAGAGAGTCGAATGAGTTCTCTATGGCACCGGTTTGCATACTGTAAGGCACTCCGCCTTTACTTTTATTTAAGTTTGTATTCTTAGTTGCAGGTTGCAGTCTGTATAAACGATTAATATAAATTACATCAATACAGAAAACTATATGACTCTAAAGCAGAACACATATATTTTATGCATTTCATTAAATTATCAACGAGCGTATAAACGAGCAATGGTTACCATGGGCTCAGAGGATAAACATTTCAAAGTGATGTGTCGTTCAATAGAAGCGTTGATGGGTTAGAAGTATTAAAATAATCACAAATCAGAAGGATTTGGAAATAGACCCACATAAACATACATGTTCTGAAACAATATTTACCGCGGTTGAGAAACTGGCGCCGTCTATCCTTCTCTCTTGAAGGTAGATGGGACTCTCTTAAGCCGTGGTAGGCAACCCATCTAGTGATGGCGTCACGATAAAAATACTCTTGATAGCACTGGCGAAGCATCAAGTATTCAGCTACGGACAAGATTTGAATTACACTACAAATTCGGGCAGTGAGTTCAATCTCGACTACGGTCGCGCTGGATGGACTTAGCTGAATATATTATATTTTGATGAAAGAGGATAGAAGAATATCACGCTGGAGATCGAGAAACTAGAATTACGACATTTTATTTAATTTAATCTTATTTATAAAATATTATTAAATATAGAAATTAAGAATAAAAACTGCAGTAAGGTATCTGATGGCTTGAAACAAGATCACCCATATGTCCTTATCTGTTTATTTAGAAACACTAGATAAGGCTTGGAACTGTTACGAACTAAATTTATCGAAAATTATTTCAATACATGTCACTTAGCATAAATGACGGCGTGTTTCAAGGATCTATCCCGAGACATATCTTCTTCTATATAAATTTCTGAAATCAACTGCTGACATATCCACAGAGCACACCTGGAAGCATGTCGAAGAACAACTTTGGATCTTCTTGATTCTTTCTTTTCTGATCTCAAGTAAACGATACAATGGGAGGCACGTGGTTTTCGACTATTAGCACTTTTAAAAGCAAAGTGCTCTCCTTCCATTACCAACGCATAGATTCCTATTTTTCACCAGTTTAAACGAATAACTTAAAGAAGCCCCTAGTTCAATAGGTTCATAGGGCTGTCCTTCACTGCTGATTTAATAATATAGGTTTAGATCCAAGCTATTGCTAAATTTCCAAAATAGCTGGCTCATTCTACCCTCCAGAAATATCTTGACTCCTGATACAATGTCCTACCTATGTAAGAGTCAGGCTCGTTCTGATAAAATACGGCGATTTCATCTCGTAATTTGCTACTCAAATCACAATTCGTTGCGTTGCCAAGGTTCAAAATGGACTATAAAATCAAGTGAGCGCGACATCTTCCGTTCCTTAAGTTTCTTTCTGACAGAAGAAACGCGTCTTCTCTTTCTCTCTGTCTCTCTCTACTTCTATTCTGTCGCTACTTCCATTGAAAGTGCTCGACTGAGCTTCAATTCTCTGATTCCTTTTTGACATTCACATAAAAAACTAAATTTCCTTCCACACCGATAAACAACTTATTGCCACGGGTCTGCTACCCTGTAGATACAACGTGGTCATCTTCAAAGCCTACATCAACAGATTTTTATCAAGAAACGCCCCGCAAGTATCCGAACTTTGCTCTGACAATAATTTCACCCCATTAACTCATATCTGACCGTAAACCATGACTATTTTCTTGATATGAAAAAAAAAATGTTTCCATACTGCTCGTATTTCAAATACATTTCTGGAATCCACTCCTCAAAATCTAATGGCATGAAATGTAAGAGAAAAAAAAACGAAAAAAAAAACAGAAACCCGATGTAGTATAGTTTCATGGGCCGGGTCAACATGACATTCATTTTCAGGCTTGCCGGTATACACTAAACATACTCCTATTACAACTTTTACTGCTGCTGCTACTACTACTACTACTACTACTATTTGATGGTGTTATTTATTATTGCTTCCGTGTTGTTTTCTTTTAAGCGATTCTCAAGAAGAAATTTATTGCCACATCACTTGAAGAATTTCCTGGAGGTATGAACAGAAACAAGATCACGTATAAAGTCTACATGGTTTGTAGAAGCTTTTTCTAAGATAATCGTTAAGTGTCGACATTTATGAAATCTTACTCCGTAAAACCCGGCAGAAATCAAATCTCTCTAATCAAACAATCTTTTGAGTTAAAATTAGGTTCCAGAGCGGTTGATTATCCGAATCAGTGAAGCTTAGGTGAAATGTTATTATGTCCACGTATTATATTTTCGGAATTAACTTTTAGATGAGGAATAATTATTTGTATTTTTTTGTTTCGCATAATGTTCTCATATCATTTAATATTCTTCAATGTTTCGGACAAAGTAATATACGCCTTTATTCCGGTTAATTTATTTCGAATTTGGAAATTTTCTAGTCGAATTTGGGAATATTTATGTTGAATTTAAGAACCGAAACGGAATTTTTAACTGAATTTTTTTATTTAATCATCTAGAATAGATTGTTTTTATACGCCAGATAAAAGTGCAAAATTCTCTCATTGTTTCATGCGATTAAGTCTAAATCTTCAACATTCGGAGGCCTCTCACTTAGAATTGATTAGGAATCAACGATTTGAACAATTGCACTATGGTTCCATGTGGACAATTATAGTATGAGTTCTTGTAGACTTCAATCTCATCTTGTCTATATGCGTAGTATTACTACTTATAGGAGGCTGTAATGGCGAAGTGGTTAACGATGCAGATTGAAAATCCATATCGTGTACCACAGAGAACTTTCACTTCGGATGTTGGCAACCTTCAAGGTGTCCCTCTTGTACCTCATGTATTTCTAGAACAAAATTCTAACTACAAATATATCGGTGAAACCAATGCTAACGATAACATAATCTGGTTCATACGAAATGAATGAATTACTATTTATTAAAACATGATTAGTAATTTGAAAATCCAGATCGTGTACGTTGCCTAAACAATTACATTTAAACGACTTTCTCAAACTGATTTCCGACGAAAAGCTTCTATTTTAGTCCCAGTTAACTCCACACTAAAAAAATAGTACAGAATATGTAATAGCTTGATACTGATATATCTAAAATATTGCATACAATATATGAATCAAATGATTTCTCTGTACTTTTCTGATCGGTTCACTTGCAAAATAAATGTACATTTATTTATATTGACAGCAATATTACTGCATATAATAACTGAGAAATGATAGGGAAATGATTAGGTGTACATGCAACGTAAAGCCAGATCAGATCCAAAACATTAGGTCAAAGTCTATACTTGAGAAATAGAATATCAAATAAAACAACAAATGTCTTAATGAAGCTTGCTTTCCGGGCTGTTGGAAAACTGCTTCTGTTGTACCAGTATTCAAGAATTCTGGCGAAAGGACAGACCCATCAAATTATCGCCCCATTAGCCTCCTCCCACTTTTTGCCAAAATATTTGAGACCATAATTAACCATGCTCTAGTCCATCATCTTACAGATGCTAAACTACTGACTGACAAACAATATGGATTTAGACGAGCCCGTTCCACAGCAGACATCCTCACTGTGATCTCTGAACGTATATACCATTCACTGGACAAAGCGGGGGAAGGCAGAGCGGTAGCTCTAGATATATCTAAGGCTTTTGACAGGGTATGGCATGAGGGTCTCCTCAGTAAAATCAGATCATACGGTATCACTGGTAGAATACTTAACATAATTAAATCCTTCTTAGATAAGAGAAAAATCCAGGTAGTCCTCGACGGTCGCACATCTAAACAATATGATATAAATGCGGGAGTGCCCCAGGGTTCTATCCTTGGACCTCTATTGTTCCTGATATTCATAAATGACCTCCCCGACAACATTGCCTCTGAGATGGGTATATATGCTGATGACACTACACTCTATGGCAGACACGACAGGAAGACGAATGAACACATTTCTAAAGAAATGGCAGAAACACTAGAGGAAGACCTCCAATCTGTAGTGGAATGGGGACAAAAGTGGTTGGTCGCATTCAATGCTACCAAGACTAAACTAGTTTCATTCAATAATTACAAGAAACCCTCTCTACCACCCATAGCAATGGCCAACGACTCTTTATCTGAGAGTCCATCTTTCAAACTCCTTGGCCTAACGTTCACGGGAAACATGAGTTGGAACAATTACATTGAAGGCATTGCCAGGGCCGCTGCAAGAAAGGTAGGCTCTCTCTACCGTGCTAGAAAACTACTAACACCCGAAAGTATCCTGTACCTCTATAAGGCCACCATTCTCCCATGTATGGAGTATTGCTGCCACATCTGGGCTGGTGCATCTGCTACTAGTCTCTCGCTCCTTGACAAGGTTCAAAAGAGAGTCGCAAACCTGATAGGCCCTGAACTGGCATCTAAGCTTCAGCCTCTGTCCCATCGACGAAATGTTGCATCCCTCTGCCTTTTCTACAAGTATTTTAGTGGTGAATGCTCTGACGAACTGCAATCACTTGTGCCCCCACGACGCGAGCACCCTCGACAAACCCGACAGGCTACTAGATCCCACCCCCACACTGTAGAGGTCCCTAGATGTAAAAGATCTTTTTACTCCAATAGTTTCTTCCCCAGAACCGCAAGACTCTGGAATTCCATTCCAGGTCCCTGCTTCCCCAACAGTACTGACGTGCAGAAGTTCAAGTGTAACGTGAACCGACACCTTGCTGCCCAAATCCCTACATAGTACCCCAGTAGTTGTTGCCCCTGATAGTAGCCCCCTACGCCAAAGTGGCAATTTGCCTTGTTTGGGGTGAAAATGTAAAAAAAAAAAAAAAAAAAAATAGATATATTGAGAGCAAGAAAGTATATACAATATTTACATAGAGTCCATTAGTACAGTCATGAGGAGACCGTCCCTGGAGAAGAGGTCCATTGGGTAGTCGTAAACTCTCTGTCTAGTTAGCTCTCGTTGGGTCTCTCGGTGGATCTCTCGTTAGGGTCTCTCGCTGGGTCTCTCGCTGGGTCTCCAGTTGGGTCTCTACTTAGGTCTCTCGTTGGGGCTCGTTAGGTCTCTCGTTGGGCCCCGTTAGATCTCTCATTGGGTCTCTCATTAGGTCTCTCGTTGGGTCTCTTTTTGGGTCCCTCCTTGGGTCTAATTAGGTCTCTCATTGGGTATCGTTAGGTCTGTCGCTGGGTCTCTTAGGTCTCCCGTTGGGTCTCTCTCTGGGTCTTTCGTTGGGTCTCTCGTTAGGTCTCTTGTTGAGTCTCGTTAGGTCTCTCGTTGGGTCTCTCGCTGGGTATCTCGTTGGGTCTCTTGTTAGGTCTCTCGTTGAGTCTCTCGTTAGGTCTCTCGTTGTATCTCTCGTTAGGTCTCTTATAGGGTCTCGTTAGGTCTCTCGTCAGGTCCCTCGTAAGGTCTTACGTTGGGTTTTACGTTGGGTCGTGTAAGGTCTCTCTTTAGGTCTCTCTTTGGGTCTCTCATTGGGTCTCTTTTAGATCTTTACGTTGGGTCTCGTAATTGGGTCTCGTTATGTCTTTGTTTGGTTTAGGTCTGTTAGGTCTATCGTTTGGTCTCTCGTTGGGTCTCGTTAGGTCTCTCGTTGGGTCTCGTTGGGTCTCTCGTTGGGGTTTTCGTTGGGTCTCTCGTTAGGTCTCTCGTTGGGTCTCATTAGGTCTCTCGTTAGGTCTCTCGTTGGGTCCTTCGTTGGGTCTCTTGTTGGGTCTCTCGTTAAGTCTCGTTTGGTCTCTCGTTGGGTCTCTCGTTAGGTCTCTTGTTGGGTCTCTCGTTGGGTCTCTTCCGCCTTTACGCTACCAACCATATTTATATAGTTGACACTCCACATATGCTAATTAGGTTGATCCTACCACAGCAGTTTGATATACTAATATTCCCCTTTGAACTACTGTAATTGACGACGGGATGGTTCAGTTAAAAATGAATATTGGCAATTCGATTATAAATACTTTTTCATCAGGATACATAATATCTGTATTAATAAAATTATAAAACAATAGATTGTATGCGTGTTTAACTTTGATACGTATTGAATTATTATTTCCTTTGGCATAATGTTTCAAGTATTTTGCTAATAGGCCGAGTGATCAAAATTCATTCTCCTGTCGAATCATACCAATACTCCAAAATTGTCTTGATACTCCTTTGAATTATAAGGTGAGAATTAACGATAAGTGGATCAATCCATGAAAAAATATACTGCCCTCCCCTACATCTCGGAGAACTACCCAAAGGATAGTAGCTTTTGCATCACTCACAACTACAGTCGATTCATTTGTTATGTTTTATATTAATTGAATGTTTATTAGATAAAATATGAGGGAAAACTTAAATCCAATTTTACAAAGTCTTAAAAACTATTTTTGTTTCATTTCTAAATCTACAATAAATCTCCACCCGGGCAACGCCAGCTAAATGGAACTATTTATTGATGCTTCAATATGTACGGTATTTAGTTGGTACATGTTTAACAAGTCATTATTGTATGAATGGAACGAAGATACAGAAACATTTCTTTAGTTAAGCATAATTTGTTATGCGTTGGTGAACGAACGACAGACGAAAATAGTTCCCCATGGATTTTATTGTGTTGCTGTAGACGTAAGAATTACTAAGGCTCCACTAATAAGCAGAGAAACACACGCACAGGCATTTTAGTTATAACGTTTATTTTTCTATTGAATTCAATGCAACAAAGGTCTACGCTATTTGATACTGTAAGTGGACAGATTTTCTGAGGGCATAAGCTTTTTTTTTTTTATTATTCCAGACTATTATTTATGAACTTTATCTTTAAGCGCAAACTTATTTCCTGTTTCTTAACCGCCACCCACACACATATTGAAAATCCTTTTACTTTGATAGAATAAGTAAATAATCAGAGGATATAAAAACGGACAAACCGCGGATGTAAGGAAAATTGAAAACGAAAAGAGAAGTAAATTAACAAGTTGCAATATATGAAACGAGCAGTCATCACGATTAAACATTTGAAAGGAACCAGATGAGCTGTTTTTTTTTATATATAAACAAGAATCCTATTGCCTTATAAGCACCATATTGTTGAACTAAATACTAACTCTAATACAATCGTAAATTCACACGGGGATATGAGAATTTATATCTCAGATATTAGGTATTTTACATAAGTACCAAACCATTTGCTTGATATATATATATATATATATATATATATATATATATATATATATATATATATATATAAATATATAAATATATAAATAATTATCTAATTATTTTCTAAAAATATTATTAAAAGTAAGATAACTAGCTTTTATGCACGTAAAAATATTTTAATAAAATATTTAAGTAATAAATTAATACTTGCAAATAATACGTCCGTGGAGCGACTAAAATGTAAATCAAAGGGCAGATAACTTTTCTCTAAAGAGCGCTTAGGAAGCGACAAGAAAGATAAAAAAAAATACTACACGATCGCAAATAAAAAATAAATAAACCAACAATCTTATATATATATATATATATATATATATATATATATATATATATAAATATATAAATAATTATCTAATTATTTTCTAAAAATATTATTAAAAGTAAGATAACTAGCTTTTATGCACGTAAAAATATTTTAATAAAATATTTAAGTAATAAATTAATACTTGCAAATAATACGTCCGTGGAGCGACTAAAATGTAAATCAAAGGGCAGATAACTTTTCTCTAAAGAGCGCTTAGGAAGCGACAAGAAAGATAAAAAAAAAATACTACACGATCGCAAATAAAAAATAAATAAACCAACAATCTTATATATATATATATATATATATATATATATATATATATATATATATAAAATACGAGCAAAAGTTAATAAAACATGTTAAAAAACACTTTGAAAAAGAGTTAAAAACATATTTAATCTGAAAAGGAAACACTTGATAAGTGGATAGTCCTTAATCCGCGGAGTTTCGAAGAAATACTTTCCTTCTCATCAGAGGGTAGGAATTAGCAAAATGCAGGATCGGAGTTTGCATACAAAAGTATTTGATGAAACAACAAGTGTCAAAGATCTTACTTGATACCAAAAATGTGAAGCAGAGGGAATATGGGGAAGAAAAAGGTTATTACACGTGGATGGACAGTCTACTGGAAGATAAATAATCCAGTGACGATAAAATCCAAATATATAACTTCAAGAAAGTTAATTGAATTTTCATTTGCACAAGTAAAATCCAAGGAAATCCCGTAATTGGAAGATGGTCCAAAATAATCCAAAGGCAGAAATCCATGGAATAATTCACAAAAATGTGTACAAGGGAAAAAGGGGAAAAACTTCCAATAATATTAATAAAAAAAAAAAAGATATGCTTTTCACTCTACTGCCGAGACATAAACATTTTATATATATATATATATATATATATATATATTATAAGGTAAAATTAAAAGCCAAGAACAATGCGAGATTTTTTTCTTTTTTATATAGAGTAAAATTAAATGAAAACAAAAGAAATAAATTTCTTTTTTTTGTTGTTTGTTTTTTCTTTTTCACACAAATTTTAACTCTAAACAACAGTAATTTTTTTCCTGTTGTTTTCAATGGTGTTATAAATCTCAATATATTTCAGACCTATTAGTCCTTTTTCAAGAGAAGACAGCGGAAGAGTGTTCAAAATTGGAAAAGCAGCTACAGAGTTTGCCACGTGATACCGTAAATATAGAACAAAATATGACGTTAGGAGAACGTTAAAATAAATCAGTTGATGTTTAAAATACTTGTTGCGTTTGTGAATCAAGGGAGATGACTATTCAAGCAACGGTTGAAGGGAAGCAACTCTGTGAGATTTTATTAATCTTCTAATTATTTTAAAACAATAATTTTATTTTATTTATTTATTTATTTTTTATTTTATTATTATTTTAATTATTGTTTTTCTTATGTTTTAAACTTATATTATAAAAGCGGAGCTCAATTCCAGTCTATTGTTTAGTGTGGGAGTATTTTTTGAAATAATTAAAGATTCGAGAATACGAAGTTGACCTACGTTTCTTTAAGAAGCAAGAATGTTGATGTGAAAATCCGGTTCTGAATTAATGCAAGTGCGAATATGTTTATAGAACGACGAAGCAGTAGTGTTTAAATGCTCTTTAATGCGGTGGTGAAGCAATCTGGTAGTGCTTCCAATGTAATATGCACTGCATTTAGCGCATTGTAGGTCGTAAACAACGTGGTTCTTAAAGCATAAACCTGTGTGTGATATTGGGCAATTAGAGAGTGAACAAGGGGAAGGTGTATGCGATGGATGTTTTCGGTTGAGCTGTTGTCTTAAAGTAGATCCAGTGTTGATGGCTTTTCGGATTGAAGATGAGATTTTGTCACTGAGGAAGGGTAGTTTTAGAAAACAATTGTTAGAGAAGGGTCGAGTGTTGCGTTTTTTCTTTTTAAGTGAGGATAGGATCGTATTAGGGTAGCCGTTTAGTGAGAGGGTCTGTAGGAAATTGTTAGTGTGTGTATGTTTGTCGGAGATGTTAGTGCATTTGTCTTGTATGCGTGAGATTTCGGCATGTGCGTAGTTTAGTTTGTCCTTGAGAGGTAGTGCAGATTTGAAATGTACGAAGAGGCGTTTGTTGGCGGGTTTTCTGTAGAATTCAGTGCATATGGCACCATTTTTTATTTGCATTTTAAAATCAAGTAGAGAAAGAGATTCAGAAGAGTCTGGGTGTTCTATAGTAAATTTTAAGTTTGGGTCGGCGTTATTGAATTTGTGGAAAATGTTAATAGCTTCTTCGCGGGAGTATGTGATAATTAAAATGTCATCGATATATCTAGTAAAAAGGAGATAAGAGTAGCAGGTACTAAGGGTGTGTCTTTCGAGTTTGTCCATATAAGCAATGGCAAGAATACCGGGTAGACTGGAACCCATGGGTAGTCCAGATACTTGTTTGAATGTGTTTTGTAAGAAAGTAAAGTAAGTGTTGTCTACTATAATGCGGAGGAGTTGTAAGAGATCTCCTGGAGTAATTCCGAAGCATTGTGGGTTTTTAGATGCTATAATGTCTGCCATGAGATTGATGGCTGGATGTGCAGGAATGGAGGTGTATAAAGAAACGACGTCTAGGCTAAATGGGTATCTGTATAGTTTGAGTAGATGGTGAGGTAGATCGTTGAGTCTGTTAATTACTTGGTTGGAACTACTAACATGGGCTGGGAAGGTAGAGAGTAGAGGTTTAAGTAGGCGGGATATTAACCAAGGGATTTTATAAAGGGGACCGTTAACGCTTGAAACAATGAGTCTGATCTGTGTGTGTGCTATTTTTGTGGGTTTTAATAAGGTGATAAAAGGTAGGTAATTCGCTGTATTTAGTAATAAAATTTAGTCTGTGTTGTTTTGGGAGATTTCTTTTAAAACAAATTTGAGACCATGTCTTGTTAATGTTGTTCTCAATACGAGCAGCAGTGCTATTATGTGCTGGGGTGTAAAGGTCGGTATTGGAAAGATGCTCCATAGCAAGGTTGTTATAAGATTCCTGTGATATAACGCAAAATTCTCTGCCCTTATCAGAGGGTAAGTAAACTAAATCTTTGTCTTTAAGGGATTTAAACCCTTGCTTGAATAGTCATCTCCCTTGATTCACAAACGCAACAAGTATTTTAAACACCAACTGATTTATTTTAACGTTCTCCTAACGTCATTTTTTGTTCTATATTTGCGGTATCACGTGGCAAACTCTGTAGCTGCTTTTCCAATTTTGAACACTCTTCCGCTGTCTTCTCTTGAAAAAGGACTAATAGGTCTGAAATATATTGAGATTTATAACACCATTGAAAACAACAGGAAAAAAATTACTGTTGTTTAGAGTTAAAATTTGTGTGAAAAAGAAAAAACAAACAACAAAAAAAAGAAATTTATTTCTTTTGTTTTCATTTAATTTTACTCTATATAAAAAAAGAAAAAATCTCGCATTGTTCTTGGCTTTTAATTTTACCTTATAATTTCTTCAACAATGCTTCAAGCAAACTACAATCTACTCATATATATATATATATATATATATATATATATATATATATATATAACTACTTCATTTACTCACATAAAATTAATGTACAAAAATATAAATTTATGCGTAAACGTTAAGTATTTACTTAAACAGTGCTCAATACGTAGGTAGAGCTAGTTAGTAATTTATAAAATATATATGGCGATTAAGCACACTGAATATTCCGCGTTTCATATATTCTAGGATTCTTCAGGCTTGAAGAATCCTAGAGTGGATGAAACGCGGAATATTCAGTGTAGCTTAATCGCTATATATATTTTATAAATTACTATATATATGTAAATATTAAACAGAAAATATTCATATTAAAGTTTTATTTTTAAATGTTCATTTACGTCAGTCAGACAGTGATCTAATCTTTATACGATGATCTATGCATAAGAGCTAAATTGACCGACTTTAATTTAACTGAAAG